>NW_025401063.1:6115029-6184076 GCF_015345945.1 Tribolium madens
TCTCATGACATGACACTCACGGCCACTGAAGATGTCGTCCGCGCTCCGCTCAAGCACTCTACTTTCCGTTCTCAATTCTGATCAATGAACGGGTGTAGCGTAGAGCGACGCGCGCACCGCACACGCGACTCCTACACGCATATACCATACACCCCCGCACGAGGGATTTTTACCCGCATTTTTACAATTTATCAGTAATTTTAGAAAAGATTTTTTATTGAACGACTGTCTAGTTATTGACTCATACAGCCAAGAATGTTACATAAGCTAGAAAGCGTTGATTAAACCATTTCTGGCTAATTAAGCGCTTGCTATTTTGGGAAGAAAAAAGCGCAGAATCTAGGTTTAGGAACCATGAAATAAAAGCAAGTGTAAGGTTAGACATTTTTCGGATGCTTTTTACAGAAACATGTGGGTGCGAACTCCTACTTTTTCTACTCGTGAGTAGATGTCGCTCACTCTTACATTTTGAATTTTACCAACTTCGTTATAAATTTTTTCATAACTGGAGAAAATTTGAAAATTTATTATCTTTTGAATTTTTTGGTGCATTTGATTTTTGTAAAATTTGACATTTTTCTGAAATAAGTAAGTAATTGTTGAATTCACTAATAAAATTGTTGCTATACCTATCTATAGTATTACTATTTGCATGCTATGTTATTTGGGATTCAATAGAACGAGTGAACACATTTTCTTTTTTTATAAATTCTTCCAATAAACAAACTTCAATTTTATATCTTCCACTTATTTGCTCATCTGCATAAATTGTGATGTATCATCATTATTCATCAGTCATCAGCATCACATAAATAAAATTAATACAGGCTCTTTTAGAACTCGCGTCTCAGAGAAAAATGCCAAGTAAGACAAAACACCAGGAACATTAAAAAAAAAAGTTAAAAAAAAATTATTCGAACTTCGAAATTATGAGAATTTAAATTTAGTACTTTGAACCTATTTATTTCTGTTGGAATAACAATTTTACATGTTTTTTTACTGCTGGCCATCAGAAGAGGAAACAAAGAAGCTAGCTTTATTCTGAATTGTAACTATGCTTAACGTTATTTGTGTCTTATATTGGCAATGTTTTTATTTTTAACTGAATAGCTTAATAGGTTTGCCTCAGCAATATAACTAAAATAATAATAATAAAATAATAATAATAAATATGAAAAAACATACACAAGAACAGAACATCGGTAACAATGAATAGACCAAAAAAGATCAAAATTTTTTGACAATTTCTACAATTATAAAAAAAAATACTTAGTGAGGTACTATTTGCTTTATAATAAGATTTTATGTTTTTATACTTTTTTGTAACAAACATAAAATTACGTAGTCTTAAATTTTAAGAAGGAAACAAGTTTATAAAGATAAATATATTCTAAATTATATGTTTCAATTATTTATTTGTTGTTAATAAAAACATTATTAAAAATTTGAATGCAAAGAGCTAATAAGCTTCTTCTCTTTCAGTTTTATAGCCTACATAATTTCTTGTTTTTGCTGATTCCAGATAATAAAAACATACAGAGATGTTATACGTATCTGATCGAATGTGGATTAAATCGTAAACTGATATTTTCATAAAACTGTAGTTATATTTAGTGGCATATTGTATATTTTTATGCCTCATTTTACAAAAAGAAAGTATCAGTGTAAAAAAAAACAAATTAAAATGATGTCTTTGAGTGAAAGTCTTTATGCTGCATGACGGGTATAAAACTAATAGGATTAAATCAAATGCAGAAATGTAAGAACTTGTTATTCATCTAAACGGATCTTAATAACTCTTAATTGACAACGCGAGCTAATTAATTAATCATTTATTGTTTTTATTTTTATAATTGGCTATTAATCATCAATCCTCATGTATATCTTCGAAGATTTTTTTGGACTTTAAAATAAAAGAAACGGTAAAAAATGTGTAAAAATGTATTTGCAGTTTTACAAAGCACAGTACAATAAGGGAGTGGATTTTAAATAATAAATAATTTACCAACTACTACATAAGCCTAATCTCTAACCTAGAATTAAATTAGTTTGTCAAATGGAGTTCGCTACTTAACAATTAAATTGTCAAAATGGCTACGATTTCTTACACCTAAATCGACATTAATACCTGTACAGGGACAATATTACAAAATCAGTATTGGAGAGTGTTATGTACATGAGAAACAGAAACAACATTTAATAATTATGGTAACTTGTGAACGTCAAAGTACGAATTGTTACTGTAAAAATTCCTACCAAAGAGCTACTTTCGTAAAAAACGCGAGTATTTATGTTATTTGCAGGTATATTCCTCAGTTCTTTCACTGCAGGTGTCACAATCGACGTAGCAACACCAGTGAAACTTGCATCTACATTGCCACGTCCTGGTGTACTGATGCGTGTTGTATCCTCTGCCGCAGCACATTAAATCGCAACCGTCATTTCCTATAAATAAATCATTAACAACATAATCCCACAATCTCTCGAACCTAATTACCTCGGGAAGTCCTGTTGCAGGATCTCCCGACCGTTCCTAATGATCCTGCAGCGAGATCGCGCTCGCAGTAATTGGGCGATGTCTGCAGGAAGACTAAATCGGATTTTTTTGGCATCTTTTTAATAGCTATTTTGCCTTTTTTTAAAACTAGATGCACTTTCCTCGGCCTTCGGAACGAATCAATTCCTCTGGGACCCGGCGACGAGGGAACTGATGTTACTGGCCGCGCTCGGTAATACTTCTTCATTAAGTTGTCGCCTACTTGTCTAAATCCTGGAAGAGTTTTCCAACAAGTCTTCATTGTGCAGCTTCCAGAAACGCCGTGGCATTTGCACTCCGTCAAAAGACTCATTTTTACCGCCTGCAAATGATACACAAGTGAGTGTAATTGGATTCGCGGTATTCGAAATTTTATTTTCCACCTCAGTGCGATTATTCCTTTGGGTTATAATAAATATAGGTGCAGAAATTTGCACCTATGTGAGCTGGAGGTGATTTTCAAGACGCAGATTTGAAAATGCTACGACTTGGGGCTACTGAAACGACTTCATTGCTATGTTTATATCTCATTATTAGTGAGTAATTGCGGATGATTTATATGATCAAACACACGGCTAGGTAGTAATTTATAAAATTAGTTTGTTGGTAATAAGTAAGTAGGGGATTAAAAATAACAAAGCCTGATGGAATTCACTTCTGTGCTAATGCTATAAAATTTGCTTTCTTAGACAATTAAAATCAGTGGCGGCTCGTTAATGACTAATGAACACTAATGCTTTTCTTTAAATGACCAAAGACTGTTCACAGTTTAATTAATTTTAAACAACAGGTTTAATTGAAATTTTTAGTGCTTTATTTTACTTGGTTGCTAGAACCGGAGTGGAGCAATACTTTAAAACACCAATAATTTTATTGCTTATCTTTATTTATGTGGCGCCACTGATTAGAATAGATTTATAGCGGTACGTAACCGGTGCAAAAATCAATTATGAACACAGTATGTTGCTTAAGCTAACGAGAAATTTCTGAAAATGTTACACGTTACATAAATATCCTCAGTGAACAACTCTCACGTAGCCCATTTATCATAACAAGCACTTTTTATTGCAATATATCGATAACCACGTTATCGTCGTGGTTAACCACTCAATTATAGCTTTGTAGACAATTTGAGAGCAAAAAGTCCAAGCCGACGACTTCTCATGGTCAGCACTTTTCACGACTCTAATTGACAGCTTCTGAATGATATGTGGTGATCAGCAGGCCAAGATCAAAAAACTCTAGATACCTACCTTTCTTCCAGCTTTGTTGTTGTGGAGATTCATCACACTTCTTTCATCGCCTTCGAGTTCTCGAGCGTCCATAAATTTTCGCGCAAACCTCATACCGAAGTTAATGTCAACGCTGCAACCGCCCCACTTCCATCCGGACGGCGCTGGTTCACGAAGCTTGGGACCTGGGGCACAACCACAAGCCGATATGTTGCCTCGGGCACATGCTGAAGTGACAGCGTAGGCCACTCCGGCACTGGAAATCGCATATGTGAAGGCAGCTTCTCTCGAGCCTGAAATATGTCGAGCTGTTGCATTAATTTCTCATAAATATAGCAGGGAATAAGATTATTATAATGTTGCCTCAAATATTTAAATTAATAAACACGCTCGTTAAATATATTAATGGTAATTAATATCTTCCTCATTAATTAAAATAAAGCAAGCATTGGCGACTTTTTGCTTTATTGATTGTCTAACCTTTAAAACTTGTGGAAAACATCTTGAGACAGAGAATCATTACAGATGACGCCATGTAATTATGGCTCAAATTTACGTAATATTTCATACAAGCACATTAGGGAAACAAAAAGCGGAACAAATTATCATTTTTATTAGAAACAGTGTGCAAAAGCTGGTTTATGTTGTCATCAATTTCAGCAGCAGCATAAACTTCTACATATCTTATATCAAATCGTTTTGCTAGAGGTTTGTAAATAGTAGATAGTAAATGTAAAATATAAAATAATTAAAACTGTAAAGAATGAAGATTACAAAATAGTCATTTATTTTGTCTTCCGCGATCATTAAATTGCCACAAGCAAAAGTTTGTAATTATGATAAAACACTAATCAAGGTTGAAAGAATAAGGATTTGAAAGAGGTGAATGATTCAAAGAAAGAATCACAATTTCACAATACTTCCACTCTTTTTCCCTGTTTCATTCGATGATAGTCAGTATGTTTTCAATTTGTCTTGAGACATTTTTTAAAAATTAAAATTATGTTTTTCAAAGTATGTATTAAAGCCAAATATTCGGTTTCTGCTATCTGCATTTTTTGAAAAAATAAAATAAAAGCTCTGTTGAGTGAGTTTACTTAGGAGGTTATTGGGACTGTTTAGTTTCTTTTTCACTTTTTGTCTTTTTATGCAGTGAGCGGCAAGATTATGGAATAATCTTATTAAAAACATGCTTGAACAGGTCATTGTTTTTAAATTCACAATTTTTAACTTGATTTGAAATTTTACATGCACTTCTTGGTTTTTGAGTAATGACGTCATCGACATTTTTTTATGGAAACTCTTAACTTTTTAGCCAGTCCGCTACATCTTTTAATTTTAATCAAAATGACAACAACAAAATATTAAATATTATATAAAGTTTTAGAAAAAAATCATCGAAAAAGTGAAATAATATCAACAAAAAACATACATACCTACAATTTTAAATCAAGTTGGAAATTTTGTATTTAAAAAAAAATACCTGTTCGAGCAATTTTGTCAAAACAAATTATATTCAATTTTAATAAATAAGATTGTTCCATAATTTTGCGTCTCACTGTATAATCTTTATTTTGAATATAACCCAAAAAGGGTGCGTTGCACATATCTATTCTTTTCATTCTTGCTACCAGTGGAGGAAAAATGGTTTAGAAGGCTGAAAGCTATTTTTAAAATGCTGCCCCATAAATAAGAATCGCTCTTATAGCACTCCTGTGGCTACATGGTGCAAACATTTTAATTGTTGACCACTTGTAGCGTAGATAACAGAGAACATTATTATAAATAACAATTTCTTGTTTTTGGGTCAAATTAAATATCAGTATCCTGCTGTGAGCAGTAAAAGTGTTATAAATTATTACACATTTTCACAGTTGTTGAACGATTTCAAAATAAATTTAATCACATTAATTTTTTTATTGGTAAAATGAGATTTTATTGCTAATTTCTCCATTCATCTTTACAACATACCCACACTTGGTTAATAGCATTTTATGTTTTTCGCAATTATGTTCAAATCAACAACAACATTATGTCCTTAATGTGCTTAAAGTACCGAGCAAAATGTTGACAATAACCGTTAACCTTTTAGTACTTGGGGTATTTTTTCTTGTTCTTTATCTGATGGGAGTTTCAAGCACAATCGTGGAAATTTCGTTTTGTTTTGTTTTTTTTTTGGGGGGGTAATTTCAGTTGGAGGAATTTCGGGCATTTTGAGTGTGTGTTAATGTCCACTTGGTCAAGGATTAATACTAATCAGACGGTAAAAATGAAGAGATGTCATGTTAGTGATCAGGTATTAAATCTTGGGATTAGCATATCGCATCAATTAGAGACGAAGATAAGAAACTGTGGGCCGCAGTTGCAACAATTAACAGCCGAACACATCAAAGATAATTACCAGAGTAACAACTTCATTAGCTCTATTAACAGCCTTTAAGCACGAGGACGAGAATCCATCTAACGCCTCTACTTAGTATTCATCAGTGTTCATAAGCAGAAAAATATGAACAGCGAGAAACACGCATCTCGGTACCGGTCTAAGCACTTTTAATCGTCTTTAAAATTGTTGATAAAATCATGAGTTGTGTTTAATAGCCGTTTGTTCCTCGTCGATGTTCACTGCCTATATAAATCAATTGCTGCTAATGATTTAGCACCTCCCACGACTCGGTGCCGTCATTCAAACTGCACGAAGAACACCAATTAATACGTGATTGCGTGACTTTATGTACCCACATTTACCCATCATGGTTCTATCTACAGGCTATGTTCATCCTACTTGTTCCGATAGTGGGAACAATAGGCGTGTTTTATCCAAGTACCTGCACACTGCTTATTAAACTATTGCTATGAGATTTTGTGAAATAAAACTCGTTTTGCCACCTTTCAGTCCCACCAAGACACCTATTCGTCAGCATAAAAACAAGACAATTGGCAATGAACACCTAAAAGGTAAGTTTCCAGATACTTGTTAACAAAGCTAGACGATCGTATCAACATCTTCATTGCTAAAAAAATTTCTGTCCATCGTGGGCGGATTTCTGCGAAAAATTCGTATTGTGTGCATAATCATGTTAATAATACGATTGAAGAGAAAGCTTTTTACAGACGAGTGTATGTAATTTAGGAGGTGCGAGAGATTGTTGTTTAATAAATAAAAAGAAAGGGCGAAGAGGTACCTTTAAGCGACGGCGGTGCATTAAAGCACAGAATAATTAAATAGTGTATTAGCATCCCTTTCCTTTGCAACCCACGGAAATTGTGTATTCTGAATCATAACTTTGGCTTGCCTCACTCACGATTCCGACACGTGGGTCGACTTTGATATGTGGATGGTGTTAATCAAAATAATTAAATTGCAGCTCTTAAAATGCGATTAAGAACGCTCGAGGTATTGTAGCCTATTTCAGACATGTCACATCTCTCAGCTTTCTGCGGCTGTCGTTTGCGGTACATTGATTAAATCTTGATGTCCCTAATAACATTACTCTTTCAACGAATAGGGAATTTATGATTTCAAATTAAGACTACTAAAAATGAAAAATTACGTAATAATTCAGTACGTGTGCAAATTATCGATAATTTACCAGTATGCTAAATAACCGCGAATCTCATTGGATGAATCTCAGAAATTTGAATAATTTGATTGATTTTTTTTTAATTTCTCATAATGAAAATATTGTTTTTGAAAATTTTGTTCGAGAATTAGTTTGCAAAATACTCCTCGTGTATGCCAAATTGATTCTAATTTTGTCTCGGGCACTCGATAAAATTATCGACAATTTGGCATGCACTCATGATATTACTATCTTGATAATTCTCAGTAGCAAATATAGCCTTCGAAAATTGACGGAGCTTATAGTTTTGTTTTTAGAATCTTTTGGTTCCAGTCCAGTGTAGTACCTATATTATTTCCTTTTTAGTTTAAAGAAAGTCTGAAAAAATAAAACGTTTTCTACTGTCGATATTGTGTTTTTTTCAAAACGTACTTTTGCAATAAACTGCAATTCCTACTGACTGCAACAATTAAAAACAAGTTTTTGTAAAAATATATTAAATATTAAGTGGCAGCAAGATGATGTACTGAATTTGAAAACAAATTATAAAAAAATTGCATTTTCCGGCTCAAGGATGATGGTAAAAAAGGAAATTTTAAGATACTCTAAAAAACCCGTTTTTTCATCTATCTACTGTTTTTTTAATTACTTCTGAGACAAATATATATTATTCTGGTTTCCAATATTTCTAACAAAATACGTTTTTTAAATTTTAAAAATTCATTTTTAGTCTTTGTGAAAATGTACAAACCTTCAAACCCTAGTAGGTATTAGGTAATATTCTGATAATAATTATTTTTGACAAAAAAATCTAAATTAAGAAAAAAATAGAATTATAAGAAAAATAGAAATAGTATAAGAAAGCATTACGTTACATACTTCCTACTTGTATCGGTGTATACTTGTTTGCAAACATCTTATTGTTGTTTATAAAAGTGAAAATTGGTTTTACGTCGGTTGTACAAAAGGATAAAAGCTTTTTGATTGCCGTGTCTACATTTACTAAACTGAATAAGGTTATAACAATTAATAAACGTAGTACTTATACTGCTAGGTAATCCTACAAAGTCTTTGTAGAATGTTTGCTAATTACAAACTGACAATATAACAAATTATGTTTTCCTGACTAATTATAATTTTTCTTCTGTACTTAATATTATTGTTGTTTATTACAGGTGGGTGTCGACAAGAAAAACACCTTCTAATCGAATAATTAAAATATCTACACGAACTCTAAACAAACAGTCCATATATTGGTTTAATTCAGTTGTAAATAATCAGACGAGCGCGTCATTTGAACATAAAACTAGAGAAAATTAAGATTAAATGTAGAGTATTTATAACTAATATCGTAAATTCTCTAGCAGCATTCCCTAATGCACAGAGCTACTTAAGCACCGTGATTACCATCTAAATGGAAAGCCGTATGACATTTAATTTTTAATTCCAGCACTCCGTAGTCGGACGTGGAGTTTCAAGCTCCTTTAGAATTCCCTTAAAAATATTCGCATCGTTTCATAAATCAGAAACGCAATTAATCTCGGGAGTGAATATTTCTCATACTCGCTGGTTTATAATATCTATAACATACTGATGTATGAAATAAGATCCCATTTGCACGATAGCATCAGTCTTTAGTGGACTTGCTATAAATAATAAAGAAAGGTAAACATATAATTCACGTCTGGTTTGGCTTTCGTGTAATAGAAGAGACGTGTGCGTGCGGCGTCTTTCACTAAGTGAAACTTCTAGTTCGTGACACTAAGCTTCAAAATGAACAAGTGATTAATAAGAATCCGGACGGTTCGACATCGTCCGGGATTAGCGAGTGTTTCCGTGAAGACAGGCTTCTTTATAGACGTCGGCTCGGGCTGAGTCCGACTCCGGTTGCTATTTACGATTGGATCGAGTCTTCAGCGCTTTGTGATCTTCTGACCAAGTACATACATAAATGCGGTCCATTCTATTACGCATTCCATATAAACTATCTCTTATGGCTCGGAATAATAGCCAGTCTAAATCATAGCTTTTCATGTAGCGTGTAAGCTCTCTAAGGCCTATTAAATAATTCTTTCTACACCGTGACGGTTCTCACTCATAATTGTTCGAATCGGAAGAATATCTTTGCTGCTGGCGGATGATTCGTCCTCGTTAGAGGAAATTTTTAACGTTGGACGACTGTAATGAAATATGATACTACCAAATCTTGCCTAATAGGTGTTGTATCGATCGAAGAGTATTTATCTTTTAGCATAAAAAAGCAATTTAGAAGCAAAGTTGTAAACACATGTTTCAATATTGTATTTCTGTTCTTTCAAAGACACTTCTCCGTTTCGAAATTATTAGTTTTGCATAATTTGGACAAATTTTAGAAAATTTTTGCCATTATTTATTAAACATTAAAAAAATATGAACAAAAAAATCCAGTATCTGATCGTTCAGAAAATATAATAATAAGCTTGCGTAGAGCGAAAATGCGCTGGTCCAAATTTTAGATATTTATTGGAGTTTGACCTTTAGTATAATTTTATAATTAATTTATTAAGTTAATGAACTTTCACTTCAAAAAGGTCATTGGGTTTAATTTCATCGTGGCGGAAATGAAAAACTTGAACTTAAAAAACGTTCTTATTAGTAACACAAAATACAGTAATAAAATTATTATT
Organism: Tribolium madens; assembly: GCF_015345945.1. NCBI lineage: Eukaryota > Metazoa > Arthropoda > Insecta > Coleoptera > Tenebrionidae > Tribolium > Tribolium madens. The sequence continues at coordinate 6,125,024 of NW_025401063.1, forward strand.
TACAGACAATTGATGAGATTAATCAATTGTTATTTTGTCGAATTGATTGGAAAATATCTATTTTGTACTTTAATTTTTACTGAATATGTATTACACATTAAAAAATAATTTGTTTAGGAACAAAAAATAAATAAAACGTTCTTGGATCAAATTTAAAAAATCTACAATCTTGAAAAAAGGTGAACTTTTCACATTCAAATTAAGGCGCGAAATTATTTATTTGTTGTTAAGTGCACAGGACAATATTTCTTTTAAGGTAGAAAATTAAAAGTGCCGAAAATCGATCAAAATTTTGCCAGAAATTGAAAAAATTAAAGACTTTAAAATTGCTCCAAATGCTCTATGGGAGTGCAAAAGAACCAGAAAAGTGTTAAAACGTTATAACAAATTTTTCAAAAATTTTGTGCATGTATAAATTATATTGGATTAGCACTTTCTGGCAGGTAGGTTCGTGGTTCGAACCCCGGTAAAGTCAGCAATTTTTCTCTTATTCAAATTCAATTCAATTCAAATAATTGTCAAAAGATGGCGGACGCAAAAGAGCGTAAATTTTAAACATGTGCACATGTTCTAATAAGTAAGAGATAGAGAGAGCGCATAAGAGCAAATAAGAGAGCAAAGCATAAGAAAGAGGAGGAGTATAAGAGCATAAAAAAGGAAAAGAGCTTTTTTATTGTTACTCCGAATTTTTTGATTTTTTTAAGAAAAATTCAAATACTAACAAATAAGTGTCAAAAGTGCTTTAAAACATGTGCACATGTTCTAATAAGTATAATTTTAACTGAAGTTTTGTGTTTTACCTTTACCGAGTTGTTTAGATATTAAATTGATTTCTAATGAATTGATGTGTTGATAATAATTCAAATTGTTTTTATGTTATTAATTTTAATACAAAAATAGCTTTTTAATTTTTTAATGTGTCACCATGTTTCAATTCTGTATTTGTGTTTGTAAAAAATGAGGGGCAAAATGAATTGGTTATTCTGCAATATTTTTATTAACTGTTTTTACTCTTATATACAGTAAAAATATTGTAATTTATTTTGTGTATTAATTTCTGTACGGTAATATTAAACAAACTTTATGGATCAATATTAAACCAATAAATGCTTTAGTCACGGTCAATTAAGCACCGAAAATGGTAATGTTTAATTAAGAAAGATTTTAAAAATGTAGATTTTAAGTCATTGGAAAACGAAAACTACTTTAATCAAAAACCAAAATTTCAGTAATTAGAAAAATTACCATGAAAAGAGTTAAGTTCTAGGCTGGGTTTTGTTCGCGTTCGCCGAATTTTGACAATGAAACATTTGATGTTTTACTTGTTGATATGCATCTATTTATTGAAAATAATAAAATATTATCTAAAAATTCATGAAGTTAGATATGAAAAAAAAAAATTGTTGAAGGGTTAAATGAAAATATTGACTTTTATTAAGCTCGAATAATTTTCGATAACTGTATATTAAATGCCCCCTGCCGCTGTCGTATTGTAAATGATAAATCCGCCTTGTTGTCGACTACATCGAACAACTAAGATTATACCAAACAGTGCCTCCCATTATCTTCCCGAAGTAATAACTTGCACTTCTGACCAATTACATTCGTTACCGGGTCCTTTTGCTGCAACGCATGCAAATTCGCCTCTCCTAATACGAGTAAATTCGATTCATTACGCACTGTATTTATTACAAACGTATCCACATTGCATGTTCGCTAACATAAATAACGACGTGCTTTTTAATTTGAATTTCTTCATTCCAACAGTTGCACCTTAAAGTTGCTTGTCTATAATAAGCTGCGGCCGTAGATCATGATCTGCCTACCTGTCACTACTTTATTATGTTTCCTGCGACGTTCGCACGTTCTTCTTGCAGGATTAACAACATGCGGTTTAATGATTGAGAGTGATACTCGCTTTAATTGGCCATAATTCGGTCAAGGGTTTCAGTGCCAGTTTTTTTAAATTCCGGCGAATTCTGATATTTTGGAGAGATAGACGCCGCAATTAATACCAACAAGAGTCTTGCAGGTACAGAATTGTGTGGGTTGGTGGCGGTGACGACTTCTAGACGGATTGCAGGGACATTACGCACGTCTCCGGTTAATTAGCCGCTTTAGATTTATGGCTGATGCATCGATATGCCTTATTGGCGAACAATGGACGGCAGCCACTCACTGATATTTTTGAAAACTATACAAGTATGTGACTGGAATACAAATGGAACAAGAATGTCATTTCAAATGCCTTATAGAGATTTTTTCAGCGAAATCCGGCCGACTAACGAGACTGAGAAAGATCCCATAATTTCAGATTAGAAAAGAATTTGAACACGTCACATAAATCAGGCGAAATTAGAAAATGTCTCGAAATTAAATATTTAAAGAATCCATTCGTCATGATCTTTAAAGGTGAAACTAATCTGCTTACTCGTAACGAAGATTGTTAAGCACTTTGACATATTCCTAACAATAGAAAGTGCAAACACAATTTGTTTGACTTCAACAATCGTTTTATTTATATAAAAGCTTATACTTTGCAATCATTAGGGGAAAATTTTGTTCTACCAACAACTTCTTGTTAAAAAAGAGAGAAAAAGAGAAAACTTTTTTTGTGACTAAACGTTTTGCTGGTGCTTATGTAAAGTGTAAGCTTTTCAGTTTGAGTAATTTAAAGTTAGTGTCATTTTTCCGAACCCAAAACTATACATTTTTTTATTTTTGTTTTTTATTAAAAGATAGGTCCGTTTTGTTCTTTATTATAGAGGTTTTTAAATTATGTTCTGTGCCTGATACGTGTCTGTAATTACGTTTCTAAAGACTATGATTCAAAGCTTGATTTCTATTAAGATATACGAATCAAATTTTGATTGCGATCTTCTCAGTATCCACTCATCACAATTATACGTCTGTCTAAACATTTTTTTTTGTGGTAATTCATTATCATTGGCACTAATGAGAAAAACATGGCCAACAAACGTACGCTGTTTGATTTTCACACGTGATATGATTTAATGATATTGCAAGAGCTTTGTAGGCGATATTGTGATGCCCAACGGCGATGTGTACGCCAACACGACTATGATCCGAATTATACCCACGTGTTAAGATTTTAATTGACTTTATCGGTGCCATTATTCTAATCTGACGAGCATTTATCGCATCATTTAAATATTATTTTCAAGATTACTGACTAGATCTAGTTAATCAGAGAGTATTAAACACAAATTAAGAGCTTAAAACGAAATTTATCTATGCGCAGCGTAAGATGATACGAGATTATACGAAGAAAATCGCTTTTTTATGTCTTATTTAATCTAAACTAAATAAAATATTTCAAGCTTAAAGCACGTTTAACTGTAATTTCATTATCCGATGTTGTACTCGGAGCCCGAAGGATCAAAAGCCAAGTTTATTAACAATTATTACTTAAATAAAATGTAGGCTCTGTTGGAAAACACTTTTTTAAACTTTAAACCATTGAGTATGTAAAAAAATTCATAATAAATGCAATTAGGGTACCTAATTAATAGAAACTTTATTGACTAGGTATTGTATTTTTTTCAATAAACTGCATGAGAATAAAATGTTTCAGTCAAATGAATTTGAAAAATAAAGTAGAAATTTTCACCTACTTGAAAAAGTTAGATACCTAATAATGAAGTTACTTACAGTGGTGAATTTTTTTGTAATATACAGGGTGTTCCGTTCTTTTGTTACAAATTTAAATAGGTAATAGAATATTCAGTTTTAAGACAAAAATTTCCTATAAAAATGTATTAAAAAATGTTATGTAAGCGAGCTACACCCTCTAAAAGAGATGCGTTTTTTAATGGAGATTTCCCACTATTGCAGAACAGATAAAAGTTGGTACAGCAGATAACCTTTCAACACCTGAACGAATTCTAAGATTAGTTGTCGAAATTATTATTCACAGGCATCTTAAACGGTAAAACAAATTTAATTTTTAATTTTTATCTTTTGTATATTTGTCTGTAAGACAAATTGTAAACTGATTTTGTAAGTAAGAAAAAACGCAAGAGACCTCTTTTTTGTGGAAAACTATGGAACTTAAAAACCATGAAATTTAAAATTTTGTGGCTAAAAGTGGCAAGAACCAACAGCGAAAAAAGTTAGGATACTTTTTACCCTAAATCCCCCAAGTTTAGGACGCCCCCTGAGTAAAAATTTTGACATTTTACCTTTGGGTTCGTTTGGGTGTATAAAGATTAACAGTTGTACCAAATTTTGTAATTTTATCTACAATGGTTTCTGGAATATTGAAAAATCCATTAAAAGATGCTTCAGAGCATGTAGCTCCCTTATATAATATTTTTCGATACATGTTCATAGGAAACTTTTAACTTAAAATTGAATATTCTATCGCCTGTATAAATTTGTAACAATAAAAACGGAACATCCTGCATAACACAGAATATTCTGTTTTTCATGAGTATAGTCGTAATAACTAAATTACATTTTAGAAATCATTTTCTAAACCAATAGTTTACCCAGCTTCTACTAATTTCTTTGATTGTAACTTATGAGCTGTTATAAATGTGTATTTCCAGTAATTCTGCAATATATAAGGCAATTCTCTCCAGATTTATATGCAAGATAACAATTTATATTAAAATCTTCTTACTGAATCATGTTTTAAAACGACTTCTAGGAGAGATAAAGATCTGCAATAATTTAACATAAGCTAAGCAAAATGCAAGTAAATAATTAATATCTTTTATTAAACAAGTTTATTCAAATGTTTCAAGAACACAAAATAGTATCAGAGTTGGATAATACGAGTATGGATGGTTCTTCTTTACACTAATAATTTTTACACAAATTTTGCATTTGATCTGAGTAACTATTGGTTATAAAAATAACTTGAACCCAATAAAATAAAAATAAATATTCTTATTATTATACAAATTCTAGTTCTAAATAATGAAATTTTAGTTAAATAATTTTTTAATGGTCCAGAATTACCTTTTTGAAAAAAAAAAACAATTTAATCTCTTTGTGTTTTATTTACTTGAACACTTTATCATTACATAGAGCACAGAGTTGAAAATACAGTTTTTAAGTTGGAATAAAATCACAGTTGTACCACTTTATGTTTCCTGGAGTTTATGGTAGAGATAAAGCGGATATCGCATCTAGCCGCAACAACAATTTATCAGAAACTGAAATGATATTTCCAGTTACATAAACAACCTTCGGTGCAAAATCTAATAAACTTAACAATATGTGAAATCGGTTTGCCATTATTGGCCAGTTCAGCTTCACCAAATGCCATTAATTAGTGAAACCTTGCGCATGAGATATACTTATGGTGTACGAGGGCGTCAGATTGATGTAACTCTCTTGTCCGGTTTAGAATTACAAGAGCCCACAGTGCACAATCAACGGATTTATTATCGACATCTTTGAACATTTGCATTTGGTAAAGCACACACACGTCTTCGTCCACCCACACCCCTCCGCCAAATGTCTCTATTCCGTCCGGAGCGCTCCGGAACATTTTCACCTAGTCATCAGAATTCAGAGCTCGTCTGGAAGAGTCTTGTTTGGCCAACCAATGACGAGAAGTGGGCCCGACGGTAGCAGTCACGGCTATCTGCGATCAGTAATCATGTTGTTAGCTCCCACGCGACCCTCAGACAAACTATATCTAAACCTTTGGATTTCGTGTAATGACGCTTGTAAAAATGTGGAACGTTTAGGAATTTGGAAATGTCCACCTCATTGTTGATATTTATAGAAAGTACGAGATTTCTCAATAAAAAGATACATTATACAGTTGCTTGATTTGTTTATTCCGCGAATTAGTTGACAAGCAATATTTAAAGCTTATCTTAATTTGTCGACAATCCGACATTTATTTATTTGCAGTGTATAAGCAGAGAACGTCGATTTAGATAAGAATAAGTGAAAAGGATATTAATCATTACTCGATTGAAACATCAGGAATAAGCCGAATCGTGGCAATTAGCCGAAGAATAAATTTATGATTACTGTTCCTTTGCAAAATTTAATGGCGACTGCATGATAAAATCGTGTAAACAATTTTTCACCACAATTAATTAAAAAATACCACATTTCCTAATTAATGAATATAAGAAGGTATTACATTTATCATCATAAATAATGGTAGCTGCAAATGGTAAATTCACCCACACAGACGCATTAATAATACACAATAAAATGTAATTAATTAAAACAAACGCTGGATTTATGACTGCGTGCATCTTTAACCTTACATTAATAATTCATAATTTTCATTAAATGCTTGACTTCGTAAAAAACATGTCTTACAATAGAATATTAAGGATATATAAATTTGCCAACTCGACTTTCATATTCTTATAAATTCCCGTTCCATCATATTGAATTAAACGTAAAATTGTGATTTATCTAAACCAAATAAATAATATCAAGGGTGTCAAGTCTGGGATTATCATGTTATCCTCTTTAATCCTGACAGATCATAAACTATAGCATTAATGCGCATAAACAAGTCCTTTGCCAGCGGGTAGGTTGCCGTGTTGGACCACAGCTGTGCCCTAACCAGATTCTCACCACTACAAATGCCCATTCTGTCACATGTCCTTATTCAAGGGATCAAGCATTTTTACTCAATTTATATATGAAAAGAAAAAACAAAAAAACGACAAAAAATTATTTCAATTTCTAGTTGACATGAATAAGATTCCATTCATAATAAAGATCATTAAACATCTATATAAAATCTTTGATAAATCAAACCTACATATTTATATATGGTTTACATTATTCTTCTGTCAGCTTAAATCTATTCCTTGTCATATATTTCACAAGCAAAATTTATTGCACGTATTTGCCATAGTCTCAGTCTATCTAAGCTTCACTTTTTAAAATTTATTGACATGCGAATGTGAAATCTATAATTTTATCCCCCTTGATAGAATTCATTGTCTTATATGATTGTAAATTCACTCAACCATAGTGGGAAAACTAACAAAAATGTAAGTTCAACTTACAAAATTTTTTTTGAGAAAAAAGTATCTCAAGTAAATATGAAGTTGTATTTGTTGTTGGTATATTTTATGCCCGGAGCCCCGGAAATTGAAATGGATACCGTAAGATTCCTGCAAGTGTGTGTATTTATGGCTTGGTGTGGAAGAGGTAACCCAGAACTGCTCATAAATAGCAATTATTTATTAATACGCCATAAATGTATGTAATCTGTCGCGTTAACAGGAAAGCTCATACATTGTGCGGTTTGTGTTAGCACACGCTTTGCAATTACAACTTCTATGAGATATTAAGTAACATAAGGACAATACCGGATAATTATTAAATGCAGCTATTTATAGGGTACGTCTAACACGATGCAGTATTTATAAAGCGAGCTGCATTCAACTTTTAATGATTCCATAAAATTTGATATTTATGATAAGGCAGGTCGCATAGCAAGGCTCATTATGAAATTAAAAATTCAATAGTCCGTTGTAAATATCGCGTTGAAAAAAGTCAGTAACTACTGACACACTGATGACAATAAAGGCCATCCACACATTTATAGACGACGACGTTTTATGTGGGTGATTTTTTTATTTTTATTACATAATCTCGGAATAAATTAGAATGGGAGGAAAATTTTATTGTCGTTCTAATTTTCAACAATTTTGTAGACACCTTCACACTCCGGCCGACACAGAGATGTGTCGGTAGTGAATCCACAGGTGTCTGCATCACGCCCACGCCGTTTGTGTTCCGGGCACAGGAACAACGATGTTAACACAATGTGACATCAGGCATTATGGATCTTTACCCGTATTTTGACTTAATGCCTTATTCGGCGATTTATCCATAATGTAATCAACAAGCACAAAAAGCACCGCTTGTTTTAAACCAAAAAAAAAAAAAACACAAACCAACTGTCTGTAGAACTGTGTTCTATATCGTAATTTACAAAATATGTATCATATTTAGATAATTTCTTCAAATTTTAGCAATTAGCTTAAAATTTTTTAATTATAATAGCTTTGTCGAAAAATTGATTTTCGAATATGTAGGTACCTATTAGCTCTTTATAAAATCAAAATTTAGTTTATAAGAAATTGAATTCAAAACAACAATATTATTCTTTAATAATTTAAAATTCATTATTTAAGCATCTCATGTTTACCTCTGACTCCTTGCAGCCTCTATATAAAAAAAGGATACATAAAAATATTTGTTAATACATAGTGAAAAAAAAAATCTAGTTAATAAAGTTTTTTAGTTAGTGAGATATTGCGTCATAAAAACACTATTCAACTTTTAAATTTAAAAAAATACCAATAAGATTATCATTATTTTGACCAAGCTCGGTATAGTGGTAGACAATGACTTCCTTAATTTGACATGTCATAGTGACAATGAAAAAAATAACGAGTAAAATGTAAAATAAGTTAAATAATAGTAGATTATGTTATTATGTTATTATAAATAACATATACTATTTTATCCGCAAACGATTCAGATGAAGAGAAAAGAGCAACACACCAATAATCAAGTAAATCACCTCAATAATCAGGACGCTTTGTAATAAAATCATAACAAACGTCACGCGTCAGTTTCGGAATTTGTGTTGAGATTTCGAAAGTACTGATTGATTTAACTGGTGAATAACTGGTGCAGTTTATAGTGCAAAATGTCGAACGCTGATAATCTATCTTGTACCTCTCCAGAAAATGCTGAAAAAGCGAAAGAGACAAGAAAGAGACAGTGATAAATGTAAAAGTAAATGTCAAGTAAAAGTGAAAACACCTAGGCGTAAAAAAAACAGTGTTTTTACTCCATGTCTGAAAAGTAAAACTTTTACCTGTGTCATTTAGTCATAAAAGTGGTCACTTTTGTGACGTTTGTGGATAAAACTTTTTTTCTTTTCGGAAATAATCTCGGAAATAATAGTTATTTATTGTAAGAGTGTGTTAGATAAAACGCGACTAACACACGACTGCAATATAACGTTTTATACACAATCACAGGCCCAAATTATTCCAAACTTAATTAAAAATTAAACTGACATTTAAACGTCACGCCAAATGTGCTTTTGGTTAAACGTAGTAAGCTGTTACGCGGTGCGCTGGTTACTAACAGTGGTATGAAATTCCTTTATTCCACTAGTGGATAAAGTGATACTTTATACGCATCTAAAGTGTGGAATAAAGTCTTTTTATAGAGTGATTGTGGATAAAATTGTTTTTTTTTCGAAAAGTACGGTTTTAATTTTTTTGGAAATTTATGAAATTAGGTATCTATACGAAAAAAATATTTTGCATTTTACTCATTACTTATCAATTATCATAACTTTTGTTCATTGTCACCATCGTATGTTAAATTAAGGAAGTCGATGTCTACCAGTATACCAATCTTGGTCAAAATAACAATAATCTTGGTATTATTTAAAATTTAAAAGTTGAATAGGGTTTTTTAGAGTTCCTGTATTTGAATTTAGTTAAATTAAAAATTAAATTAAATTTAATTATTATTAATTTTAATATAGGAATTCTAGTGTTTTTATGACGCAATCAATATCTTAGTAACCAAGAAACTTATAGTATTTTTTTTTTGACTATTCGTTACTATTGGGCAAGGACTACTATTCCCTAAGTTTATGACTCAAAACCTATATATTACTAAAAATGTATAAGTATATACTCTGCCATAGAATTTCTGTGAAGATAATATGGCACAAGTGTGACATTTTAAACAAGTTTTTACAAATAGAAACTCGAAATTTTATTTGAAAAAAAATATTGAGAAAATCGTCTGTGTAAGAAACGAACTCTTACTTTTCAAAGTTCCGATATACGAGTATTATTAAAGTTATCGAAATTCTGCTCTTATAATTAATAATTTTTTTTTAATGAAAACAGTAAATTTCCTGATTCAAAACCGTGCACAGTCTCTGTCACATCCAATGTATAATCGTAGTTTTTAGTTAATTTAAGGTTAATATTCAATGCAAAATTTTTGCAGACAAATCTGTAAAAAAAGCATGTAACTGACGTCGTTTTGTTTAATAAACGTCTCATATTTTCATCAATTCCAAAATAAGAGTTTATTTGCGAGCTTGTTGACTCGTCGTGATCGTTATCCCGTGGTCAATTAAATACACACCTACGATGACGACGTGTCCGAAGGACGTGGGGTTGTCGATTCCCGTGCAGTTCCAGCGCTGGTGCCTAAACTGGTACTTGCACTCGGCGGTGGCGAGGCGGATGCCGTCGCCCACCGCCACCATGGCGTCTGGCGAGGAGCGGCACATCTCCCTCTGGCGGCTGGTGAGGCCGGGGATGCGGCTGCAGAAGACTTCGGAGCCGAGAGTGATGACACCATAAACCCTGGAACAAAAACGAAATAAATCGGTCGGCAATTGCGACAGTATCGCTTTGGCTCTTTATTATTTCGCTTTTGTGTAGTTGGTAGCAAGCGCGCATTAATTGACATGAGATATATCTGTTGGTAATAAGACCGACTCCTTTAAAGACTGACTTGGCGATTATCTTATTTCTCCCATTAAAACGGCCCACGGGGAATACATTTTGTTTAATAAAATTCGTAACGGTCCACTGTTAAATTATACTTAAAATCACTTTTATTGACGTGGTTTTATTGGCGACGGTTTATTGCTGCCACCGTGATAGCCACGTTAGGTTCCTCCATACCAAGATAAATCTCAAACGTTCAAAAATCGTTTATATTGTCATCTATACATGTTACATGCCATGCCCACACTCGACCGATTTTATTTATGTGTTTTTAATGAGACGCTGAATATCTGACCATAATATTTTTATGCAAACATGCACCGAGCTGACCATATTGACAACGTTCGCGTGATTGACTTGCTGCGAAAAGGCTAAATTCTGATTTTAATGACACCATCGAGGAGATGAGTTTGTAATAATTCCACGCTCCATTGACTTTTTGATACGTTGATATTTTACGTTCCAGTGCGAATTTGTTAATTAATAGTCTGGATCATACTGTTCTTTATATCTTTTTGCTCAACCAAAACCGGATTATAACTTTTAGAATGTGCAACATAAAGCACTTCTCAGTTCTTTAAATGTTAACACTCTTTATGTTCTTTTGCTTATCCTGCTGATTAAATCATCCCAAATCAAATCTTTATTTCACTACAACATCATGTAATGTTAAAGTTTGAATTATGTTACACCATCTTTCATTCTTAAATAACATCTTGTTTAACTTGATTTAAAATGTGGGTACAGTATGTTTCTCCAACGAAGTTTAAAATAAAATAATGTTGTTTTAATCTTTAATAGCTTATTAAGAAGTTTTGTATTCATACCCGTGGTTACTAATAATGTCAATTACGTCATTCAAGTCTAAAAAAGTAATAATTTTAATATTAAATATAAATTTGAAAGTTTTACATATAAAAATAAATATTACACATTACACAACATAAATCTTAGTATACGAAAATAAATTATAAAAAACTGAAAAGAATATTAATATGCAAACACATATTCAGTAACATAATCACGTGCTAAGTTTATGATTTATGTCATAAAAAATAACCCAGATATCATCTTTAAAAATATTTTATTCAAAGCGTGAGAATTTTTTGTTCTTCCTTATTTGGAGAACGGTTTGAAGAGTTTTCAAATTCTTCAGAATAAAAGTATGAAAAATACTTAAATGGGGTTTGCAATATCTGTAAAGTCATCTGCCTCCATAAGCTAGGATATTATTTGTATCTTAGAAGATCATTGCATACAAGAATATGAATAAGCTAATCTATGTGTAATCTGTACCAAAGAATGTGTTTGTATGAGACTATGGCAATAAAAAACTGGAGGTAAAAAATCTATAGAATTATTGGTGTGTTAGAGGTGATTTTTTTAATTTAGCGATGATTGGTCCCAAATTCCAATTTGTTTATTTTTTTATTTAATTTACAAATTAATAATGGAGTCTAATTAGCTTTTGAAACAAGTTGTATGACTTTGGCTTTTAAAAATAGCCAGTAAATTTAGGTTTTAGGTTTTTTTATAAAATTCCAGTTGATCCGGTCCTGTTCGGAGCGCGACCATTTCTCAAAACATAATAGAGCGGCTCCACTTTAGTCACACTTTGAAAATCGTCCTATTGAGGTGTGAAGCTATTTTCGAAACACAATAACTACAAATCTCAGAGCTTTACCTTTTCAGTATGTTTTCTGTGTACCTATCATAGAATCTGAAAGAAAGTAAACGTGTTCGAGAAGTAGGTAAACAACTAAATTCGGTGATGGACACCTCTCCAGAGTTTTTATAATGCCTGTCATAAATTGAGCTTATAAAATTATCAACGTCATATTATGAAAATTAGTGGATGCTCATTCGCTCCTTTTAGGCGAAATTTATGACATCGCCACCCACAATCTGCCAATAAAGTTTCATTTACTCAGGAATGAAAGTTTGGGCTGTTAGATAACTTCATAGAGCATGACATGATTGTGATGACACGATAAAGTCGACCATTGTAATGTCATTTGGAAGCGTGAATCTCCTGACTCACACTGATTTAATTATCTGATGTCAAGAAGAAGTGGGTTGGAAGCTTCTTTACAGCCTCAACTACCATCCGATGTAGCTTTTTGGTTTATTACAGTGCCTCTGACAGACCAACTGCCGATTTCATTTAGATAAAACCCTGCGGGATCTGTTAACTACCCGGACCGCCTCTGGAAATATGTGATTTTAGTCCAAAATGTCGCATTTAGTTTTTTTTTTTCAGCAAGGAGATAAATTTTCCCATGCTAAATGTTCAAACCGTGATTGCATCAGTTCGTATGCAAATCAGGGGCCCTCGGGAGCCCAAGACAAACGATCGGGAAAGCATAACGCAATCCATTAATTATTCCTAATTTCTAGTACTTTATCGTAATTTATGTACTAATTAAGCTGAATCTGTTCGAATTAATTATGTAATCAATAATCATTATGAGGCGGCCTCCCAGGTTTTGTGCCAGCAATCAAGACGTTGGAAATTTGGGCAAAAGCCGTTTGTTAGGGACGTTCTGGCTCGTTGACAGAGTGTCCGGGTGGTCTGGCCATAGTTCACCCTACACGTTTCAGAGTTCTCTCCGGGAACCCGTGATTATTAGCGAAGAGATAAATCAAGAGTGGATATCCGTAATTGAGCCGTCATCAGTTTAGCCTTCGCACACTGGTCGGTTCCTCGACCATATTTGTTATCACTCGATCGACATTTATTAAACTTAGTGATTTGCATGTTTCGTATCGAGGTGGTGCTTTTGATTTATCGCTCTTTGTTACAACTAAACCAACTAAAATCGCACTAGAACGAGATCACTCGCAGATTTTGTCGTTTTATTGGCTTTCTGACAAACGAAGGCGATAATGCATGCTAATTGCCGGTTATATACTTTCTAATTACCCACGGGTCTCCTCCTATACCGCCCTCCGACCATTGGAGAGGAAACAGCAGAATAATTTATTGATCTCTTATGCTCGTTTAGTTTTAATAGTTTGATAGTGATATCGGATCTTCCTTTCAAGTCTTGATTTATTACATGGAGTGAACTTTAATTTGACCGCTTGTGAGCAAATTGCTAAGCATTCTTGGATTGGTATTTTATTTACTTCATTTGGTCACTAGCCGTTTTCGAGTTCGTTTCAAGTGACACGCTGATTACACCGTCTAATTATTAAAATGCACCTTTATCAAACGACTAACGAATGGAATGTTGATTATTTACATACATTCCCCTAGATTACGTTCTCTGTCGTGTCATACAATAATTAGAAAACTTATTTTCGACCTATCAAGAGTTACACATGTGTGTTTTATATACCGGGTGTACAAAAAATCGTTAGACAAAAATATACTCTTAAATTTTTGCGGTGCCGAATGCAAATTTGAAACCTGTTTCCATTTTTATTGAATAAATTTTAAGAAATTCTCATTAGAATCCTGGAAGAACTTTTTTGGCTTTTTTTAATACATGCTGTGGGTGCAACTAGCCAATACCAACAAACCAAACTTTTTAATTAGTGCATTTTGATGGTTACTTGCTATACCTGTGGCTGTACTAAGCAAAAACACAGTAACAATTAAAAAATGTTTTTTTACATAAGTCAGTTTATTTTTGTCCTTACATTAATTTAAATATTTATTAGTAATTATTTGTTTAAAGTTAATTTGGCAAAAACAATACAGCTCAAAAGTTCTTTTCCCAGTGTAAAACACATTGTCTACAAAATACCTTAGAAACGGTCGATTGTATTCCATTCTTTAAGTAGAAATAACTCAAATAAGTGTTAAAAACTATTCTTATATTTTTTTGTAATTTTATAATAACAACATAAATTTACATAACAATATAAAAACAACTCTTAACCGAACTTAGTTGTTAGTTTATATCTACAGAATAGTCGTTTTCTTTTAGAATTAAAAGAGTTGAAGGTAACAAAGTTATTGCTTCTCCAATTGTGAAAAAATTATGTTCTCCGTTGTAGGAACATATTTCGGCAATCAACTGGCATCATCAACATAAATTTAAATTACAATCACAAAAATTATTAAAATTTCATTTAGAACCAAATTACTTGAAATTAAGGAGTAGAATTAGCTCGTAATTCTCGTGGCTTTTAAAAAAATAAAAAGTAAAACGTGAAGAAGTATAAAGCCGACACCTTCTCAAAATGATTAAGCCATTAAGTCTTTTTTTATCTATTGTTTTTTGAAAGTGTCTAAAACTTCGTCAAAGAACGCTTTCTTGCCAAAGGAGCAAAGGCAAACATTTGACAGATAATGTATTCTATTATGGTTAATAGCAACGATGGAACTTTATTTTGAAATAAAATTTTAATCTTCAATCAAAAAAATTAAAATTACACCTCCCGTTAGGACACTCTTTTGCATTGTACATACTATTATTGTACTATTATTAATTGTTTTTGTACTGAAAATTGCTTAAAATTGTATTTACTTTATTTTAATTTTAGAGATGAGTTGTAAGTATTTGTAAAAATTAAACTAATGAAAAACACACTATCTGACACGATAAATTTTTAATTACGTTTTAGAGACTTTTACACCCACGTCTTAAATTGCCTTTTAAAAAAAGATGTTTTTAAGTGAAATAATACGTGTGGAGAGCAAGTCATTCGGGAGAGCTTTTAAAATAAGTCATTTTTGAGTTCAGTAAAACATTAATTAAAAAGCAGATACTGTGTTTTAGCTTGGGACAGCCGACCTGTTTTTGATTTTAATTTATTTGGACAAACTTTCAAAATTATCTCTTTGTGAAAGATGAATTATTGCTCAATTTAATTTTTTACAAAGTTGTTTCTTACCACAGAAAAACCACCATCAATTATATTCAGGTGTTTGAAGAAAATAATAGCATACGTTTGTTTGTATCTGTTAATGACAATTTAATAGCACAAAAAATGTTTTTGAAGAATCTTAATATTGTACTATTTTTTCATCTAAGGTTTGCAATAACCGAGAGATAAAATCAGTTTATAATTCCCAAGCCTGGTATCCTTAGAAGGCAATTTGTTTAGCTTTTACCCAAGTCATTTATTATTAAATGAGAATTTGTATCCGTCTGTGTTTTGTTGACAAATGGTGCTTAAGATACTTAACCTCAGCATCAGAATTCTATAATTCATTCAGGATATTTAAATTACTGTTTGACTAGACACCAAACCTGCAATTTGCTTAACACCAAGCATATAATTAAGCAATACTGCTGATGTATTTTGGCTGCTATTTTCTTAGACATGCTCTACATTATAACCCGCTCCAGGCCTGTACCATCTTTTGTTAACATTTCTTAGCATGTTAGCTTCGAGGCAATGCATGAAATAATTAGCCGCAAGTTTATTTCAAGAATGTTTCAGCTTAAGCAGCTGTTTAATTACTGCTGACGTGAAATATTTGTTGAATTATTGCCGCGAATTAATTATATCAAGTGCTCAATAAATTAACGTTAACGTTAGTTCGCATTACATGCAGGTTGGGCTTATTCGTAGCATTGAATTAATATCATTGCAGAAACATTGTTTCTAGCTAGCAGGAATACTTGTGGTTTATAGTACCTGCTCGAATTGAATCCGTTTAAACGCTTGTAAAGCTTCCAATAACTTTCAAATTTATGTAAATATTTTGATAACATTCCTAATAATGGTGGCACGTTATTTACATAAATTCTGTTTTTATACCCCAACGTGAAAGTGCCTAAATGAGTTAGCGTGTTCACCTGCTGGTCATCTTGTAACGGTAATTTATAGGATTTGGGGGGTGTGAACGCAGCTATGCACTTATCCTCGTCCCATATCGTTATCAAAATGATAACGGACTCGAATAAAAAGGCAATGCTCTGACACCTTGCACGTAAGCGAGGAATACTTGCTCCTCTCAAACCTTTTATACTGCCATTTTATCTTCATCAGCCCTTGTTAGCGGGAAAATCTTAACGAGAATCACAAATTCGACAACGACAATTTTTACTTTCTTATCTAGATGCAGAATAAGTAGGAAACGTATTTCCCAATTGACACATCAACGAAATGAATATTTACTTGAATAATCTTTTGTTTAACAAAGTTTCGTCTGGTATTTTGTGGTAAACTTAAAAGATTTCTTGAAAACCAATCGCTCTAACTGGTCACTCTTAATTAAACTGTCACTCTAAAGTCAATATTTGGTTTTAGTGTTCTCTAATTTCTTATCAAGATTTTTTAAGACACTATTTATCAACTATTTTATTATCGTTGATTTTTCAATAGGATATCTAACGCTTTCAAGTCAAGCTTTTATAAACTTTGTTACTGTTGACAACTACTTGCGCTTCTATTTTATTTATTGCTACTATATTTTGCTGTCAGAAAGCACCGCAAGTACTTCTTCTATTCATAAGTAATCACTAAGATGTTACTTTGTTGTATTTCTTACTACTTTACTACTTTGGACTACAATACTGGAATTTATAAAATATCTAACGTGCTCTTGACAATAGGGAAGTGATTTCATGTTGTTAACAATTTTCACAATGCAAAAAGAAATTTAACTATTGCGATAAGATTCATTGAAAAAAATGCCCGGAGTATGAGCAAAAATTAATTTGGTTTTTATGGCAGCTTTTAGACGTTTATTGCGGCAATAATTTAACACAAAAATTGTTATGTCAATTACTGTCTAATAAAACGCAGAAGTGAAACTTGCCCGTGATTAATTTAATTCATCATATCTGCTGAGGTATTTTGATGTATTTTTTCCACTGAAAGCATTCCTGAAGATATGGACTTGCAATATAGTTTTTATTAGATATGAAACATTTATGTTTATTATGTGATACAGGTTTTACAAATTACATTATAGGTTGGAGAGTCAACAAAATAATTTATGAGAAAAATAAAAAAACGACAACCTGAATAAATGAATTCAAATTAGGCTGATTACACTGAGCTTGAAAGTACTTGTACTAAATTATGACAATATGGAAGAGTGTAGTTAATAAAAGAAATCAGTGCTTGAGAAGCAGCGGGATCTTATTGCTGTAAAAAAACAAATTCCTGCAACGCTTTTGTCGTTGGAAGGAAATAATGATTTAGGCTTTTTATATCTGCCGTGCGAGGATCCACATTTCTTTCAATAACATTTGTAGAAAGAATATATTCAGGCATGTCAAAGATGCTCCAGCAGCAAAAAGTCTGAGCGAACTGGTTCTCAGGAGGACGGAATGTCTAATTCCGTTCGAATAAAAAGAATTGTTAGGACAGCCATGATGGCAACTGAAAAAGTAATTCAAGATAACTTCTTTAACTGAAAATTGTTTTATGATTTATGATCACACCCGAGGCGCATTCAATTACTAAACTGGCTCGTTTTTTACCTGAAATATTCATTAAAATGCCGGACTAATTGTAAACACTGCAGCAAGTCGTTTGCATTCATTGCTCTAACCACTTCCATATTTCAGGAGTTAAGATCATAATGCGCCTGAAACACTTTAATGAAGCCTCTGGCAAAGCAAACACTTTGAACTATCTCATTTTCGTGCCCACACACTTTATGGCTGGATAAAAAGCAGGAAATCAAAGAAAAACCGATGATTTTTATAGGATCGAGTGCAATTAAGTCACAATTCATTCTCGGTTTTATTGTTTTACTGCGCCGGTTAGTAGTGCCATAAACGCAATTTGGAAGCCGGTCTATGCTTTAAAAATAATAAAATGAAATAGAAGCCCAATTAATAAGATAACAATTCGGAATATTTAATAATGTCATATAGGAGTTTGGTAGTACATTAACATGTCGTTAAAACATAAATGTCATAAAAAAGTTAATGTTGCGAGCTGTAATTTTATGAGTATTTAACAAATACCTCTACGTGTAATAAAAAAGCACTAAAAGAAAGAAAATAATAAAAAGTTGTAATAAATAAGTAACGGAGAGATTTTCAGGCAATGATAATAATCATTTTTTACGAATGGATCAAGCTTTTGAGCTTCCAGTGATTTAATGTGACAACTTATTACAAGTTTCCAGTAAGTCAAAGTAATAAAAATAGTTCGGGGTCGTATATATGTCTACTTTTAGTTACTGAAGGTGGTAATGTAGCAATGAATTATCGCTCATTTATGATTTGCGGCATTCGATTGGTATTGTTGCCTCGCCTATTGTTGTGCACAATTAATGTGACTTTACTCAGAAAAAAAACCCCATCTTATTATATTACCGGCTTTAGTGGCAAGAAGCAGGAAAATCTTAAATTTAAAATTATATAAAATCGAATCGATGATACCCCTATTGAATATTCAGAAGGAAATTGAGTGGAATAAATAATATTTTTTTGTCATACCTATTTAAATTTTATGAGAGTCTGAGACTATATAAAACATGCAAATAATATACGTGCTGTTGCAAGAGCGAATATTAAATCGACTGTGATATGGCCAAATTTACAACCAATTATCCTCCGATAGGGAACGGACAAAGCAGTGATGAGAAATCCCATAATTGCGGTTTGGGCCTTCTTAATCACCCCAGAATTCCCTCAAATTACGCAGAATTTTCTCAGAGGTATAATTAAGACGAAAATCATCGACTTCCAAAAATTACGGTCCCGACAAGGTCGAACACTATTTTACTTCAGACCACAACGAACTCTGCGAGAAACGATGTGCAACCACGTAAGTAAATACTAATTCCTTTCATTCACAGTCCAGATCTTTTTCAAATAACCGTAAAGTCAACATAGTTAATCTCATCACAACACGACGTCGCCTAACCAGCTTTCAGTAAGAGAAACGGACAAATCTGACTCCATCTCGATACATTTTTGGGCAAAAGCCGAAATATCCGACTCATAATTTGCGGCTCTTATTGGATTATGTGCCAGTACCGGCCGTAAATAAATCCCAAACTCTTCGAAATAGAGCTGTCAACGACGCTCCAGGAGGTGAAAAGCTTCAACTAACAAGACCACGCAATTGTTTTTAGCGTGATTTATTGAGACCCCGGGTTAGTTCTTTAATTGACTCAAATTGATTAGTCAGCAAATATTGCTTAGGTATTAATTAAATCTCTGAAATGCCTGTTTTAAAAGATACACGACTTCTTTGCCCGCTAACATAAATCATAAATACAATAGTCGAGAAAGTACAAAGCATTAATAACAATTTACTACTTCTGTCTGTGAAAAATCCAACCTCCGACCAGTTTATGTTTAAGAAATAAGAAGCTACAGCAAATTTCCTCTTCTGCTGGTCACTGTAAAATTTTTGCGATTTTATTCAAATTCCTTGTCTAAATATTTGTAATTAATTTAAGGTGGAGAAAAAATATACAAATTCCAGACATATATCAAGAGTTATACTAATTTTATATTCAAAACATCACTTATTATCATCCTATTAATTTCCAAACAGGCTCAAACCAATTTTAGAAATACGATATCACTAATTAATTAAAATCCTATTTTTAATTAGGAACTATTATACCTTAAATATTAACCAAGTCGATTAAAACATTCTTGAAACAATTTTTCTAAAATATTGCAAAAATTTAGAATTGTTGCCTAGCAAAGAAGTACGACCAGTTTCACTTTTATTGGATTCTTATCAAGATGGTGAGTGAACGATCACTTAATATAGGTTCCCATTAATTATATAATAACCAAGAACCAAGAAAATTGTAGTAATTTTGCCTTAATGTAATTAGGAAGTGTGGGAAATAATCGAAAGTTTCCTAGATTTATGCACCATTAAGTTGATTTAAGTTATAGCAGTATAATAAACTATCTAAAAATATAACAAATTTCTATAATTTGCTGATAACAAAGTGAGTTTCCAAGTGAAATCTGTGGAACATTGCATTGCAATTACGAGTACAATAAGTAGGTTTTATTATATTTTGTAGAAATACTTCCAGAAATATTTATAACTCTTTGAAAAATTAATTATTATTGGAACTAGACCACAATAAAATTTTCATTATTAATTTTTATCCATCTCGAAATCTCATTATAAGTTTATTTTATCCACAACTTCAGCAGTTTTTTTTTATTATTAATTTATTAACTTTTATTACAATAAAATACAATTTAATTATCTTGCAAATATTTTTGTAAAAAAAATCGTAATAGTTTTTACCTAGGATTAGGTGAAGGTGACCTAAAATTGAAAAAAAAAAAGCTAAAGAACACAATTAAAGTAAAACAACTGCCATTACTCACATTATTTTTTAATTAACTGTTATTTTTATAATGTTTGCATTTCAATAATTTGCATTTATAGTGTAAAAATATTTGATAATTTTAGATTTTTGACGTAATCTTTATTTTATATAAATTTACTTTAGGTTTTGCTAATATTTATTTACGAAAATTGGAGCAACGTGGACTAAATTTCCGTGGCTGTGCTGGATTTTAACGAAAATTATGATAGGTAGTATTAAAATAATCTGGACTATATAACAATTTAAAATGTTTTTGTTTTAAGAAATAGGTATAAAAATACAAAAAAAAAATGTTTGCTACAATTAATTTGTTTAGCTGGCGCCAATGTGTATCTAAATGGCGAAACTAACGTTGTTAGAAAGTGTGCAATGATCACCTGATAAAATGTGCGGAAAGGACCACATGCACAAAAAGTGCGAAGATTTTCCGAGGAAAAGCACTAGGGCACATGCTGAGTCCTCAGCCAATTCATTTGCTTATCACCTTCACAAATCATCACTGAACATCACTTCACAATCCTAAATGACATCACACAGCCGACGAATCATTTCAATTAAAAAGTAAAATTTTTCAACAAAATCGGAAACGCTGTCTTCCACACCCAGCTTCAAAATGTCACTATCTAAAATTTCAACGAACGACGGCAATATACAGCTTTATTTGATATGCAATAAACCACCATTGTTTAACTTGTTATTAACGAAGTTATGACAGCATTAAACATTGTTAAGATTATTTGTATTTTATGTAATAAACGTAACGATTGACATGGGGCTCAAGACCATGAACGGTCGCATCTTTTCGCTCCTTTCGCACGATTTTCGAACCGTTCGCGGCCTCTTGGGCAAATTTCGCGTGCGTTTGGAGATGCGGATGGACCGATACTTGGTCAGTGATGCCGTGTACTCCTTGTGTCTGTATCACCTGCTTAACGTACCTGAGAGAACAACCAATCCAGGACGACAGTACCCCACCAACCCTACTTTACTATGTAGGTGATAATTACAAGTTATACACTATATTAACCACATTCAATCGCGTCCAGAGTGCCATGCCTAAAGAACGCAGTTTTTGCAACAGGTTTGTGCAAGAAGTTCAGTCGATGAAAGGCTACTTACAACGAATTAGATGCGATAAAACGATTATAAATTACACGCATATGCTACTAAAATGAAACCTCATAATATATTATCATAATAATCGAGTCCAACAAAAGCAGCGTATGCATCGATAAATTAATGGTAAATTATGTGAGTCCTTTTACATTTATTTTACGCAAACCGGAAAAATGTCTTATTGGTCGTGACTAACAAACGATTGGCATCTTTTGAATTTTTAGCTCGGCGAGGCAAATTTTATGGCACAGAAACAGCGGCCAATAAATTGATTATTAATTACCACTTGTCGTCTCTTAATTGTTAGCTCAGTTGGCAAAAAGCCGGATTAAGCACGCCTTTTCCATGTATCTATTGTTTATAATTATCCGGAGAATTTCACCCAGTTCATAAAGATGGGTGCGTGCTTCTAAAATAAAAATTATGACATAATATAAAAAGCTCGTTCATTATAACAATGATCGAAATGAATGGAGTCCGGTCTGCATTTTCTACTTCCGATGCGCACAAAGCAACGGAACTACAGCCCACAAACCCCTGCGACCGTGTACTAACCTTTAATTATCCGTATATTTAATAATATAAAAAGCTAGATATTCATTAATAACCGACGTACCAGCATAAATCACTATAGACAGACTGCGCCGAAGAGCACAATGCGTCCTAACGAGATATTAGACGTGATGTTCTTGAAAACATTTTATCATTTAGAAGGTATATTGGACGCATTAATATATCCGAGGGTGTCTCGACTCATAATGCGTTAGTTTTGTTTTCCGGATTAGTCTGAAAGAAACATTTCGTGTTATCGAGTGAGCCCCGATCGAAATTTATGATACATTTCCGAGTGAGTGAAATTACGACAAAATTAAATTAACTCAAATGTGACGTTTTTTAGTGCGTTTTTATGCAAATTGTCCGATTTATGTTTCCTCGGAACGTTGAGAAAAATAAATTACCTGTTTCGTTCTAAATAATTATAAATCTCTCTTCATAAGAAACTTTCAGTTTCTTCTAGTTACTGAAACCACCTAGATCAGAATGTCAACTCAGTTAACAGCCTCCATTTTATCAGACATCTGATCAACATAATTCACGATGTTAACTGGATATCGACTTATCTAAACGCCAGAAGCACTCCAGACTAGTTATTATAGATGCTCGCTTGGTTCGTTGTCTGCCCCATCATCGGAGTCTCCAAGAAAATGCACCACATTCTTCACTTTTAACAATTTCATTT
Source organism: Tribolium madens (assembly GCF_015345945.1). Lineage (NCBI taxonomy): Eukaryota > Metazoa > Arthropoda > Insecta > Coleoptera > Tenebrionidae > Tribolium > Tribolium madens. The sequence goes on from NW_025401063.1 coordinate 6,148,137, forward strand.
CGATGTTATTTGTGCCTGCGCATAGGGTTTCGTGTCTGGCTTGGAATGTCTATACAATGGATCCGTTTTATTTAATAAGGAAGACTCGATGGAACAAATACCTGCTGAATTGCTTTCCAGAAAGCTTGCAACAAAAAACTCATTAAAAACAATCCCTTTTAAAATCGCCTTTTGTGAGCTAGTCAAACCTTGACGAAAACGCCTTGTACTGACTCAATCACTTCCAAATTTTCACCATGAAATCGCGTTCGGGCTTAGCGTGAAATCGAATATTATAACCAAAATAAAAGGAACACCAGCGTGAGTGATGCTCACAAATGCTGTATATTTCCGCAACAACGTTAGATTGCTTAAATGTACAACTATCATCAATTTTACAGCTACACAATTTTCTATCTCTTGTTTTATGTTTTTTTTTAGATTCAAAAAGCACCAAAAATAAAGACAAAAAATTCAATGGTTGTGTCTTATATGTTTAATGACTTGTGAGCTTTCTACTACTTATTATGAAAATTCTGCAAAAACACAGTATCATTTAGCTTATGTGTGTTAATTTTAATGTGTTAATGATATTTAAAGTTCAATCTTTTGCTGAAATAACTTTAGTTATTGTATTACTACTTAATTCAATTCAAGATATTATTGTTCTGTATTTTTTTAATTTATTGTTCTGTAATTTTTTTAACAATTTTTAAAAAAAGTGTCAAATACCAGTTTTGTTCTTTACGCCACTGTTGTTTCAAAAGTAAATAATGCCAGATTTTTAAAAGTTTTTTCATAAAAAATGTTACTTCTTATTTAGGTATTTTTTTTATCCACAAACGTCACAAAAGTGACCACTTTTATTACTAAATGTCACAAGTAAAAGTTTTATTTTTCAGCTATGGAGTAAAAATCTGTTTTTTCGTTAAAGCGGTTTTACTTTTACCATGACGTAATTGACATTTACTAATGTTGTTTCTTTCTTGCCTTTTTCGCAATTTCCAGAGTGGTACATTGTACATCATCAGCCTCCGACATTTTGCACTACTAACTGCACCAATCGTCTACTAGTAGATTAATAAACCCTCCAATAATTTCAATAGTTGCAAAGCATCATGCTTATTTTCTTCATAAATGAAAAAAATAAGCAGGACGCTTTGCTACCAAAGTTGCTAATTTCATATACCTAGTATTGCTCTTTACTCTCGGTCTGAATACGTTTGCGAATAAAATAGTATGTATATGTTATTCGGAGAAAAAGTGATAGTTATGTACCTACCTACTATTACTTAATTACGTAAGTAATTAATTCAATTTTAAGTAGTCCTAATAATGGTTAATCAACTCTTGTAAGTTTTGTATTGATTTTTAACATTGTATTATTCGCAACTTTGTGTTTTTTCGTAACTTCGAACGAGTTTTACTCCAAAAAACGCTCAGAGATTAATTTATGTATGTATTGTCCATACTAGTATATTTTTTTAACATGCTTAATGCTGTTATGTCATTACCATTTTTTAGTTTTATGAGAATAATGTAAAAAAACACTGTAAAACAAAACAAATAAGTTTATTTTGAACCAATTATTTATATCGCACACCCAAACCAAAACTGAAACAACTCAAAAAACTCTTTTTTTTAGACCACGATTATTTTTTAAATTGTTATCTAGAGCCCGTATTTATTTCTAGACTATTTTTTTAGCTAGTTTTAGTTTACAAGAGGTACTTTGGAATTATGCTTAGTAATGATTTTTACGACATTACAAGGAAGTTGCACTGAATGATAGAAATAATTTATTAAATTTTCTGGTTCGGTTAAAAATGTCCATGTTTTCCTTCACACACCTGCATGTGACTAATAGTGCTTTAAAACAATCGTGAAACGTGTTGTATGTTACAGGTGATATCTATGTTTAAGTTAATAACGCAAGTATTTCATTGTGACGTTGTAATCGACGTGCGTGTACAACTTTGTATCATAAAAATCTGTCGTCACGACGGAAACGTAAAAAAAGAGGCAATGTCACATATTTCAGACATCATTGTGGTTATCTCGGTCGTTTCTGTTTTTATTTTCAAGTCTTGATGCAATGCCTTGTATCCTTAAAGTTCGTTCACATGAGTCGAACGCCTCCGGGCCAACAGATATTAGAAGCTCATTTAATTGGCGAATTCTATTTTCGGAACATTTTTACATCGCAGCATCATCAGGATTGGATTTTTTTTTACAGGTGACACTGTGAGTTATGCATTCCGGTTGATTCATTAAATTAACTGGCTAACAATGGGGTTTGATCGATGTGGTGTTTACTAATTTCATTAAAAAAAAATAACGAAAGAAAACTTGAGATTTTTATAACATGCAACATGCAATTACGTAGCAGGGAGATTGAACCTAATTTTGTGAATGTCTCAGAGCATTGTTTTATACATCCTGGCTTCTTATCTTATAGATAAACACAGTTTACGTGTTTCGTTTATCTAAGTAATTCATTATATTATAAATTCTTTATATACACTTGTGTAAAAAAAAATTAACGTACGTACAAAATGTTGGCTAAATTCGTTACTAACTTACATACAGGGTACCTACATCAGAATTCTAAGAATATTTTCTTTAACATATTGCAATCTTTTTTTGCAATTCAACCAAACCAACAGGGCAATATCTGACCCATCACTATTTTTTTTAAACACTCATTACTATTAATAATTTTTGGTATTATTTCTATTGTAATAAGAATTGCATTTATTGAAATTATAAAAATTACATTGGTATTACTTTTATGTAGGTATCTACACTTGTGTTGTATAAATAAATTGCCAGAATACTTATGCTAAAAATTTATACGTAATATTATAATTACTTATTATTATAGTAGACTCGATCCACTGGGACCAACTAAAAAAACAAAATCTTGCAATAAAAAATGTAACAACGAATTAATAAAAAAATCATAGCAAATCATATGTCTTCATAGAGAAATAATATATGATCAAAACTTTGGAAGAAAAATAAAAAAAGTTGCTTAAGTACTTATTATAGCATATAACTTTAATTACCTATATTATAGAATAGCTCTTTACCGTTCTTTATAATCTTGAAATAACTAACCAAATTTTAGTCCTTAAATATCCTTGTCATTAAATTATTATTGATGATAATGACTACTGGAATTTAAATTCCATATTTCAAATCTTCCAAAAACCAAAAATAATTTAAAACATCATCGAACTTTTTCTTTCTTCTTTATTTTTAAATATCCTTAAATTTTATTTTAATAAATTTCTTAATTAATCAAAAAATTGTACATAGAAGCAAAAAAAATATTGATGCAATTTTATGCCTTATGTACAGTATATATCCACGGAACGTCTAAGCTTTGAACTTTCATTTACTTCATAACTTTAATCAGGAGATGGTCAAATGATAAGAGAGGTACACCAACCTATGCAGAAAGTTTAGGTTTGAAACATTTTAATGGGACAATTTTAAATCAATGTTGATATACAAATTTAACACTGTTGTACTTTGAAATTATAATTATTTAGAAAACAGAAAAACTATGAAAACTGGAAACCTACTAATTAAAAAAAAAAATACATTTAAAAACATATCACAGTTAATGCCTCTTACCAAATCCAAATTATTTTTAATCCCATATTTGTGAAAAGTAAGTCAGGTTTTCCATCAGAAAACTCGGTTTTCTTTTTACTAACCATACACAAGAAAATCTGCGTTCATATTAAGTATGTTTAATTATTTACCGAAATACGTAAGCATCGCACATTACGACCGCTACTGTTCTCAAGTTTAACTTTACACCTGATACGGGCCGTGATAGCCCACGGATGCAATACGCAAGCTTATCAACCCCTCTCCATTGTCGAATCTCTGGTCTTTCAGATGTTACCAAAAAGCTCGTTATCAAATTGTAATTAACGCAATACATGAGATGAAAAACTAGGATTTTAATAAAGTCATTCATCAATGTCACATTAAACCAAAATTACTCTCAGTTTTGAATAAGAATTCAGAGCTGGATATTGAGAAACGTAATAACGTCTATTTACTTGAATTTATATTAGTTGAGCGTCTAAACTTCCTTGTTATCAAGTTACAAAATAAGGATATAGTTAGCTGTAATGAGTGGTATGAGTTCGTTAGAAATTCCGGTACTGGGACCGCAAGTTTCGAATTACATGAGGGATAAGATTTTCTTTCTATAGATTGGTTTATCTCCGGTGACTCATGTTTTAAAATATAAAGGTTACCCTAGATTTTATACTCTGTTACGCTAATTTGCTACAAACTGTTATGTATTTACCCCCTAGTCAGTTACTGTCAGAAACCTAATATCCTCGGCAGATGGTTATGGATCTAAAGAAGAATATAAAGAGATATAATCTGATTTTTATGTTGCAAACATTTCCAGTCAATTCAGCGGAAAGAATTAATTTACAATAAATAATTGTCATTTTTGCATTAACATTTTTTCAATGATTGATTTAAATATGCATACCAGTCAACAGGTGGTTACAAATGCAACAATTGAAGTGAATAAGAAAACAGTAAACATAAAAACAAGTGTATTAGTAGATAAAATTCTTTGAAAAATCACAACAAAACTAAAGAAACTTTTGAAAAAATCTGCTTTTTTATTATCTATTTGACAATTTATAAATTTCTGATGTTTTATAAATTTTATGTACCTCTAATTAGTAAGTATTTTCTAGACTAGGTATAACATTCCTTCTAAAAAAGTAGGTAATAAATTTATTATTACTGAGAATAAGAACGACTCACGTATTTATTAACCGCACCAGAAATTCCGAGTAAAACAAGTTGCAAATTAAAATTGTCTACTGGAAATAAAAAAAAACAATACTTTACAAAAATTTCCGATTTATTTCACTTTAATAATCTGATTCTTTAACTAAGTAATAATTTTAAATAAGAGGACTCGTGAGTCTAAAGTTCAAGCTAAAAATAAATACCACAGGACTTTTTATGCTAACTCTATAAGTAACCTTTGGTAATACAATTACTAAATTAAACTAGTGGTTTATATTTAAAGTTGTTACCACCTGAATAAAGAGGTTATTAACAACGGTCAATAAAATCAATAAATACCTATTAAATCAAGTTCTTTAAAACACAATTCGTTTTAAGCAAATTTTCTAAGACACAAATAAATAGTCTACGAAAATGTGTTCACTTTATTCTATAAAGTTTTTCCAACTCACATAAATTCTTTAATTGAAAAATTAAGAGCTTAAGCAAAAAATAATACAGGGTGTTTCACGTAATTTTATGAGGCCTGCGCCTGTAAGATGCAATCAATAATACATATTCCGATACGAACTCGATTACAAATTTTGGAAAATTGGATAATCTTCTCTAGTTTGTTCACCCTTTCAAAAATTACAATGTTTTTAGTTAGTTAGTGATTAAGATAAATAAACTAGCTTCATACTCATGCCGTCTCTTGATAAAACAAATGATAATTGTTTCTGAAAAACTGCAGTTTATGACTATTAATGAAACAGTGATTAGTTTGACAACTACTGTCATGGGTTGCCAAAAGTTAAATAATTAAATGTGTATTTTTGTATCCAGTGTTCTGTGGCTTGTGTATATTTGGGTGCGTATATTAGGCGCAAGCCTCGTAAAGTTATGTGAAACATCCTGTATGTTAGACGAGCAATATATGCAACCAATAATACACTAATCTTCTCCGAGTAGTTACCTAACAATAACTTACAATAATTATTTTACTAATTTGTCAATTACATTTTATTTCTGACTTCGTAATGTTTCTAATGACACAATTTTTATAGATTTGTCACCATCACTCTCTAACGTTATTCCTAATTCTTGCAACACAGAAGAAGAAACAGTTCCTTGTTGATGCAATTCAGCAATAATTTTTTGATTTTCCAGATTATTTTCACACAAGTTACGCACGGCCAATATAACCCATTGCATTATAACTACATAGATTAAGGATAACATAGCAAATCCAGTCTCGTTATTTTTGCAATTAAAAAAGGATACAGGGATTTCTTGCGTCCATGTTACAACAATCCAAAATAACTGGTATGAGTTCGGCTTCTCTTGTCTGACAACAAAAAAACAAATAAAAAATTACATAACGGTCCTATTTAACTTACCAAGTCTTGCATTATCTTGTTTTTCCAACATAAATTACCAATTATCCTTATCAGATCTGCCTTAAACCCAAAAGCTGGATGTTTTTGAATGTTTTTATTAGGTTCTCTAATTTCAGATAAATTTTGTATTGAAGTAAAACAATTTTCACTTTCCTTTCCCAATCTGTGAATATTTATTAATAAAACACCGGAGTTGATTAATAAATCTTTATCACTTTGTAAGACTTTTAAATAATCTTCATTACTACAGTAAGATGATATGACTTGTGCAAGTTGTGATATCTCATAGGCTTCCAACCTTGAATCTTTAGTTCCTACTGTTTGAAAAATTATTTTACCAGATGTCACAAATTGGTTTATTAACACTTTTAAACCTATTATTGGTATTTTTATTGCTTCTCCTTTTATCTGTTTATCTCTGATCACACCCAATACTGCTGCCCTCTTATTTATATCAAATTTCTTATAACATTTCCAAAAGTTGCCATCACTTATTAGTTTTTCTAGCATAAAATACAAATATTCTACACTATTGTGAGAGTCATAAAGTTCAAGGAGACAATTATATATGCCACAATCCAAATTCAAGTCCTTATATAAAGACATGTTGTATAAAAGAGCAGAAGATTCGTAAACATATTTGTTGTCTTTCAAGAATGTAAGTATTGTAGGATAAAACACATCATACACTTTATCCACAGCACTTTTATTTGATATTATTAAATTAAATAAAAATTGTAAAATAATTTGGAATGCATTTTGAATAATTTCAGATTGTAGATTCATAAAACTGACCACATTCAACAAAAAAAATTCGTCATTTACAATATAAGTTTGAACATCTGGGTTTATGACATAATTCCTCAAACTCCTGAATAATTCTTTTATAATGCCTTCATGGTTTTTAGTTAGATTTTGTTGAGCAATTGTCTTTAAAATTTGATGTAGCAAGTCCACAGCTTTAGTTGAAAATTCAATTCTAAAAAAATTAAAACTTCCAAATTTTTCTTAATGAGAACAAAACTTACTTTAAGGGAACTCCTGTCTCATCCTTTTCCAGTCTAAATTCTGTCTTTAGGTAAAGTTCAAGAGCAGAATAATTATTCTGTTGCAAGTAGCCATCGACAGTTTCTAAATTTACGGATATTGGTCTAAACATCATTTATTTAGACGTTGGAAAGTCTCGGACTTTTTATATTACTTTTTGTTAATAAAAATACAACCTAAAAAATTTGGATTTATAGGTTATATGTCAAATTTGAAAAACAGGCACCAACACAACGTTAAAAAAGTTCCTAAAAAGGCAAGTAATAAATGAAAATACAGTACTCTTTAACTGATGTACAATTTTAAATATATATTTACAATAAAGTGTTAAAAGTGAAAGACACTTTACATTTTAAATTAATGTGTGTAATTTTTTATCTAGTAATACAACTTGTTAATGTTTTGTGATTGGCAGCACTGATTTGGTAAAAGTTGTGTTTTGATTTGTCATCGTCGGCTTTTTTCTGCATTGTGAAGAATTTAAATTAATCAAACTTTGAAGGTAAATATTATTTATGTTACTTTTTTATTAATACAGTGGTATTGGAAACAGTTAGTGACGTTTTAATTACATTTTTTGCGTGCACAGTCATTTTTTGCTACATAACCTCAAAAAACCTTTCTTAGATGTTCCTTACAAGAAGTGAATACGACCGAGGAGTGAACACTTTTTCACCTGAAGGTCGTCTTTTCCAAGTGGAATATGCTATAGAAGCTATTAAATTAGGTTCTACGGCCATTGGAATATGTACTAGTGAAGGGGTTGTATTGGCGGTAGAGAAACGCATAACATCTTCTTTGATGGAGCCCACAACGATAGAAAAAATTGTAGAAGTTGATAAGCACATTGGTTGTGCTGTGTCAGGCCTTATGGCGGACTCAAGAACAATGATTGATAGGTAATATAAAAAAGTAAAAATTAAATGATTAATTGTATAAATATGACTAGGGCACGTGTGGAATGCCAAAATCACTGGTTTGTCTACAACGAAAACATGAGTGTGGAATCATGTGCTCAAGCTGTGTCAAATTTGGCAATTCAGTTTGGCGATTCTGATGATGATGGTGCGGCAATGTCAAGGCCATTTGGTGTTGCCATATTGTTTGCTGGGATTGATGAAAAAGGGCCTCAGTTGTATCATATGGATCCCTCTGGTTTGTTGTATTAAAATTATTGTTAATCTAAAATTTAATTTTTGTTTTTTTTAATGTAGGCACGTTTGTTCAGTTTGATGCAAAAGCTATTGGATCAGGTTCAGAGGGAGCGCAACAAAGCTTGCAGGAAGTCTATCACCGCAGTATGACACTAAGTGAAGCAACTACATCAGCACTAACAATTCTCAAACAAGTTATGGAGGAAAAGTTAAATTCTTCAAATGTTGAAGTTATGACAATGACTCCTGGTACACTGTTTCATATGTTTACTAAGGAACAGGTGGAGGAGGTAATTTCTAAAATATCATAATTTATATCAACGGCAGGAGGTTGCTAGTTTTTTCTTTTACAAGCTGTTTTATTTTTCTGTACCAGTATAAGTATATTTTTTACTGTTTTTCCATCAAAAAATGTTTTTGCATAACACATTTAAATATCGTTATATTCATTCTACTGGAACAATAAATAATTAAGAAGCAAATCATTACATTTATGCTTACCACACCTGTTTCCTGGACCTTTTTTCTCAACCCTCATAACTATCGCTAATTACTCTTAATTAGTGATGCATAGCGAAATTGCCGTAACTAGGTACGTTTTCATTATTTATCCAAGGAGATTCATATAGTGGATAAAAGGTGGAACCCACATGTGTTCTGTTGTTATGCTTTTCTGTCCATCATCTTACCTAATAATTATTTTTACAGTTGAGCAGCACAACATGTAATTAATTGATCAAACTAATGAAATAAGATTTAGGTACAAAGTTATTTTTAAACATATACCTTCTTTCTTTATTCACACTTAACATTACATAATTAGATAGCTAAGTCAAGTTTGTGTTAAATTTTTAAACCAAAGACTTAATTAGATATATATTTCGACATCTGTGTGTTTTTTATGGTTAAAAGAATTTAGGAGTACAATAATTATGTAGACATTTATTACTTAATCAAAGTTTGTCATAGTAAAATTACAAAAAATCGACCTACAAACCGTACAAGTGGCATTTATCCGGTGAAATGTGTTTAGATAAAAGTTGCTACGGCGGTGTTTTTAGCTTTAAATTTATATAATTATAAGTTAAAACTATTAATTTATTATTTATTACTGATTTGCTTTACGTAATTATTATTGTTGTTACGTTTTCTAATTTATAATTATTGCTTTGTTCGTCATTGTTAGACTGATCATTTATGTTTTATGTCTTATTTTAAAACATAGATAATTGTAATTAAAGTTAATAATTTATTTGAGCCAATGTGTTTAAGTCTGTTATAATTGAAAGGCTTATTAATTACCGTTTATTAGCTACTTTAAACATTCATCTTTCCATAGTGGCTTACAACAATTTTATTGACATAACAAGAGGATCATTTGCTAACAATAAAAGTGTTTAACAAAAATAAAAATATTTCAGATTGATGTTGTATTGAAATAGTAATTTAGAATTCGCAAATCAAGTAACTGAATATCGATTTAATTCACAATAAAACCTATAGCAGACTACTTTTACAATAATATACTGCGAAAGTTTTTCAATAGCTTAACAAGTCTTGTTTACTTTATCTACAGAACTAGTTATAATTTCTTATCACAAGGTTTTTAGTATTAGATACACAGTATCAATTTTTAAATTATATCTACAATATTTCAGGTATTGCTGAATGAGAAGCTTATCGATCAGTTGCAAGAAGCTCAGAAAATTGCTGCGTATTAATTATTGACATTGTTTTAAGCTCTTTTTTGCCATAATATATTTCTTTAATGTAATTCGATGATTTCTACGTTGTTAATAAACACTTAATTATTTTGACATAAATGGCTTGTATTATTATTATAATTCCGACGACATTTCGTGTTTATTTCTCGTTCATTGGTAGCAAATTTCAGCGAACGAGTCCCGCAGGCACGCGAGATTGCTCACATCTGCTTGACTTTCGTAGACAAAAAAGGACATAATTAAATCAAAAAACAGTCTTCAAATTCTCGTCCGAAAAGCGAGAGTATTTTCATTTCCATCGAGAGCACTTTCACTGATATGAATTATCCGATATGTGGGAGATATTTATGATGAGAGTTGCGCAACATTTCCGGTAGCAATAGTAATCCGGAATCCGGGCGTAGATGCTCTAATGATAGTTGGATAATTAAAGTAGTACGGATTAGCGAAGAGCGGAACTTGTGAGGTGGAACAGCCTTCTCGCACACTTGTACATCTCCGGGGCGCTTCGCTTTAGTACAGCGGCGCCTGGTCTCGCCTGATAGAGGCCTCCAGGGACTCGCTTTGTGCCGCTAAATCACTCATTAAAGCGCTCACCCCTCTTGTGTCCTCAATCTCGCCGACCACGATCCGCTACCATCAGCCTGTCATAACTTTGCCATCCAATTTCTGAGACGCTTCCCGACTTTGGCCCGGAAAACGCCCACCCACAGCCCCGCAAAACCCCACTATTAACAAAGAAAATCGATTCTGTTTTAATTTTGACAATTTTACTATACTTAGAGTAAGATAAGACAGCAGGAATATGGGAAAAATGTTTAAAAAATTCTATATATAAAAATTTCGAAGTTATGAGAGTTTAAATTGTGCACTTTGACTCTATTTGTGTTGGAAAACTAATTTTCCAAGTATTTTTTTGCTACAAGCTATTGAAAGAGGAAACAAGGAAGCTGTATCCTAAATTGTAACTGTTTAATGTTATTTGTGGCTTTTGTTATTAGCAAAATTTTTGTACCTTTACCAAATAATTAAAAAAAAACATATACAAAACCATCCAGTATCCTTAAATAGACATAAAAAATGTCAAATGTCAAAAAAATTTTGACAAAGAATATTTTAAACATTTTTCATGTTTCTGGTATCTTATCTTACTTGAAATTTTTCTCTGGGGCGCGACTTCTGACACACCCTGTATTAACAAAAAAGTTTGAAAAGGACGAGTAAATTTCAAAAGGATTTGTTTCATGTGCGCCATTTGCCGAACGAGTGTTTTATTATGATTAGTTTTAAAAATTGTTATGAACTCATAAAAGGATTTTTTCGAGTGGCATGCCAGTGGCAGCAGCACAAGAGCTCAATAAAAAGTTAAATTTCGTCGTCATTCAGACGTGAAATAAACGACCCCGCGAAACAAAAACGTAGTGGTATGAAACTGGAGTTGATAACGGCGTGGGCGCTTAGCGGGGTTAAAAATAAACGGCGGCCGCTTTTCAATTAATGCTCAAAAATGGAAAATCCTCCTAAACCATGCACCATTTCACTGAAACCAGAATCAAACTGTCACATGTACAATCGCTCAAACATTTTGTAGAGTCGCCGTTTTGGAAGTTCATCCAAGACTAGACTGATCATTTAGCTTGAATGAATTTCAATTTACGCGATGTTCTGATAAGAACTGGCGAGAAGTGGCGGCTATGCGAGGTGCCTCTGTGGGGAAGCTCTATGGCGAAAGCTTGACGTCAAACCGGCAATTACCAGAAATCCTGATATCTATCGAAAGCTGAGTTGGCCGTTTTTGCACGAATTAAATAAATTTTGCCGGACAAGAGATAACATTGCTAATCTATCAGGGCGTTATAGTTTGACAAGGATTCGTTTAGGGTCACGTGCCAGGGATTGACTCTACTCATGCAGTGACAATAGACGGTTGACTTGCTTTGGTACAAGTGGCCGCTATCTTCGGTGGACAGAGCACCATGGGACACCTCCTTTATACCCACAATTCCCAACTTAATTCGCTCAAATGAACACCGGCAATGAAGCTGCTTACAATCACAAATTCGATGCTGATCTGATAAAACATTTTATTTATTACTAAGTCAGGGAATTATTCCATTGTTTTGTTTCCAGTATTGATTTTTGTAATGTAATAAATACACTGCTACTCAGTAGCGCAGACCCCAAAACAAAATCAGGCAAAATTTTGTAGTGGTAATAAAACTAAAATTATATTTTAGAAACAACCAAATTAAACATTCGAATTTTGTATACAATTATTTTCGATGATTCACAGATTTTTACTTTTTTTATTTTGTAAATTGCGACAAAACTGTACCTCAAACGTTTTTACTCAAATTTTTTTGATTTTACTTGAAATTTTTCTCTGCGGCGCGAGTTCTGACATCCTGTATAGTTTGCTCGTATAAGTTACACAAAAGTAAAGATTTTGATTATTCGTGCCTTTACGAGTAGGTACTTGTGATTTTCTCAAAAATTGTTTGTCGTAGAACTATGAACTTTTTTTATAAAAGAGAAAATTTAGTTTGCATTTCAATAACATTGAACACAAAAAAAATTATCAACTGATTACTGAGTTATAACTTATAAGCTTCTGGTATCGAAAATTGATTAAAATTTTTACAAAAATTGAAAACTTTAAATTTGAACCAAATGCCTCCTAGAGGTTAATAGACAGAAAATCTAAGAAAATGTTTTATAAACGTGAAAATAAATTTTTGAAACTCTGTCTGGCTGCGCCACTCCTACTACTTTGAATTAATGTTAAATGATAAATGTTCCTAGTACAATAAAAATAAAGAAAGGAAATTTTTGTATTTTTTGGCATTTGCCTCTGAAAGTCAAAAACAATAGATTCTGGTTAAATATTACAACATTCACTTTTTTACATAGCAATAAATTATAGCAAAATTTCCAGTTGAACTTACGTTTTTTAAGCAAACTACATTTATCAAATTTTAATCCTGTAAGCTATAATTATATGCATTTAACGAAACCACTAATACACCTATTCAGCCATGCAGGCAAAATCAAACCACCAATTGCTCGTTTCGTTTGAAACTAAATGATGCTTGGGCCACCTTGCAAAGTGTGAGAAAATTAACCACTTAGACTAATAAGAGGTTTGATTAAATATGTTGATAAAAATTTAGGGAGATTATGTTAGAAAAAATGCGACTTTGGTATAACACATGCATCCATTTATTAATTGCAAAATAAATGGTCACCCAGTCGTTAGATAATGTTAAATCTTGAATGACAATAAACAACTTCTTGGTGTCAGTTGGTGCTGAAACAAGAATTTTACAAACTCATCAATTGTTATAACTCGTCGCAACGACTTTCTTCCGAATGTGATGCAATGTGTTGCGTTTAATTACATCCAATTACGATTAGAAAGAGCAACAGATGTGCTACAGGCTTAATAAGTCGACTGATCGCACATTATTTAATGCGGTGAAATTTTTTCTGTTTTATGGAAATAAATGATTGGATCTAGTACCAAACGCAGCTAAGACAAATTTTCAAATAATATGAAGATATGAGTATTTTATTATTCTTATAATATTTCGTTACGAAAAATAACAGGGACTATTATGTGGAAATAACAAATGCTGCACCGCGTTTCATTTCTTATTGCTGCATTAATATAGAAATCGTCTTTGTTTGAGATGACACCATTATTTCAATATTTACATAATTAAAAAAATTAAATCTTCTACTTAATTCATTTGATTATTTGAAATAGCACAAATTGTATTTTTTAAATTCCAGCTAATGATACAATAAGAGGCATTTTCTCATTTTTAGTTTAATTTAATTTAACACTAAAAGCGAAAGCAACTCCATATCATAAAATCTCGAGTGTATTCCTACTCATATTGAAGAGTGACAGTTATGCCCCCAGCCATTGCTTTAAATTTTATATCTTTTTCGAGTAGCAACCCACATTATTTTCACGTGCAATAAAATAATTACTGGCGACAAGTAGTGTTTTTACCGGAAAATTCATGTTACAAAGAATTGCCTGTTAGTTCAGCACGTGATTAATAACAATCTTTCACCTTTCAGCAAAATGACACACGACAAAGTAATATCTTATTTGAAAGTTTTGTAGAAATTAATGAAAATATTGTGTAACCAACAATTCGTATAAGATGTTAGTTTCAAATGAGTAGAAGAATATGCGGGATATTTAGATTATGCGGATGTAGTAATTACTGTCACCTGCATGTAAGGACTTTTTCGACGCTTTTGCTGCTGAGTAATAGTTGTTACATAAATTTTAAGTTTTCAGGGTTTGTCTGAGTAATTGTTAAAAGTGAAGAATGGCATGAATCAAGTTTCTAAATTGATCGCGGAATCGTGTGCTGTAATAGTAGTCAATACGAGTAGACGTTGTTGAATAACCATCCTCTTCTTTTCTACTTTCTCCGTAACTGTTCTAAATCAGAGTACACAGGTTGTGTTGAAAAATACGCATTAGCCAAACATTTGTTCTAGAATCTGAATGTGAACTTTCTATATTCACTAATGTGTATGATTATAAACACCAGATTACTAATTAAGTAATAATACTTTCGATTTAAAGCGGCGCTTTCTCGATATACACATGCTGTTGGTTGCTCTAGTAAATATCGCCAATAAAAATAAAACGCAGTCGTACGTAGAAATGATTTATTATAAAAGTAGATAAATTATACTAATTAACACAGTTTCTAAGTAATAATACTGCACGCTTTATGATTTTAATGAGGAAATGATTCAATTTGAGCAAATGTCGAAATGAAATTTAACAAGCACAAGTATAAAAATAGCAATTACATAACAATTAATAACGAGCTAACAACAACTAGTGATGGTACCCTCCGCCGAAAGATCCTTCAAAACCGCCACCAGATTCTTCGTGGTGGTGGTGATGGTGGACCTTAACGGGTACGTGCACGGGGATTTTCACAGGAACGGGTACTGGTTTTTCTACGGGGTATGGAATCTCTTTGTAAACAGGGTATGGTTTATCTACATGTACCTTCACGGGTACGGGTACGGGTTTCTCGATTTCTACTGGCACCTTCTTCTCAACAGTGTAGGGTTGAGGAACGGGCACTTTAACGTGGTATGGTACAGGATGGGGTACTTCGACAGGGTAAGGCTTGTCGACTGGTACTTTAACCTCGTAAGGTACTGGCTTTTCGACTGGGTATGGAATGTGTTTTTCTACAGTGACTGGGTATGGTTTGGGTACGTGCACGGGGTAGGGCCTATCCACAGGAACCTTAACTTCGTAAGGGACCTTTTTCTCCACGGTGTAGGGTTGTGGGACTGGGATTTCTACCTTGACTGGATACGGAACTTTCTTTTCGACGGTATAGGGCTGTGGTACGGGCACTTTGACTGGAACTGGGACTTTCTTTTCGACAGTGTAGGGTTGGGGAACGGGGACTTTGACTTCGTAGGGTCTTGGCACTGGTACTTTGACTTCGTAGGGGATCTTCTTGATGACTTCATAGGGTTGTGGGACAATGTAGGGTACTTTGATGTACTCCTTGACTGGCACAGGGATTTTCTTTTCTACAGTGTAGGGTTGTGGGACGGGTACTTTAACCTCATAGGGTACTTTCTTTTCCACAGTGTAGGGTACGTGCTTGGTCACAGTGTAAGGCACTGGGACTTTCTTTTCTACCACTACGGTTTTTACATGTTCGTGGTGGTGGTGCTCGTGTTCGCCACCGCCCCCGAAACCCTCGAAACCACCATGGCCGCCTTCGAAACCGCCTTGGCCACCTTCGAAGCCGCCACCGCCGTGGCCGCCTTCGAAGCCGCCACCGAGCTCAATTCCACCACCGCCTCCGAAATCATGTCCACCCAAGTCTCCGCCACCAAATCCTCCATGATCGCCGAGCCCGATGAGCCCGCGTTTATCCTGTTTCTTGGTCTCCTGCGTTGCCTCTTTCTTTTCAGGCTCAGCAGCTAGAGCCACGCACAGGCACACAGCGCTCAATACAATCTAAACAAAACAAAAATCCAATCAAACCAATCAGAAAAATTAAAAAAAGA
Source organism: Tribolium madens (assembly GCF_015345945.1). Lineage (NCBI taxonomy): Eukaryota > Metazoa > Arthropoda > Insecta > Coleoptera > Tenebrionidae > Tribolium > Tribolium madens. The sequence continues at coordinate 6,164,295 of NW_025401063.1, forward strand.
AACAGTGAACAAACATCAACGCATTACACACAAATTAATCGGTAATCCTTTAATTTGTTCACTTCACGTTGACGTTGATTCACTATTTTTTAATCACTAAATCACTAGATCACTGCACTAGGACGATCCAGTACTCACCAAGGCCTTCATGATTGGAGATGTGGAAGGCTCTGTGCCGTAGAAGCCGCGCCGGAGGCTTTTATATGGTACCGTAGACGTACTTTCTCATGTGTAACAGTCGTTCACCACCAGAGGGTTTCACTTCCACATCCGTTAAATCTTCTTATGCAATATTTTTTTAGATTCCGACTTTATTAGGTGCTGCTATATTTCGCTCAAGATAAACAAACACTTGATATTTAATACTCAAAAATTTTCAAATGTAGGACAAGTGGAAAATATATCCTACTACTTTCCTTCTGGTATTTTAAATAAATAAATAATTCAAATTATAAATCACTTTACTTTAGAGTACCAAAAAAAAAGTATTTACACTACATTCTATAAAGATGAATGTTATTATGCACTTTGTGCAGTAATGACTGTTATGAAGGAACAAGTAATCATCATGGGAAAAGTAAATGTGTGATTAACAGAAAAAGAAAACTCTGAACTACATACTTTACGCGTAATAATTGATTAATGATATTTTGAAACGTTATGTTAGTCTTAATATAATTTATTCACGTCTTCAGTCATAACATGTATTACCTACTCGCATTTATTGATTAGTTTGCCTAATTTGAATAACTAGCAGACCTACATTTACAACGTAATAAAAATTTAAATAAAATCTAGAACTTTTTTTCTATATATAACGATCGATTATTATGATTTATTCTTATCTTAATTACTTCCAAATTCGTTAACTCTACCAATAGATCCGTGTAATTATTTGGTGAAAAAAGTTGGAATTATACTTTGTAATTGCTTAAAAATGTGAACGTTAATTAGTCTAATTTTCGAATTTAAAATTGAAACGATGCGTGATTTTACTGGGGCAACGTCCTTAAAAATCATTTTACATAAAATTCGTTATGTTATGAATTATGCAAGTGAACTAGACTCTCTCTAATTTGATATAAAAGTAAAGTACAGTGGAAAATAATTGACCGTAGGTGTTTGTATAATTTATTGTAGGATTTTTATAAAACGGTGAGTAAAAGTTGAAAACGTGATTAGAATGTTGTTTACTGTTTAAAGGGGCTGATGTTACTCCTGGACCTGTTATAAAAAAAAGTTGCATTCGGATATTAGCGCCAAGGTATGAAAAGTGCTAAGAGCAAGGTTTTATGTAAGGATTTTTTCTTTTTAACTTTTTCTCGAGGAGAATTAACATAAATTCTGGTTCACATTCACCTGCACGATCATACTTTCTTTCCATTAATATTCCTCTTTTACGAAATCAAAATCGGTAATTAAGTTTCAAGAACGCTTCTCTAGCCATTAAGGGTGTAGCATTCCGAATAATAATTTTTAAATCGGAGTTTATCTCTGAAATAACTTCTCGTATAACTGAAGTAAAATGTTTCTACCAGAGGCAATTAAAGTAATTACCGCAACAAATTGTCTTGTGAAACTTATCGTTTCACTTGCAAGAAAATTTAAGTTTTGAATTGTGTGGCCGCGCAAATATTTCGGTGGCGAGTTTGAGATAACATAAAATTTAAGGCGCTGATAAGCAAATTATCGCGACTGCTGAAAAAAATCGTAAAAAGTTTTATAGTGGTAGTGAAAAATGATTGCAGGTGTAAATTTGAGACAATCGTTAAGCTTCGTTTCAAATTATCAACTAATGGTTTAATTTTCAAGATTAATTTTATTGTGGGCTTGCGAAGGACGAAGGACTAATTCCAGATTATTTTGCATTAAGAGTTTGCAGGTGGGCGATATTTTATTTTCATGAGAGCGATGAGCTTTTGTGTATCATTTCAGCTTTTGACGCATGACAGGTGTGACGAGCAATAACCAACAAAATGACAAAGTGTTAATTTTCACGAGAGGGCATGATTTTTGTCACTGCCGTTTCAGTTTTTCTACAATGGAAATAATGATCAAGCGGTATTAGAAAGTGTCAGCAAATATTTTTTCAGATACTAAACGTTTAGTTTAGCGGAAGTACATAAACTGACATTATTATAATTACATAACAATGCACGATACACTACTTTGATTACAAAAAATGTCCTCTTTGCCAAGGATGCGTACAGAGTTTTATCATCAATCACGAAATGATCTCTTTTGTTGTAATTGGGCTCGAGGTCTTGTATTTGGTAACTAGGTCTGTTTCAAAGTACTTTCACCCGACTTATCTTTACATATTCCTGGAGGTTTCCTTTAGTGGAATAAAATTTAACAATAACAATGGTATCGTAACGGAATCATTTCGTAAATATTACGTTCACCGACGTCAATTATTCTAATTGAAAATTGACTCGTGATAAATAAATTGCATAAATCATGAGCTATTTTAGGTCAGAAATAATAAATCACGATGTCGGCCCGATTGGGGTAAATTGTAAAAAATACGTTTCTTAAGTGGTCTCAATTTTTTAACTTAAGTTAATAACAAATTTCCTGAATTGTGATTATCCATAATTGAATTGGAAGTGATGAACAAAGTGTGCTAATGAGCAACTTTTATGAAGTCATTAATTTACATAATGTACGATTTAACTTAATGAATTTATAAACTACAACTGTTTTAATATTAACAGAGGGGCCATAAAAATAGTGGAAAATATAGAACTATTAAAAAATTCTATTTATTAAAATTTAAAAAGTGGATTAATTAAGACTGGATTAAAACTTTCAAACTTATAAAGATTTATTTATTTACTTTAAATACTTTGATTTGCTTTTGCAGGTGTGACCAATTAAGTGATAACAACAAATGAGAAAATATTTTTTTTCCTAGTAAAAAGTATTGCTTTTAGGTATAGGGGCCAATCAATTTAGTTGAAATTATATTTAAATGCAATCAGTAATCTAAGTAAATTGTTATTCAGTAAGTGGTTTAAACTAAAGGAAACTGTTAGAGTGGCTTTCATTTGCAGTTACTCCCAATGAAATACGGTAACAACTACATGTTTTCTTCAAAAAATGTTTAACCCGGTTTCTAATGAACGCGCCAGACAGCAGACATCGACTTTTGTTTTGATTAATTTATTAAATAGAAAATTTCTTTCAATAATAATTTTGATTGATAAAGAGAAGAAACGAAATTTTATCCATCCATTCACTTTCTGGAGGAATATAAAGCCTCACCTGTCAGTGGTCGTAGCAATTCACAAGTCATCAATGACCATCTCGCTTTCAACATAGCTGTCAGTGAAATAATGCCTTTACCACGAGGCGTAATATTTCGCTGGAGAACACATTTTGATGAATGAATATTTATTATCTGAAATTTTGTCTGATACAAAAAATATTTTTTGCACTATGTAGGTAAGAGAGCTTTTGGCCAAATCGGTTATTTAAAAAGCAGGATTAAATCTTCTGTAAACTGACAAAAAGAGCTACACTTTTACATACTCATCCTATTTTATAGAGCTATTCGCTATTCGTTTATTAATAATGCGGAAAGAATATATTCAACATTTGTTTAAGACCGTTAGAATAATTTGTAATGGGGTTGTTAGAAAGAAATGGGAGTTTATTTTATGCAACAGAAGGAACAGCATTATAATAATTAACTTGTGCAGATTATCTGACCTCGAGTTATGTAGAGCTTAACGATTTTTGCAATAAAATAGCATTGTAGGTAATCTTCTACGCAAATAAATTTTAATTAGAAGTCGTGAAATGTAATTAAAGGAAATAAATGAAATTTCATTGGAATTAATTAGTACGTACAAATTTGTATGAGTTTTCCGTTGTCTATTCGGCCCTAAATACGTAATTGTAATTAATTACAATGCGTGTACCTAAATAATAAATTGTCAAAGATGTTCCGATAACCCTCATTTCCCAATTACACCCGTCAGGTGTGCAGGACGGTCTCCTACCCACTAAGCACAGGCTTTTCTACAATTTCAAATTGTAAACAATAATATCGGTTTTATTTAATCCGGCATGGATTAATTACGGTGTTATTACCACATGACTGAAACCCATTGACCGTCGTATCATGTTTACCAAACAGCACTTTCTCATCTGTGAAAGTTTTCCTATTATCCTTCGTAACAAGTAGAAGAGCTGAAATCTTCATCAAAAATCTAATCAGTAACAGGAGCGGTAATACCACCCACAGATGTACACTTCTCATAACTCATTTGAAATGAAGTGACAACGTGCTGTGGTTACGGATGGTGGTTCTGAATTATTGGCGATGGGGTGCTGACAGCAAGTGCGCAATGTTTTATTTAGTGGCTTTTGATTTGATGCAATTACTGGACCAGATTGACGTATTTTTTGCGTGAAATTTATTAAAGCGAGTCGCTGACTCGTGCTCTGTAATAACACGAGCCGGGTGCAGCTTATCAGTCAAAAATCACCGCCTAAAAAGTAAACACATCCCTTCTTCACCTGAAGGACAGTCCGCTCCTGCAGTAAAAATGTATTTAATTTGAGATCAAGATTAACATGTTGCTATTATAGCTCTACTTAAATTATATCTTAATTAAGGAACTATCAAGATTAGATAATGTACCTGCTAAAATATGAGTGTATAAAAATGTTTGCTCGTAGGTTTCAGTTCGTGTCTCAAACCGTCTTAATTTATTTTTTCAATTTTTGGAAAATTGTCGCACGCGACTCACATCTGCCGTTATCTCCAAGGTTAAAGGGGCTAATTGCTGGCGGCCACAGGGGTGGATATTTCTTTATTACTCCGGGCCTCTGGAGTCACATTCCGCATTATTCGGTGATAATGGCCTGTTTGGCAAATGTTGACATGTTTGAGGGTATAAATGGAGTCGGTGTAGCGCGACCGCAAGCGCGGCTGCTGTTCTACATGACCGATTACCCGCTCTCGGGGCTAATAAACCCGCAATCAGTGTAATTGAAAAGGATAAGCAATGAAGTTGTAAAAAGTTATAAAATTAAAGCGATCGGCGTTAACTTCCATGCAACTTTGTTACCTGGCTCATTAATAAAAAAGCGGTTTTATGGGCTTGAATGGAGCTAATTGAGACAAGACTGATGGGCGGATGGGCGACGTCCTGGGGAGAATTCTTCAGGCGATTGACACGTTTCTCGAAAAATGCGCGTGCGGCTTTCTCGTGCATCTGCCAAATCTTGCACTAATGACACACAAATCTACGTCTGCTTGCCTGTATACGTTTTTTCCATGGGAGATGGAGCTTATAATTATTTTTTCGTGATATCTGACGAAAAATAGAATGAATTAGGGACGGACGCTTCTACCGGAGTGCAGAAACAGCTATTAGAAGAATTTTCCGCACGCCATCGGCGGATAGGCAAAGACCGTGAGGTCATTAGGGACATTGTCAACAAAATTTGACCAAGAGGTTGGATGACTGTCATCAGGTTCTTCCAATGTTTTTTTAATTACTACCCACACCAGTAACATCGTCGTTTTCAATGGCAATTAAAAATAAAAGTAAACTTATTAATTATGGGCCCCACAATAAAAAGGAAGCACTATTTCTTTTTTGAAAATTACAGTACTGAATTCAGTTTTTCTTAGAAAAAATGTATTTTATGTATACCTAGGCCCTCGAAAATAGCTGTTTTATTAACTTATCTGAGTCCCTGAAATGCGTCTTTTCCGGACTTAATAAAATAGTATGTAAAATGGTTATTTTAGGTATTGAGTATGTACCCAAAATAGAATTTTTTCGAACAAAAAAGTCAATTTGGTTACTGTGGTGTCGATTTTTTTTTTAAATAAGTACTTAATAAAAGATGTGAATTTGTTTTTTGGAAGCTTTAACAAAAAATGTTGTTTGTAACACGACGTATATCAAAAACGTTTTTGCGAACTCATCTGCTATTCCGAAACAGCAACGATTTGTCCGCAGAAACTGTATTTTTGGTACTTGTAACAAAAATAACTACTTTATATAGCGATGCCAATTTTAGACTTTTTTTTTAGCGAAACACAATTTTTTTGTTGCTTTAATATCAATATCATCAACGCTGCCGTCTGTTCATTTAATTTATTTTTTCTGTTATTCTAGAGTTTGTGATTTGTCTGTTTTCTACTGTTTCATTTTAAGAAAGCTAAATGTTAAAATGTAAAAGTGGATTAAAAATGGAGATTTTGAATGTATGCAGATAAAATTTTCATCTTTCAACTTGTTTTTTGAATCTCTGAGCTAAAACTGAAACAATAAGGAATTATATTAAATAGTCACTGGTTAGATTTGATTTTATTTTATAGTAATAGATAGTTTTTATTAGGTATTTCTAATAATATTGTTTATTAAATTTTGCCATTTAAAATTGCATTTACTTGTTATCTTAGTAAATAAATAACTAATTAAAGGTCAATTAAAATATTATTTTAAATTTAATTTTTAATAATATAAAGTTGTGAATCTTTTAAAATAATATGTTATTTACTCAATTGAAAGCAAAATCGGTAACTGAGCTTCACTTCAAACTAAATATACTGTTGAATAAGAAATGAGGTTTACAAAGGAAAAGATTTATTGTTGTGGCCTCTAAGGGTCCGCGCGGTTTATTAGGAGGACATTCTTTTCTACACTGATTGTACCTACTATTACAAGAATCGTATGAAAAATTTTGTATACCTATAACATCATGGTAAATGTCTAAGTCATTTTTGTGAAGACTGAAGTAGTCGCTTTTTTGTGTAGTTATAAAGATTTTTTCGATATTACCAACTTGAAAAAAGTTCTCGTAATGTTCCTAGCTATTTTAAATAAGATGTATCTATTTTAGAAAATTTTTGCAAGTACTCGTATTTAGTCCTGTAAAATCAACAATTGCAGTAAAATTATAAACATAAAAATTTGTATTCCTATGTATCTACTAAAATCAATAAAAGGACACAAACTGGGTTTGTTGCGCTGTTAATTATGAGCAAAACCATTTACGTATTTCCGTCTACATATTTCGTCTACTGATAACGCTTCCATAATATCCAATTTATGAAACGAACGTGACTAAGAACATTTTATCCTCTTAACATCTAAATTATCTCCTAGGTGGCGGCCGTTGACCAAACACGATGATTATAAAGCATGGAAGACAGCAAGAAGCGTGTGAAGAAGCGTCTGCGTCATGGGAAGTCAGCAATAAGGGCAAGCGCGTGCCACCTTGGGGCTAAATTAACAGCAAAATGTTATTGGTCCATCTGTCTGGCAGCTCAGACGCTGATTGGTCGCGCGTGCCCCTTGTTATCACGCATTGGCTCAGAGAGCTTTCATATAAGCTCTTCAAAGCTCCGGTTCACATTTAGTTTTCAGTCCAGCCTTCTCTCCATTTACTAAATCAACTGATTGATCTATTTCTAGCAATTTTTGCTTGCACCAAAGATCGTATCTGATCACAGTTGATGGCAAATTAAAAGAGACGAAATTAAAATTATTAGAATCATTACACAGCCGATCGCTCGTGATAATTTTTTTAGTAAATTTGGTTTCTCATGGGAAATTTCGTCGTTTATTTGGTTGTGTTATCTGGATGAAAATTGTGCATGTCGTTTGTGGCAATGCCGCTAACGGCTAATTAATCCCTTGCTTGGTTTCCGTTAATCGAGATAGCATCGAGGTCTATAGCTGAACGTATCTGAAGACCGGATCGTGACTGAAAACTAAACTTGAACTTGCGAAGGGGCGGGATGTTTCGACCCTCACACGCACATGCTTCACAGAAGACCGACACAAGTGACCGCTGACACCAGTAGCGTGGACGTCGCACGCCGTTAATGTCAACAGTGTCGTCATCGTCCTGTTAAGTCGGTTTCGGCGGAATCCCGACGTCGACTGGACACATCCGCGGCACTTGAAGGACTTACACACGCACTTCAGGTATGATTAGGAATTAAGGATATTTGGAATTTTGTTAAAGAACCAACTTTGAAGATGTGGGATGTGGCGTCAGTTTTCATATTATATTACCGAACGTTTTTAAATATCTAGTTTTATTTTATTTATTAAATGCGGTACCTACCGATTTTAGAATTTTTACCATTTTGCAGTTTTTTAGTTTAATTTTGTTATACAGTCAGCCACGAAAGTGTTCATACAGTGCGAAATTTTGGTGTTACTACTAAGACATTCAAAAGGAAATTACGAATACACGATAATTTCAGTTTTTAATCTAAATATTTTTTGTTAAAACAATTAAAGCAAAAAATCAATATACCTACCTAATGAAAAATATTTGAAATAAACATGTCATAAAATTACTGAAATAACTGCCTCTATGAAGACTTTTGTGTCTGACGACTGTACATACATATTTGGAATTTTTTGAACATAACTCATTTGAGAACATTTGGCAATCTACAATTTATTATATGATTTATACATTGTAAAAAGTTTTTTTTTCTTTTTTATTTCAAACTCGGATTTCAAACACAAACATTAATTACTATACCTACCTACATACTCATACATGATTTAAATTATTCACAATTTTAATAGGTAGGTGGACCTAAAATATTGATAAAAAAAAGAAAAGTTTATACTTTTACATATACTTACACTATTATGTCTGTATTAATAACTTTAATTTTATTGCATCAGAAGAATTTCCTGGACGATTTGTTAAAAATTAAAGTATTTAATAAACAATCAATTTATTAATTTATTTCGAAATTGTTCTTCAATAGTTTAAAAGAGTTTCTTTCTGCGGCCTATATACAAATTAATAAAAATCCATTTTTAACTAATTTAAGGTAAGTTATACAAATTATACTCAACTAATATTTATTACTAAAGAAGCAAAAGTAAAAAAGTAATTGCAAGATTAAAATTCAACACTTTTAGATATTAGTTATACCAAGTTGTTGTCGGTTTATTTAGGTACATACGAGTATATACCTATTTAATGCTTGTATGTACTTTCAAAATACATGTAATCAAATTTTAAATAAAAATTTATATCTTTTCAAAATATTTAAGTAAAATCAAACAAATTTAAAAAATTAATAGATTGAAAATGTTTTATTTTGAGAAGTAACTATAAGACCTTTATTGCTACCGTAAATGTCTTATTTGTTAAGTATTAGGTATTTTGAAAAAGGTTCGAATTTGCCGCCTACTGGATCTACGTTTTTCAATGATATACTTACTCGAAAGTTATTACCCGTAGAATACCCATGACAATTCCTAACCACAATGACGGACTTTTTGCTATGTTTAATGCGGGCTAAAGTAATAAAACTAACATCTGATCGACATTACTTACGACGAAAAATTTCCTATTTATCTAAAGCTTGAAACTGTCGTTTTTAATTGCCTTATACTTTCAAGATTATTTTAGATGATTAGTTAGTTATCTTGTAAATTTATTTTTATGCTAAAAATAATAAAATTTATTTATACAGTGAACGGTAAAATTATGGAATAATTATATTAAAACTGATAAAAATATTTTGTTTTGGCAAAAATACTGGAACAGATCAATTTTCTTTTTAAAAAAATACGCAATTGTCATCTTCATTTAAAATTTTACACTTATTGTTTTTTGAGTAATAACGTCATCGCCATTTTTTTTTAATGGAAAGCCTTAATTTTCTAAGCTATTCGATAGCTCTTTATTGACGAAATGACAACACCAAAATATTAAATATTTCATAAAGTTTTAATAAAAATATTTAAAAAGTGAAATATCTACTTAATCCATAATTTAAAAAAAAACAATTTTAAATAAAGTTGAGAATTGTGTATTTTTTTTTAAATTGACCTGTTCGAGCATTTTTATCAAAACAAAATATATTCAATGTTATAAGTAAAATTATTTCATAATTTTGCCGCTCACTGTGTATTTTGGAATTACTGTAGGTACATCTATTCATTTCATTAATGGAAATTTTACATATACTTACGAATCAGAAAATAATTAATAACTAGGATAAGTGTTTTTTTTTTAATGAGAGTAATCTGTTCACCTCTATACTCACATTAAATCCACCGGTACAAAAACTCTCTGAAATCTGGGAAAGAATTAATTAAGTTCATGTTTATGTAAATTTCGCGCATAATTTAAGATGTTCGAAGCGATAGAATGACCACAATGTCGTTTAATTCGCGTTATGAATACAGCAGTTATTTCACCTGCACAAACAGTAACGTGCAAAACCCGTATAACCCTCTCTTTTAACACATAAACTCACGCGAATGCATCAATTTTCTTATATGAATGGCAATGCCAGTAATTTACAATCGGCGTTTAATGTTTCGACTCATAGGAAAGCCAGTTGCTTTAGGCCCTTATATCCTAGCTAATTTTATTGTTGACCTCTATTATGTTGGCGCAATATAGCAAAGCCACCACTATCACACGGGGAATTTCTAGCCGACAATTACATTTACTAGGCAATAAAGAATGTGGGTTTTAATTATTTTACCTAACTGTGCCTATAGCTTATTTCAAAGTCATATTGTTACCAAAAAATTGCCACATTTTTCACACCGACTGCACCAAAAAACCCTACTTTTAAATATAAGATGGCTGGAAGTAATAAAAATTTCATTATGTATGTTAATCTAAAAATTGATTGAGTAAATTGACAATTCTTAATTTATATTAAATTTAAAATGTAATAAATAATATTACACTGGAATAATGCAAGTAATTATGATGTAAGTGTAGAGAGGATAAATAAATTATTAATGCAACAAATAACATATGTGTAAGAATGTTTATTTAAAGTATGTATGTAAGTATTTTCACTTTTATGAGTTTTACGTAAAAAATAACTTGTTCAGTAATATTTTCGTTAAATAACATACATAAATGACAAAGTAGTATTAGTAGTATTAGTCACAGAAAGCGCTTTGATGTGGTTAATATTTATTTAAATTTGAGCCCAGTTGCTCACTTCTCATTTTTTATTGACTTTGTATAACAACTTCCAAAAGATCAACTCAATATCCAAATTTGTTCCAAATTATATAGTCTGTTCTTGCAAAATGAAGGCAGTTAATAGCAATGAAATATTGCCAACCTTTACTTGTAAAATCATAGATTTGAATCACTAATTATCTTGCGTCATTTGAACTGTGTTCGATTTCTTTTGAGTTAATAATCTTTTCTCCGGTGGAAGGTATCTCTCATCGTAAATTTGGTTCCATATCGAGATTATGCATGAAATATGGACCGTTATTCGATTTATATATGTGAAAAGTCGCCAAAGTAAATTGAAATATGTGTTTTCGGTTTCAAAATTTGGGTAATTATCGTGCTGGCGGTCTATGAGAGAGCATTAGGCGAAGATAATCAGCGACAAACACCGTAATGGAACTCACATGGTCGCCGATAAAACCTTCACCGAAATCAGCAGGGTGTCTTCGTAATCGGCAATCATATTCCTAATAATTTGGATAATTTATTTGTGGGAGCGGAATGTGCGTCGTTATAATAACTAATATTAAAGCGGTTATGATAACAATGTCCTAATGAAGCCACCCAGTTGGTAGTCGAGTGGCCGCACCGTAACGACATTTCAATAATTGAATTATTTATAGCCCGTCTTTAGACAGGTAGCCAGTCTAACCGCCTCTGATTTCTGTTATGATTGATATTTGATTAGCTCTGCTTATTGATAATTATCATAATCAGGAGGCAGGCTCCGGACCTCCGCGGTCCCAGATCCAACTTGAATTACACTATTAAAAGACAGCTTGCGCTGAGATGCTATCATCCTGGTTTTTATCCAATATTTTAAACAAGCGCATAAAATTTTGATTTGTAATTTCGTCTCCCGCACGTAAGCAAAACCGTGATTTTATAAAGGGTATAAAAGGGCATGCATGAATAATTTAAATATTGATTATGTTTTATGTTGAAAAATATGAAATTAATGTAAATCAAAATCACAAGCGCGACGTGTTCGAGCCAAATTATTCTGGTAGTTAGCTCTCATTTGCATCGGCTATCACGCATTTTTACCCTTAGGGAGTCCGGATTTACAGTTTTAGTTAATGTGCTTAAAACATCAGCCGTAGAACAGCTGATTAGCTAAACCTTTGCTTACAATACCACAAATAATAATACAGTAAGAGTGTGAGTGATGCAACAGAGTAATACCACTTGATGTAAGTAATAAACTTCACTTCGTTGATTAATAAAACTACAAATTTAGAATACATTTCATAAAACGTCACAAAAAATTATTCGATTTTTTGTCGAACCTCTACAACACGGATTTGGTATTTTAAAAGCCGCAGTCTTTTGCTTCAAATTTACAGCTAATTAATTTTTCAATCTGCAAATTGCCTGTCGGTCTTTAAACGATGCCACCTGGTCCAATATGCTAAAGAATTATCATTTAAAAGAACTGGCGTTTTCATGCAGATAATATGCATTTATTAAAATTGACTAATAAAGCTTTTTAAATAATGATGGCTTGTCAGTTTGAAGATGTTATTAAAGTATTAAATCTGTGCAATTTCTTTTCACTTGTGGTGTGCCGACACCATTTTTTGCAATCTGTAAATACTAGATCTAAGAACAATACCTACGCTACCCCAAAAAATTAAAGGAACAAAAATTTTCCTAAATTTTTTGGCGATTTTTGAAAGGCTGTATCTCATCGAAAAATGGTCTTATCTAGACTTACAAAAAAAAACATTTTGAAGCTTTACGTTTCTAGTTTTGAGATCTTCTGGCTTTTTTATTCACTTTGTATAACAACTTCCAGAAGATCAACTCAATATCCAAATTTGTTCTAAATTATATAGTCCGTTCTTGCAAAATGAAGGCAGTTAATAGCAATGAAATATTGGCAACCTTTACTTGTAAAATTATAGATTTGAATCATTAATTATCTTGCGTCATTTGAACTGTGTTCGATTTCTTTTGAATTTAAAATTAATAATCTTTTCTCCGGTGGAAGGTACCTATCTCCTATCGTAAATTTGCTGGTTTCAGATCGAGATTATACATGAAATATGGACCGTTATTCGATTTATTAAAGGAACAAAAATTTTCCTAAATTTTTTGGCGATTTTTGAAAGGCTGTATCTCATCGAAAAATGGTCTTATCTAGACTTACAAAAAAACATTTTGAAGCTTTACGTTTCTAGTTTTGAGATCTTCTAGTATTTTTTTTTCTGTACTACAATTAGGACGCAATCCTAAATAATAGCACAAAACAATATATATTTTTTTGGTCTTTATAAGTGGGGATTATATCTCAGCGACAAATTGACATAAAGAGAATATGAAAAACGCATTATATTAATATTAATATAAGCTGAATAAATATACTATCCGCCCTATGCATCCCCACGTCCGTGGACCAAAAACAAAAACAAAAAAATTTAGATTTTTTTCTCACGCTATTACTTAGGATTGCGTGATAACGTATCATTTCTTAATTTAGATACGACCATTTTTCGATGAGTTACAGCCTTTCAAAAATCACCAAAAAATTTTGGAAAATTTTTTCTTTTGGTTTTTGTTCCTTTAATTTTTTGGAATTGTGTATAAACCTGGATCTCATTACTGAAAAATCTGACGATTGACAATTTGTACACCCTTTAGTTTCTAGTTATATTTTTTTTAATGTGACCATTCGGTATTTCTTTGAAAACTAATAATTTTTTTCAGAAATGTCTTTCTTAAATTATGGATTAATTTTTGATTTATAGCTTTGCTGTCTGAACACAAGTGAAAGAGCAAATTGGGGCAATAAATTGTCGGTTTATCGAGCGGTGTCTCTGTAAATAAGGCGGGTTGTTTTTTCCAGCCGTATGAAAGCATCAAACTTTTCATGTAGCACGCATTTGCTTGTTTGTTATTCACCCAGCGAGCCCATCGTAATAGTTATTTACATTCGTGTGCGGTAACTTACATTTTACAGTGCGAAATGAATTTGAAGCACGACGCGCAGCGGAGTGCTTTAATAATTGAGCACTGTAAAATGGTTAACGCACAAGATTTGTATTAAGCTTTTTGGCCGACGTTTAAACAAAAATCTACAAAATTCAGAATTAATACAAGTAAATACGTTTGACATTAAATATCACGGTGGCTATGCACTCTAATGTCAAACAATTAAAAAAGACGCAAAAACGTCTCAGACACAAAGTTTTGTTATTGTTGTCTTGTTGGTGAATTTATGCTTCAAAATGTCGAGCGATAATAGCCCCATGTGTACCCCACCAGAAATCAGAAGTGCTGCAGGAAATGTTACAACCGAGCTATTGCCCGAAAAATCGCGAGCAAGGTATGAAGCCCAGTACAATGTGTTTATAATTATAAAGTGGTGTGAAGAAAAAAGAGTTCTAAGATTGAAAGGTTGTGTGTAGAGCGTTTTATTAAAAATGTTATCATCTTACAAACAGTTTTTTTTTATAAAAGTCTATGAAGATAATTTTGGCAGTGCGGTAAAACTGTCACTTTACACTCGTCTGTGCGTAAAATGCTCAGGCGACTGTAAATACAGTCTTTCAATAGGTGTCAATTGTACGTTAATTTGACATTTACATGTCAGGAGGCCAAAAAATATTTTTTGCTTTGTTTCAATTTCAATTCATTGCAGCATAATTAAGGTATCACGAACAACCCGATCGTATCAATGAAATGGTTTTCAGCAAACGTGAAATTTTTTCCATTGTCGTCGAATATTAGTTTAATTGATATAGTGGAGTCGCTACCAACGATAAGATTAGCTCATAAATATCTAGAGCGTGTTTGGAATTTGTGTATCACAAATCTGTTCCGTGCCGACTGTAAAATAGCACGGTACAGGTGAGCGGCGGACGCTTAATTCGTTTAATCGGGGCCCACCTTGGCGACATTTACATCTCAAAGCGCACTAACGACCCTTCGTCACGCTTTCGACGTAGCTTTTATTACAATATGAGTGGTTGTACCACGAGGGGTGCCGCTAAACATGTCCAGCGATCTGTCTTGTCGACCGCTGAAAAATATATTGTTTCTTTATTTACGTCCAACTGTTTTGAATTGCTGGTCTTTTAGCTAATCGTGATTTTTTACAGGTGGAGGGGCTTGAAACGGACAAATTATGCCTCACACAGGTAAGTTAAAACTACTAGGTATACTAGGTAATAGAATAAATACGCAATTCATATTGATTCAGTTTTTTGTTTTTTTATTCTTTATATAATTTTTTCTCTGCAATTTTACAAAATTATCATTTTGAAGGCACGATGGAAGAAAATCATCCCGTGTTGAAAATTGTAATCAATAAAATTAGCTCCAATAAAATTGGACTTTTTGTTTTCTTTAAGACATAAAAAGATGGCAAGAGTTCAAAATTGTATTTTAAAGGATTAAGAGTTAAATGTGGGTACCCTGCAGTTCAAAGTGTTGACCCTGTATTAAATAACTAATAAGATTATCATTGACAGGTTGAGAGTGGGCTGTTAAATGGTAAATTCAACACCTGATTATGGTAGTTAAAATATGACAATAAATAAAATTACCAGTGAGAAACAACGTACTTTTTATTTTTAGTTTTCACTTTCGGCTAAATTTTTAAATTATCTTAAATTTCTTCTCAAATATTCTATAATTCATTTCAGAGTTTGCAACAATAATTACGAATACTTCTTAGAAAAGCTCAGTTTATTCCCGTCAAATTATTACTTTATGGGCACTTACCTTATATAATTTTCCACATTTATTTATGGATAGTATGAAGTCGGATAGAGGAAGCGTTTTAACGTTTAGCAATGTTTTTGTTCTTAAATAAGTACCCACACAATTATCTTTACTGTGTTGGAGTTAATCAAAAGATTTATTATAGTCCGCAGTGCTAATGTAATTACTATATTTACAAGAGTCGCATTTACAAGAAGATCTAAAGAAATTTTGTGCTTGTAGTATACGTTCACTAGGGAGAGTAAAAGTATTCGAATTGTGTTCCAGCATATTACGCCGTGATCGTGTCATTAAAATGGTGCTAAAGGTTAAGTGGAAGAGGAACAAAAACTCCAGTTTCTTATTACCATTCGTTATAAATTTTGTACAGTTTATAATAAGATTTAATAGATCCTCGGACGTTTGTGTATAAAAAACCTATCGGTTCGCTAATTTGTGTTTGAGACGTTGTAATTAATTACTGCAATGAATTTTTGATTAAGTTGAAACGTAAGAGACATTTTCAAGCAAGCATCTGCCGTTGTCCAAGGCATTTATTAATATTTATAAATAATGTTTATCCAATTACGTGAACAAAATCAGTGGTTCTGACATCCACACGCAATGAAAACAAAAATATAAATCAAAGATGGACAATTCAAGAACAAGCTTCAAGCATCTGCAATCATTCGAAGTTATTCATGTTTTGCTTCTGCATAAATGATTAAAATACACTTTTGTGTTTTTTATCGCAGAGAATTACATTTTGAAAGTGAATCATTTTAAACAGCTAAAATCCTTTTCGCGTGATCCAGCTCCTAACACCTGCCAAATCATTCATGAAAAATTGTGCTGCGTTAGATTTTTTTACCTGGAAATTGCTTGCAGTTGTGTGCAATTACCGAATTATACTTTTGGAAGATTACTTTTTCTGGAGAGGGCATCAGTGACGTTCTAACTAATTAGTGATTTAAAATATATCTTCTGTGTTTCAATCTTCCCAATTATCACAATGAGGTTAACGTTAATTTGTTAAATCGATTTCAGTAGTAAGAACAGGTTTCAGTAAAGATCACATCTGACAGTCACTTCAGATTGTGGCTGAATTTATGTCCTTACACGATGACACCAAATTAATTACAAGAATTCAGCACTTGTTATTGTTGTCTTTGCTGTTAAAGCAAATAGTTTCGATTTTTTTCGTAAAAAATTGACTGAATTTTCAAAACTTGGTTTTATCCGACTTCATCTACGATGATTTCCTTGTAAGTCATTATCTGTATAATAATTAGACGAGCCGATTCACCTGGTGCATGGGAGGCTCGACACGAGCAGTGACACTCTTTGATCTGCAGGTGCTGCCTTGATTCGTTAATAATTACGCCTAAGCATTCATCCTCAAGAATAATATTAGTACTGCAAAGTTGAAAACGCTCCAACTGCAGATGTACCTAATAAGTTTTTAAACTTATGTGGTAATCACTGAGGCAAATATGATTTGCAATGTCGAGTTTCTTGATTTTAAATGGCTAAATCTTCTCATGGAATTATTGTTTCAGGTCAAGCAGGTGTCAACCAATTAGGTGGAGTGTTTGTGAACGGTCGTCCTTTGCCTGATTGCGTGCGAAGAAGGATAGTCGAACTTGCACTATTGGGAGTTCGGCCTTGTGATATCTCTCGACAGTTGCTAGTTTCTCATGGATGTGTTTCAAAAATTCTTACACGGTTTTATGAAACGGGGTCTATTCGCCCGGGGTCGATAGGAGGCTCCAAAACGAAGGTAATTTATTAATTGAATTTTATGACAGTACCACTCAGAGAGAAGCAAAAATATCAACAGAGCCATTAGTAAAGCTACAAGCGGTGACTGAAAATTGTTGGGGCTTGTTCAGCACACAACACTCTTTTACACTGTTTTAATGGCAAGAAGGGTCAAATTTAATATGAGGTAACTTAGCCAAATAAGGCCCACTTACTTTTTACAAATTTTTATATATTTTTTGAAATATGCAAAGATTTGGATTTATTATCAAAATTGTAAATTGAACTTGTGTTTAACAATGTGTACCACAAAAATGCCTGTTTTGTTAATTTTTCTAAATGTTTTTAACATAAATATAAAATATCACAAAGGGTCTTTATTGGATCCTCCTAGCCCCAAATAAGGCCCACTCGACATTAGTTAAGGCCCATATTTAAAATTTAAGATAGGATTTTTCATTAATCGAATTAACAGTAAGTTAAGAAAAAAATCTTTAATAAACAAACATAAAACAACACAAAAAAATACAAAAAAGTAAAGAAACTTCAAAACATGTATTAATATGTAACTAGAAATATTTAATTTTAACATCCAACACGATGACGCATCAGTTTAGAACATATTCACCATTTACAGTCAACTAAAAGACATATCTAGGAGTAACTTGTATGATTGATGATAGATGGCTGGAGGTCCAACGTAGGCTAGATGGTTTTAATTTTCTTCACAATTTAGACGAAAAATTAAGGGTGGGCCTTTTTAAGCACCGGGCCTTATTTGGCTTAGGTACCTTATTGAAGAAGAGCATTTTTTTCTGAGTTCTGTGATGTAACATATAAGCATACCTTATTTTAATCGAAAACTATCGAACTAATTAAATTTTGAAAAATGTAAATTATTTTAGCCTTGGAAATGTTGTCTTTATCTATCGTTAGTTCCTTACCGCCTGAACTTTGATAAAAAAATAAGTAAACTGTTTCTCAAATTTCAATGTGTTTTTCTAAACCGTTAGAAAATATTTAGCTGTATCCATACTTTTTAGCGACCCTGTATAAAGTCTGATGAAGTCAGTCCAGAGACGATGTTAAAACTAGTTTGTTTAATAAGGTTTTTAGTTGCTCCAAACTACCTAGATTGAGACGATGAATTTCTATTGAAAGTAATAAAATCAAATGAAGCAGTTTTTATTAACGTATTTGAAAATACATCATATTCGTATGAAATCGTTTTGTTAACCTTTCTTTTTAAAAAGTACAACATTTCTATATCGAAAAACACCATTTACATCAGATGAAACACCCGGAAATAGTTCGTTAATAATTCCGTGTTGTTTGTTGCCGTGTTGTTGTGCTCTTGTTGCCAGTGATTTTTACTTTTTATCCTTTACTCTGTTCTGTGGTACAAACCAACATCTTTATCGTTATCAACATGGAGAAAGCTATGTATAAGAAAACAGATAAGCTAAATGATCTGATAGTTGACGTCTAATAAGAACGTCGAGCAGACGACAACAAAATACGTCTTGCTAACGTGTGGGTAGAGGTGACCAGCCAGCAGTATTATGCTCGCTTGAATATCACCACGGAAGCAATTATTATTTTTCCCAATGATGAAGAGATTCAGGTTCATATAACCCATTTCATACAAGTGCACCTGAGGGGCTTCAGTGAGGTTGGGGACAGGACGATTCGGTTAAATCAACGTTTCAACCTTCCGCATTATATTTTTCGTTTTCGCACACCCCGTCAGAGTGCACGAGCTTTGATACGCATTAGAAGTATCACTGGGTAAACGTAATATTCTAACCTATTTAATATAATTATGTAGAAACTTTTTACAGAGAGCAATTGACCTCAGAATCTCTAGAAAATTATAAAAGGATATTTTACGCGCTTCATATTCAGTTATTTATTTATTATTATTATTTATATCAGTTCAGTTCCTTGGTTATAACTGATTCCAACTTGTGGATAACTCAAATATGAGAAACTAACTTTAACAACTAGGCGAATTTCTAAAATTTAAACTGTTGTGCTGAACAGGCCCATAAGCCGAAGGTTTTTTTAATATGCTTTAAAATCTGGGGAGAGTTTTCTTATGCGTATGTACCTTTCGCCATCTTGATCACGATAAAGATGTTGATTTTCCACCACAGAACAAAGTATGTAAAGAATAAGATTGATAAGAACACAGATTAGGGTAGAGTGGGGGAATTGCGGCCCTCTAAGAATTTTCTTTAATTGTCATAAAAATTTTGAAAACTGATTAGGGTATAATAATAAAGGGTAATCATCACTTAAACAAACATA
>NW_025401063.1:6184196-6538799 GCF_015345945.1 Tribolium madens
TATTCCAAAGAGAAACAAAGAATAGAAGTGGTGAATAGGTTACTATTCACAAAACACAGAGTTATTCTTATTTGTGCAGGCTTTATGAGCCCAATCGCTGCATATTACACATCTCAGCCATATTTCATTGTTTTTGTCAAACTCCCCGCAAATAATACATTTATCGTCATCAACTTCTTGTTCGATATCTGAAATTTCCTATGTATTTTTACGTGCATGATGCTTTAGCAATTTTTATACTATACATGTAGTGAGTAGCAAGTGCGAAGGAACACAATTGAAAGTATTTGTTATTGCAAGAGGTATCACGGCCTTGCCGCATTTACCCTCAGTTACTTGTCCTTATTATCCAAAATGAACTGTACTTTTTTATCACATGAATACAAAAAGTAATTGAAGTTATGTGAAATACGCATGCATGTACTGAAAGAATATAGACACTTGATGTTTCGTGCAAATATTCTACATAAAATATTGAGGTAAACATACCGTAAAAACACCGAATTTCCTATAACAATTCTATTGTCTATTTTTCTAGTTCCACCATGGGGATCTCAGTTATTATAAGAGATAAGAGGTCGGTGAAATTACGGCAAAGTTGCGCATTTTTACGCCGAACAATTATCTAAAAGAAAAATGGGTCATTTTAGTTTTTGAGTTATTAGAAAAAAAACGGAAATTTGTAATTTTTGTTTTTATTTTTTTAACAAAATTTTGCAATAAAGTTTCAATTATAAAGTAGTTCCAAGGTAATAAAACATGTATTTTGTTTAACTTTTTTTATTGTAAACTATTATAATAATTTAACAAAGTTATTAGACAACAAAAGCAAAAAGCAAATAAAATAAATATCGCGCGTTTAAATAAAATTGACTGGGTAGACGTTGGAAATCGTCAATTATTGTGCTTTTTTAAAATAGCAACAAATAAACAAGTTATAATTACAGAATAAGCAAATTGAACCAAGTCTTATGAGAGGTCTTTAGAACCGAATTTACCAGACTTATGTTCAATAAGTCATCCTGATAATTTATCGATAACTTCTCAAATTACCATTTATATACAGAGTGTTTCGTTTCTATTGCTACGAACTTAAACAGATAATAAAATATTTAATTTTAAGACAAAGGGTTTCAAAGAACATGTAGAGAAAAGTACTATGATGTAAGGGAGCTACTCCCCTTGAAAGGGGTGCTTCCATTATTTCAGAAACCATTTTAGATAAAATTACAAAATTTGGTACAGCTGATAACCTTTATAGTATGTACATACATATATACACCTAAATTTGTACCCCAGAATAAAACTGTACTAACTCCAAATTTCTTGAAAATTGGGTTTCCACAGATTCATGTAGGTATAATATCTTCCCAGCCTTCTGGTGCAAAGCAGTATTAAATTATATCTTTGATAGTTAAGAAGATACGCATTTTTAAATGATATTAACTCTAACTTAACGTAACGCTTTTTAAAATTTTCAATTCGCATTATCTCGTATTTGTGGTTTTGTGACTTAGTACACTTTTATTCTGAGGTACACAAACGAATTCAAAGATAAAATGTCAAATTTCTAATCAGAGGTGCTTTAAACTGGGGGGATATAGCTAAAAAGTATCCTAACTGCTTTGGCTGTAGCTTCTTGCCAGTTTCAGCAACAATATTCCAAATTTCATAGTTTTTCACAAAAAAAGTCTCTTGCGTTTTTTCGATACAACTTACCGTTTTTGAGTAAAATCAGTTTACGTTCATTTACTTTCATAAGAAACTTTTGTCTTGAAATTGAATAGGTATTTTATCACCTGTTTTAACAATAAAAACGGAACACCTCTATATTTAACAAAAATTTGATTTGGATATTCATTATCCCATGATAATGAATATAAATTAATATCGGAAAATTTCCCATTTGTAAAACAAATCTCTCACATTTATCAAAGTCCTGGAGAAGTTGTAATCATAGATGAAAATAAATATTATTTCATAGATTTTCCTAGTTTTCATATAAAGCATTCTGGAAACGTTCATGAGCTGTAATAAAAAATTGAAACAATTTTTAATTCATACACAGGACGTACTTTTATATTTTATGATAATTATTATTATATTGAATTGAGTAAATGAAATATGAAACCCAAACAACACAGAATTATTAACGAACTATTTTTTGATGTAAATGTTTTTCGATATAAAAATGGCATATTGTACTTTTTTGCTTGAATGTGCTTGTTTGTCACTGACAAAACCGTATTGAAACTGTGTATTTATTTTGTTTAATAAAACTGATGTAATCCAAAATTGAAAATTTTATTTAGAAAGGGCCAATTCATGTCCATTAGCATGGTATTTTGCCTTTTTTTTACATGATGTCATATCTTTATTGACATTTCCATACTCAATTGGAAAAATCTTTCCACTTTTACTCGTTACACGTGTATGTATGTAATGAGTTTTTGCTCATGATGGGCTGAAACAACCAAACAAAAACAGGCCAATAATGTGTGATAGTTATATTCCTATCTAAATTAAGGGCGCATATTAATTTCAGCGTGCATAGAGAGCGTGTAAACATAATCAAGTTTTCAAATAGCCGATAATGAGTTTATTTAACCGAGATTGCAGCTGTACGGTGAGGCAGGAATTAGCCTTAATAGCAGGCGTTACAATTCACACGATCCGCGAACTTGTAGATATCTGCATCGCTAATATGCCTTTTACGGCACCAGTAGTTATTGCTTGCAATATAATCGAAGTTTTAACCTTAGGCCACGGAAAAAATGTCGTTTTACCGCCAGTACTTAACTAAGCAGATGCAATAAGAAGGTGGATGAGTTTCATTTATTTTTCATTGCTCTGGAATAATTTATTCATGAAATCTTCAGTGACATCTTCGGTAAATACGAAGGGGTGAAATTTACCATCACACGTCAAATAATTAAGTTCTCATTAGACCGAAAATAACGATACAAAACAAGTGTGTAAACAAGAAAGCGACGGATATAATTACACCCCTGTGGTTTTATATAAACATAATTACAGCGCCGTGTTGTTGAGATAAATTGCAGGTCGTTCTACTAGGATCATAAAATGCGTTTCCGTTATTGCAAAAGGCTTAAGCTTTTTGTGGTAAACACATTTCATTTATTTAACATTTATTAACCGAAACCTAAAAAATTAAAACGTTTTCTTTATTACAATTTCAGTTCTGTAATTGTTTTTGAAGCATTATGATTGGTCGATGGTAACGGAAGAAGTAAGTTGATGGATGGTCTGATAGCGCAGGGTTGTGTCACTACAAACAACGGTCTAATGTGACCGCGACACGCGCGATGGTCTTTTATACTTAGCCTTTTCAACTGTCACTAGCTTATCTTTTTATTGTGGTCCTTGTAAATGTGAGAGGGAAAAGTGCATACTAAAAAAAAACAATCATTAACACTACACGAGAAAAACATAGTGGCCTAAAGAATGACTTAAATTTTATATTAAAAGTTGTTGAGGAATTCATTTACTATACAATTTTTTTAACATTTTTAGTAATCTAATTAATAGCAACTTCGACTTAACAAAAGTTTACAGAGATTTTTATGTCAAATTATACCAACTTGCCTTCCTGAATCAATTTAATCTCCAGTTAGAAAAAAATGTAAACTCTTAAATAATTTAGTCATTATTTATAGATACAAACATTACTTTAAAACAACTTTTTTAGGCATAAAAAGTATTCAAAAACACTCAAATTTTAAAAAATGCATTTTAACAACAAGAAATGGTCTTATACAGTTCGTTATTTAAATTACCGCAATTATCTACATACATTTAATTTAATTATAACAAAGTTAAAAATAAAATAAGGACTGGTAATAAACTTGGAAAATATTGTTCGGTCATAAAACAAATGTCCTGAGTCCCGTTTTTATGCCCTAATAATGATTTAGATACGTTAAATGTGTCCATATTTCCGCCAAATGCTCCTCGAGTATCAACAGAAAACATATCGAGTCCTGATAATGAAACATGCATGCAGCAGCACTATCGCGGTCCCATCTCGTGTCAATATAGCTGTTTACAGCAAAGGAGAAACATATCAGTTTGTGCTGGTCACATCGATCATGTTATAGCCTTCGCTATGTTATTATCATTAGCTAAATTGCAGGCGCATTTTATTCCCTCCATCAAAATTAATTTTCAACTTTGTTTAATTAGCAAGTGGCCACTCCCACCGTCGTCAAGAAAATCCTCAGGTTCAAACAGGAAAATCCCGGGATGTTCGCTTGGGAAATTCGGGAACAGCTCATAGCTCAGCGCGTTTGTGAGCCACACAACATTCCCTCAGTGAGTTCCGTCAATCGGATATTGAGGAATAGTGGTGTGTGGCCGGACCCTCCTGAAATTCTGCACCACCCTCGACCACCACCTCCAGGTAATTTCATTTCAGATGGATCTACCTGGACTAGGTTGTAATTTATCGTGTTCATATTTTACAAAATGCTGCTTCAGTGGGATGTCTTCATTAGGAAATCGACGAGACCGATCAGAAATTAACTTGGGGCCTAATCGTAAATGTGAGATCTAAAATGTGCAGAAAACATAAAATGCCTGATATAATGAGGTCTAATAGCGATTTATGGCTGACGCAGCTTGAGGTTGTGATACTGACATCCTATGTTTCTTATACTTTCTTTCACGCAGCGCGTAAGAAAATAATTACTGAGTATTAAATCGTTATGTAACTAATTGAAATTAATTATAGAAAGTTTTTGCTGTACTCCAAATCATATTTTGTACCCGTTACTGAGAGATAACGATTAATTTCGATGAACTTAACCGTCCAAATATCCGTAATTTGCTCCTAAGTGAAATTAACTTTTTTCAGATTCTCTAATACGAGGAGAAATGTATTCGAAAATGTCGACCAATTTGAGCACTCTCCCTTACTTCTCAATGCACGACTCGACTTACCCAAGTAGCAGATTAGCGGCTCTTCAACATCAACTTCACATAGCAACTTCAACTCCCCTAGACTTACCCACAGTTGCCAATTGGTCAAATTTAATAATTCCTTATCAACCACCAAGTCATGAAACTTCAAACCAGGAAGACAAAGAATGTGATATATCAACCGAGAATAATGAAAAGCAACAAGAACTCAAAAGAAAAAATCCCTACTCCATTGAGGAACTCCTCAAGAAACCAGATAAAAAGGTCAAACCTCCCAGTGTCACAAATGTGGGGATTCAACAACCGTTTGGAGTGTTTGTTGCACACGACATGGAAGAAAAAAATGATAGTGATGTTGAAAGGGAAGTTAAAGTTGATGTTGAGTGAGAATGTGTCATTTTTATTTAATCTAGTAATTGAACCTATGCCATAATTGTACAAATATTTATTTATTTATTATGTAATATAGATACGTTTTTAATTAAGGAGACGTCATTTGTTTGTGTACAAAAATATGTAGGAGCAGCCAAAAATCTAATAAATTATGAAACAGCTGATTCTGTTATTTTACCTGCTTCATTAAATTTTGCAAGCTACCTAAAACATCCAAAGATAAAATCGGATAAAAGCTACATCTTAGATCTTTCAAGATTTAAAACGGTACTTGAAATTATCTTAGGAGATTTCTACACAAGATGTTTAAATAAGAGAATAAATATTTATCAAAATTTGTTTGTTTTATGGAATGATAATGCATTGTCCTTACATCACGTATAAAAATAGCGCTACCTTTCTTTTACTCACCTGTATTTAATCACTACATTAATAGATTAATACATATTCATCTTCTGACAAAGAAAAAATTCTCTTCCTCAGCCCCTTGTGTGCACTAGCTAAGGTAAGTGTTCATATTTTTTTCTAAATGCCTTAAAATTAACTGTATACTGCTCGCATATTATCAATTAATCAATTGATTATTAAAGTTAAATGTTCCTACTTTGTCTTGAAAGTCCTTGAAATCAAGGATCAAAAAACAAAAAAATTGGAATTCGGAAAAGACTGCTGTGATTTTTTGTCATTCTTTTAAGGTTAAAATAATTTAAGTAGTGTCAAACAAAAATATTAAATAAGTGTAAATGTGATAGTGTTGTTGTTTGAGTAGACGTACTATATGAAAAAAGAACCTTCCTGCTCGAGACAATTACAATGTTTCAATGTAAAATTTTACTAGACAATGAGAAAGCCACATTTCACACGGACTCCCACGTCTCTGGAATATTTAAATGTTTTTGCAAACACAATATCAGAGTCAGAAGTGTGAAAATTCGACTAGATTGCATCGAATACGTGAAATGGAACAGATGTCTTCGCTTTGTAAAATATGACAATTACAATGTGATATACTCCCACGAAGAAAACATTTTTACCGCGAAGCGGGGAGTTAAAACTTATCGTACCGGAGAATTTGCTTATCCTTTCCGGATTTTTATCCCTCGCTATTTACCATCAACGTTCACCCACACTTATGGAAAAGTATTTTATTTAATAACAGGGACCGTAATTCCCTTCATTTGGAATGATTTCGTAGACACGGTAGTAATTTTGGTCCAATCACCAGTGGAACTTTACGGAATAACGAGGAGTTTTCAAAGAGAGAAAATCTATTACAACGAAACAAAATTCAGACGTTGGAAATATGGCAAAGAAGGAAAATTGGTGATGCAAGTACGGGTTCCCCGGACTGCTTTCATGCCCGGGGATGTTGTTGATATTAAAATTTATGTGAGGAATGAGTCTAATCAGACTGTAAAAAATTTAAAAGTCAAATTTTCGAAACGAGTCAAGTTTAAATCGATTAATCCCAAAAACAAGAGTAAGAGACATGTGGAAACGATACTCAAGTTCAAAAAAGAAGGGATTGGTGCTTATAAAGAACACACTTATGATGTAAGATTAAATTTTCCTAAAGTTTTGGATATACCGAATTTGTTTTCCTGTACTTTGATTAAGTTAGAGTTTTCGCTGAAAATATGGTGCCAAATGCCCCCGTGTATTAAAAATTTTTCTATTGAAATTCTTCCAGAGATGGGACATTTTTTCAGTGGGTATGTAATCCTAATAATCGTTAATCGCTATTAACGCTTTTGATATTTAATTTATTTAGTCAAAATTTTTATGCCGAGCAAAAACATACTGTTTTGATAAAATCGATAAAAAAGTTTACAAAACATTTTAAAAAAGTTTACGGGTATTTATTTATTTTAGAAAATAAATTGAATTGAAATTAGTTGAATACACATATTAACATACTTAAAAACAAGAAAGTAATAAAAATATTCAGTTTTCAACTAAGTGTTATGTAGGCAACCAACAATGAGAAGCGGTGAGCCGGTTGTATATAATACACAAAGTTTTTAATAATTAAAAAAATACGGCTTTTCTTCTGATTGGTCACATCTTATAAATATTTTGAAAGATTTGGCTGATGCACCAATCACACCCCTACATTTTTAAATCAGTGTAACACCCACAATAATACAAGTCATCCACACCTAACCTAACCAAACCCGTAATTGCCCTGTTGTCTCTTTCAAAGTGTGTGTTAATAAACCATTAGCTTGTCTATTAATTAGTCCTTGGTTTTTAACAGGTTTGGTTGAATTGTCCAAAGTATGCGACATTTATTATTTTGCATTTTTAATACAAATTAATTTAATTTTAGAATGAGTTCTGAACTTGATAAATCGCAACATATCCTGCCCTTGGACCAACCCATTGTCACCCTAGAAGTTGCCTCAGCATTTAAAGGTCTAACCGACACTGAGAAAAAATACGCTCATCATATAAGTGAAGCTTCCTGGACAGGGGGCCTAATAACCTTTTTGCAAACAAGTTCAGAATCAGGACCCATTTTTGTCCTTTTACATAAATTATTCTCAGGTCATAAGCCTCAAGAGTTTAAAAAGACAGCTCTTCAAGCTGGATTTACTGAAGATGAAGCTAAGGCTCTTTTGATTTACACTTGTGGGGTTTTCAGTAATGCGGGGAATTATAAGGTGATAAAAACTGTTTTATGTAGCTTATGTAGTAATTGTGATAATTTAGGGTTTTGGGGACTCAAAATTTGTCCCGGGAATTCCACAAGATAGGCTTGAATCGCTCCTTGCAGCCACTCCTGTATGGCCAAAAATCAAAGAATTGTGGTCAAAAGTGAAGGACGCTATGTATGATCTTAGTCCTGGTAAAACATGTCTAGGATATGCTCCTCATGGATGCACAACCTACTTGTCAAAAAACTGCACTCCTGAGGATAATCAAAGAGTTCAAGACTGGATGAAAACTCAAAACATTGAAGGTTATAATACGCGTTTATTTAAAACGGTGCTCCCAGATGGAAAGGTAAAATAAAAAACGTGAGAATTGTTAGTTAATAAAGAAGTTAATTATAGATTGATTACGAAATTCGGTTGGCTTCAAAAGAGACCGGCGAAATCACTAAAGAAACCTATGGAAATATGACGTTTCGCTTAACTAAAGGCGACTATTCGCCGATTATTGGAAAAGTCGCCGAAAGTCTAGAAGAAGCATCAAAATACGCTGCCAGTGTTACTCAAGCTAATATGTTAAAATCTTACGCTCAGTCGTTCATTACGGGTTCTCTGGACCTTCACAAAGATGGTTCTCGCTACTGGATTAAAGATAAAGGACCAGCTGTGGAAACCTATATTGGCTTCATTGAAACCTACAGAGATCCAGCTGGAATTAGAGGCGAATTCGAAGGGTTTGTCGCCATTGTTAATCGCGCAATGTCGGCGAAATTTACAACTTTAGTCTCCAAAGCTGAGGAATTTTTACCTCTATTGCCTTGGCCTAAAGGGTTCGAAAAAGACAAGTTTTTGAGGCCCGATTTTACTTCGCTTGATGTTCTTACGTTTGCGTCAAGTGGAATACCGGCCGGCATCAACATTCCTAATTGTACGTATTTTACTTTTTCTGGCGTAGGTGGCAAATTATTTTTTTTAACAAATAATTAAATTTTACTTTATATTATTCAGACGACGATATCCGGCAAAGCGAAGGTTTCAAAAACGTCTCCCTAGGAAACGTCATCCCAGCAAGTTATCAAATGACTGTGATTCCATTTTTGAACGAATCTGATACACAATTGATCCAAAAATATCGCGTGGCTTCCTTTGAATTACAGGTAATGCCGTTCTGGTAACTACAAATATGAAATTGTAAATGTCTAGGTGGGCCTTCATGAATTGTTGGGTCACGGTTCCGGCAAACTATTTTACCGTGCAGCTGACGGAACGTTTAATTATCCAAACACCCTCTTGGACCCCTTCACGGGGAAACCCCCATCTACGTACTATGAACCTGGAGACACCTACGATTCGCGTTTTGGCCCTATGAGCTCTTCTTACGAGGAATGCCGAGCTGAAGCGGTCGGTTTATATTTAAGTCTCGAACCGGCGGTGTTACAAATTTTCGGTCACAAAGGCAAAGAAGCTGAGGATGTGCTTTATGTGAATTGGTTGTCTTTAGTTTGGAACGGCATAGGCCGAGCTTTGGAAACTTGGGATCCTAAACGAGGTTGGCTCCAAGCCCACGCCCAGGTAAGAAATGAAAATTATTTTTTTATACTTGAAATAATTTTTTTAGGCTCGATTCGTGCTAGCGCGAGTTTTGATTCAAGCCGGTGTTGCAAGTGTCACACAGCCCAGCGAAGGTGATCTGTTAGTCACTCTAGATCGTGCTGCGTTGAAAGGTGCCGGTCGGAG
This sequence comes from Tribolium madens, assembly GCF_015345945.1. NCBI lineage: Eukaryota > Metazoa > Arthropoda > Insecta > Coleoptera > Tenebrionidae > Tribolium > Tribolium madens. The sequence goes on from NW_025401063.1 coordinate 6,193,919, forward strand.
TGCCATCGCTCATTTTCTTCTACAACTGCAAGTTTACAAAGCAACAGCGAATATTGAAGCAGCTCAGAATTTGTATCAGCATTATTCCGAAGTGTGTGAGCCGTGGTTGAGTTGGCGAGCGATTGTCTTGGCTAATAAACAACCTAGGAAAATTTTTGCACAGGCTAATACAGTACTGACTAAATCAAACATTGAATTGAAAACATATGAAGAATCCCCTGATGGGATGATTCAGTCCTGGACTGAAAGATTCTCGAATCCGGAACCTCTCTATAAGGCTTTGATAGATTTAAGTGCCTCTGACGAGCACTATTTTATTTAATTTTTGCTAGAAATTAATTGGTAGATTATGTACTATGCTTTATATACATTAAAATGTTTTTTGCACGTTAAAACTTTTCGTTCGTAAGACCAAACATTTGGAAAAAGGGTTTAAATGTACTTTCAATTTCAAAATATTTTCATATATTTACGAATGATAGATAAAATTACGAAAAATCATTCCAGTTAGGTACATAATGCAACAGACTACATCCATCAATTACACTTATATTACTATTTGCCCCTACTATGTATAAAAGTTGAATAAAAACCTAATTACAAAAATACGACACATTCAGGAAGGGGGTCGCGCCCATGTATACACATAACCGTCTTGGCACGCCGTAATTATACAATCAGGTCGAAACACCAATGCTGTCAACCTTTCATGAGCAATTTTTTTACAAACTAAAGGTTCCAATACTGGACACTCATCTAACCTGGGACAAGCCGGTGTCCCCACTAATTGTAAAGGATCAGATCTCCTTTTAACCTTCGGTTTGGAAGGGGTCGTCAACGCATCTTCAGGCAATTCCCAAAGACACAATTGCGTGTCATGCCCCACAGACCCCAACCTGTAGCAAGACTCGGCCTCTAGAAACCAATCAAAAGCCACTGCTGCCACCCATGAGCGATGCCCCTGAGCCCTTCCCACGACACGTTTTTGCTCCATTGAGTAGACCGTGACCAAGTCGTCTTCGCCCCCTACCGCAATGAGGCGGCCGTCGCCGGACCACGCGACACAAAGTAGCCCCCCAAAGTATGACCGGGCGGTCCCTAGAAGCTCCATACTGTCGTACTGGAACACTCGTAGTTGTCCATCTTGGGAAACTATAGCAAGTTGGGATCCATTGGGACTGAAAGCCAGCTCGTTGATGGCGCCTCCGGTGCCTAGGAGCCACCTAAATAGGGGGTTTCGGGTAGATTTCGTTTTACAAGTGCTCACACTGAAGCCTTCTCCGACTTTGAAGGGTTGATAATGTGGGGCTGCCGAGCCACAAGGCAGCTCCTCGTTGTAGACATACAACTGGCCTGATGCATGTGCTGCGAGAAACAAAGAGCGACTACCGGGCACCCATCTCAAACACGTGACCCTCGTTTTGTCAATAAGTCTTTCCTCATTGAACAGTTTATTCAATTCTTTTTTAATTGGATCAATTAGCTGGATCTGACCTGTGCTAAAGCCAATCAAGAGACTAACGCTTTCGCTCGATGCTGAGGCAATGTTGAAGTCATGACACGTCGGATTCGTCCCTTTGTACACTTTTTTCTCCAAAGGCTTACTCAAATCGGCGGCTTTCTTAATTCCCTTGTAGACATAAACGTACAACTCTCGGCCATGGTTGAAGCAAATCCTCTCGCCCTGGTCTGGAAGAGTGACCAGGGAAACACGTACTTGCGGTGGTGTTTGTCCCTGAGTTTGGTAACCGACGCGATTAGGTCTCGAATATTCACTAAGGGTCATGAGACGATAGGTGCCTTCGCGTGTCACGAACTGGGTCTTCACGTCGCCGGGTTCTCCTCCGAGGGGGCGTTCCAGGGGGCGGTCTCCAGCTTCCAGAAGTGACTGACTGCATAAAGTGTCTGCTCTTGCCATTTTCGGAGCCAAGATACGCGAAGACATTCTATGACCAATTCTACAATTTACACACATTTATGAGCCGAGGTGCGGACGTTGCAGCATTTTCGCAGTGCGAGAGAGGTGTCTTTAGTGGTTTTATCACATTTTTACTGGTAATACAGTTAATAAACTACTTTTAAAAACTATTTTAGACATAGCAAATGAGGTTAGGAAAAAACTATTATTTGAAAAGCAGAGGCACCAATAGTGAAAAAGAATATTCCTAGCAGCGGCGACCGAAAGAGCGGTTTATTTAAAACCTAATTCTGTACCTCTGAATAAAAGTGTACTAAGACACAAAATCACAAATACGAAATAAATCAAATTAAAAATTTTACGGCGTTACGTTAAGTAAAGTTAATATCATTTAAAAATGCGTATCTTTGTAACAATCAAAGATAGGATTAAGCCTGTTTTGCACCAGAAAGCTGGGAAGAAATTATACATAAATCTGTGGAAACTCAATTATCAAGAAATTTGGAGTTAGTAGAGTCAGTTATAGTATAGAAACTCTAGAAGTTAATACCTTTTTATTCTAGGGTACAGCTATATTTTTGTTATGATATTTGCTTTTGTGTATGAAACACATGTACCAATTTGTGTACAAAAAGTAGGAATTCATGTAGGTAAATACTTTTCTGCATAAAAAAAATATATCACAGAAACTTCAAATATTCCAATAAGGCAAGTTTAGTTATTTTGAATTCTTTTGAGCTGTACTATATCACCTGCTGTTAAAATATTTGCATATACTTTAAAATCATCTCGTATATCATCACTTCATCAGTACGGTCTCATTAAGACATAATTATTATTACTGATAAAACGATAATAATGTATTATCTACCCTTTTGAAGTTATTGAACTAATTTTTTCTTTAGTTATTGATAAATACCGTCTGGACATTGGTCTGGAAATAAACTAAACACATGATAACTTTTGTAATACAATTATGTTATGTATATCTAATAAATTATTTATCTTAATATTCATATCATAATGTACATAAATATTTAGGTATATAAATCAATTGTACCTACTTACACTATCAATAAAAAATAAATAGATTTTTTTTAACTTGTGTGAGATAGTTTGACTTTGCACATATTTTTGTACAATTAAACTTGTTAATTATTATTTTCGAGGTTACCACGCGCACCAAACATATAATTTGGGAACACAATAATATTTTACTGCGTGTAAACCTGTAAACAACAAAAAAATAATGCTGAAATTAACTATGTATTTTACGAGTGTAGCTATATTTAATGATAGCAAAAATAACGACTTTTATAAGAGTTTTTTGATTTCCAGTTTTTTTGTTACATATTTTCTTTTAATGCATTTGAAAATCAAATTTATCGTACAGAAAATAATAATTACAACTAAAAGAAGAAAAAGTAGAAATATGAACACTAAATCTAAATTAACTGATTCTATAAAATTCATGTTTCTCGTTGCTAAATTTAAATGTTTTGCGGTTTTAAATTTTAAAATATATTCAGTCCAAAATATCGCAGTATCTAAAGGCTTATTCATTTGATATTTGTATAACAAAGACCATTTTTTTGCGTTTTCCATGTAGCTAAAAATTATAATTCGATATTTGTCTTATTACAATGATTAACAAACTTACGAACTATTGTTTAATACTTTTTGTATAACATTGAACAAATTGTGTTCTGTGATTTCAGAAAAACTTAATTTTTCCCCAACACCTTTTGCAATAAACGTTTCAACATTTTGTAATTGATCCAAGAAGAAAGGAATTCCTATTACTGGTACTCCATTATACATGATTTCGTGTGAACTTAACAAACCTCCATGTGATATAAAAAGAATTGTATTTGGATGACCTAAAATTAGAAAACTGAAAAAATTATAAAAATATTGAGAAAACATACCGAGAATATCATTTTGAGGTACCCATTTTCGTACATGCACATTTTTCGGAAGTCCCTCCAAATGATCATTTTCAAATTTCCATATTACAGTTTGTTTCAGTTTTGAGAAAGTTTTAATAATTGCTTGAATTCGTTCCTGCCCTAATTCTTTCGATCGTACATTGGAGCCAAGTGAAAATAAAATAGCACCAGATTTTTCATTGTCGAGAATTTTTTTCAAATCCTGAAATAACTGGATAAAATTGCAATTAACAAAATATTTTACATACATCAGGTAATCGCTTCGGTTGAATGTGCAAACCACCAATTGGGATCATATTCGGAGGCAAAGCTTCGACATAATTGAAAATGGGGTTGTAATTAATCAACATTAAGCTCATATTTTTCTCAATTTCTAAAATACTCGATTTCATTGGACCGAAATAGTTTTCGGCTAGTTCTTGCTGACGGGGAATATAATGTGTGAGCCTTGTTACTTCAAGCAATATCATAAAGACAACGCTTTTTAATTTTTGCCAAAAACTTATTTTCGCACCAAAAGAGTGTGTTATAAATGGTATATAACTTTGCCAAATATTTCTAAACAGGTTTGGCTGATTTATAAATGGATTCACTCCTATTATAGGAGGGTTTCCGAATTTTTCTATGAGAGGGTACAAGCAATGTCCATAACTTACATCCACAATAATTAAATCAAATTTAAAATCGTTTGGATATTTTGTTATTTGTTTCAAACCTTCTGTTTTTTGATCTAAAAGACACGTTATCTCGGCAAATGTCCACATACTTTTAATTGTTTCCCAATCATCCATATCTTTCATTGTCATTAAATCAAACTGATCTTTGACTTTTTCATACGCTCCTACAAAATTTTGAAAAGCGGACAACAACAAAATAAAATTGACTCACCTTCCATAATGATATGTGTATAGTTGGCGTAATGGTGTTTGTTCTTATCGTGTCCCAATAGTGTAACATTGTGTCCTTTTTTTGCCAATTCGAATAAATAAACATCATTGAAAAGATGATGGCTTGGGGAAAGTAGCGTATTAATGGCTAAGATATTTGCACCAAACACATTTTGTTCGAATAATACGACAATAAATAGTAAAAATAACCTTTGTACATTCAATAACATAGCTTAGTGTTGTCAGAGGTAGTGTTTTACTGATACATACGTGTTGTTTTAAGATTTATAATGTCATAAGATTCATAATAACAATAAACATTAGTACTATAATTACATCGTAATATGCTACGATAACATAAAATTTAAATTTAATATTTGAGCAAAAAGTTCAGGTATACAGGGTGTGTCAGAACTCGCGCCCTAGAGAAAAATTTGAAGTAAGATAAGATACCAAGAACATGGAAAAAATGCAGCTGTACCCTAAATTGTAACTCTGTTTAATGTCATTTGCTTTTATTGTCAAAATTTTTTAACAGAATTTTTTAAACATTTTGTCTTATCTTACTTAAATTTTTTCTCTAGATCGCGGGTTCTGACACAGCCTGTATTTGGTTTTGAACAAGTCAATTTTCTTTAAAAAAAATTTTCAACGTGATTTAAAATTTCATGTTTGTTTTTTGTTGATATAATTTCACGTTTTTGGTGATTTTTTTATCGAAAACTTTATATAAAATTTAATATTTTGGTGTTGTTATTTCGACAATTACTACAATTAAAACATTTATCGAATTGACCATAACTAAAGAAATTATGAGTTTCCAGTTAAAACAAATGTCGATGACGTCATTACTCAAAAAGCAAAAAGTGTGCATCAAGTTGAAAATTGTGTATTAAAAAAAAATTGACCCGTTCGATCATTTTTGCGAAAACAAAATACTTTTGCCGCTCACTGTATAAATACAAAAATAACAAAATTGTTACTATTTATTACTTTCTATATTTTTTGTAAATATAATCAAATACTAACTACGGAGCAGGTACAAATAGTTGTGTATTTTTTTTTAATTAGAGTGACAAACCCAAAAACACAAATTTAAAAACAAAGCAACCATTAAGAGATTAATGTTCACTTTGTTGCATTTCTTCAAGGACTAAATAAGATTTTTTTCCATTTCTGGTTTGTTAAGACTGTTAAGAGTATCATAATGGATTTGAAATTCTTATACACTTAAACTTATTCCTAACTTGCATTGTCACGGAAAAAAAATACAAATAATCTTCAGAGTTAATTAACTCGCTGACAACAAATTCCTGTTTTTTTATTTTATATTTCAAGTAACACTATTTTCCAGTGAAGAATTTTAAACAAAATTACTATTGGTAAATTTGCAAGTTACGAAAAAGTTTATTAAGCTTCTTTTCTGTATGACATGATTTTACACCTCGTTAAATCTTGGCTCTTATTATAACCCCACTCTCTACACTTGGTAATACTTAACATTCATAAAAATAACAATGACGTACATTAACAAAAACTTTGAGTTGAAAATGATCATTGTGTAGCAAAATACAATTTCAAAAATTAAATAAAAAAATTATAATTTTGTTTTTATAAAATTAATAACAAAACTTAATTTATGATAATTAAGTGGAACGTGTATTTGATATTTGTTGTTTAATTATTATTTAATTTTTAGCAAAAACATGTTTTTGTTCGATATAAAACGTCTGGACGGTGTAACATATTAATATGTAAATTAATTTTTCTCCTATTAACAACTGTTTTTTATCTACTTTCGGTATGACCTGTGAGTTCAAAGAGTAGGTAGGTATATTGTCGATTAAACTCGTTACAACCTAATCATTGATTATAGGGTAATTAAAATCTGCGTCACACTTGTCGACAAGTGCAAGATTTGTTTTGCTAAGTTAAAAAACCTGTTCGTTAGTTTAGTATATCCAGCCAATGATCTCTATATAAATAAGGTTCTAAATTCAAATGAAGTTATTAAACACTGAGTAGCAAAGATGATTTTCACTGTGTTACTAGTTCTTACCTATGCTCATGTTGCTTTTCTGGAAGAGTATGTGATTCCTGACAACATCGATATTGATGATATTCTCAAAAATGATCGTTTACTAACAAATTATGTAAACTGTCTTTTGGATAAAGGAAGATGTACACCAGAAGGAAAAAAGCTTAAAAGTAAGTGTTATACTTTTTAATTTAATTATTTTATTTAATTATTTCTAATTTTGTAATAGGTAATCTGTTTCAAAAAGTTTTATAAAATTCTCAGTTATTTGTTTACTAAACATATTCTCAAAAAATTAAAAATAACGAATATGCGCAATTAGATGATTAGATTTTTTTTGAAAAGTAATTGATTTGTTTTAGGTACAATACCAGATGCTCTTAATTCAGATTGTGCAAAATGTAACGAGAAAGTGAAAGAAAGTGTAAAAAAAGTTTTGCACCACCTTATAGATAAAAAGCCTGATATGTGGAATAAGTTAGAAGCTAAATATGATCCTTCTGGAGAATTCAAAAGGAAATATAAAGATGAACTTGCGAAAAATGGAATATATGTCTAATGTAGGTACTCGCACTTTCTGTAGATGTAAATATGTGCAGACTGTCTAATAAAACAAGATTTTCGTAAATACAGAGTAACGTTTATATTGTTCTCCTTAGTACATTAGTAAGTCAATAGAAAAAATGCCCATGTCTTTCATTAAATAACAACTAAATAAATATAGGATATGATAATCGATGACATCAAGAGTATAGTAGACCAAATTAAATTCGTAAATAATTGGCTCATAAAAAATTGTAATTAACATAAAAGTAATATAAAATGAATATTAGTCGTTATACCAGTTTTTAGCCTGTGATGTCTGAGTTGTAACCTTGTAATATAAATATACTAAAATAACGAAATCTACAAAATACCTGTTCTAATTATTTTTTGTTAAATCATTTTTTCATTATTTTGTATTAGAAACTCCTATTTTATTTAATATATTTATTATTAAAACACCTAAGTAGAACTCTTTTTTCTTTTATCAAATTCAAATATCTGAAAAACAATAAGTACAAAATAGTGTAAATGCTTATTGCTTATCGATACAATGTTTGTCATTTTATAATAATTATTCCAAGCAATTTTCATTAATTTTGTCTTACTAGTATTTATTTTTGCAATTAAAACTAACATTTTATAAAAGATAATCAACATTAATGCAGCCACGCCTAAAAGAAACGTAACAACGTCTGAACTGGATGCTTTAAATTAGGAAAAATCTCTAGCTGGAGTTGATAAAAATTTCGCCCTTCCATTGCGTCCTAGTACATACGAGTATTCAGTCCAAAATATACCTCTCTCTAGTGAAGTCTCCACCTTGTCTTTAAAAAGATTGAGCTTCTCTTCATATTTTCTGTTTTTAGTAATTTACTAAAATAAAGAAATTTTGCTTACATTGCGTTGTCCAAAAATTTAATGCCAAAATTAACTATGTGTTTTACGACTGTAGGTACCTAAAGCATATTTAATGATAGTAGCTAAAATAAAGACTATTATAAGCGTTTTTTGGTATCCATTTTTTTTGCCACATATTTTCTTCTACAGCATTTAAACATCAGATTTATCGTACAGCAAATAATAATTAGAACTAAAAGAAGAAAAAGTAGAACTATGAACACTAAATCTAAATTAGCTGATTCTATAAAAGTCATATTTCTCGTTGCTAAATTTAAATGTTCTGCAGTCTTATTAAATTTTAAAATATATCCAAAATATCGCAGTATTTAAAGGCTTGTTCATTTGATGTTTGTATAACAGGGACCATTTTTCGGCATTTTCCATGTAGCTAAAAATTATAATTCAATATTTTTTATGACAAAGATTAACGAACTTACTTATTGCTTAATACTTTTTGTATAACATTGAACAAATTGTGTTCTGTGATTTCAAAAAAACTTAATTTTTCCCCAACACCTTTTGCAATAAATGTTTCAACATTTTGTAATTGATCCAAAAAGAAAGGAATTCCTATTACTGGTACTCCATTATACATGATTTCATGTGAACTTAACAAACCTCCATGTGATATAAAAAGAATTGTGTTTGGATGACCTAAAATCAGAAAACTGAAAAAAATATAGAAACATTGAAAAAACATACCGAGAATATCATTTTGTGGTACCCATTTTCGTACATGCACATTTTTCGGAAGTCCCTCCAAATTATCATTTTCAAATTTCCATATTACGGTTTGTTTCAGTTTTGAGAAAGTTTTAATAATTGCCTGAATTCGTTCCTGCCCTAATTCTTTGGATCGTACATTGGAATCAAGTGAAAATAAAATAACACCAGATTTTTCATTGTCGAGAATTTTTTCAAATCCTGAAATAACTGCATAAAATTGCAATTTACAAAATATTTTACATATACATCAGGTAATCGCTTTGGTTGAATGTTGAATTACAAAATATTTTACATATACATCAGGTAATCGCTTTGGTTGAATGGGCAAACCCCCAATTGGGATCATATTCGGAGGCAAAGCTTCGACATAATTGAAAATGGAGTTGTAATTAATCAACATTAAGCTCATATTTTTCTCAATTTCTAAAATACTTGATTTCATTGGACCGAAATAGTTTTCGGTTAGTTCTTGCTGACGGAGAATGTAATGTGTGAACCTTGTCACTTCAAGTAATAATATAGAGACCGCGCTTTTTAATTTTTGCCACAAACTTATTTTGCCCCCAAAAGAGTGTGTTATAAATGATATATAACTTTGCCAAATATTTCTAAACAGGTTTGGCTGATTTATAAAAGGATTCACTCCTATTACTGGAGGATTTCCGAATTTTTCTATGAGAGGGTATAAGCAATGCCCATAATTTACATCCACAATAATTAAATCAAATTTGAAATCGTTTGGATAATTTGTTATTTGTTTCAAACCTTCTGTTTTCTGATCTAAAATAACGTTATCTCGGCAGATGTCCACTGTTTCCCAATCAGTCATATCCTTCATTGTTATTAAATCAAACTGATCTTTGACCTCTTGGACTTTTTCATACGCTCCTACAACATTTTGAAAAGAGGACCAACAACAAAATAAAGTAGACTCACCTTCCATAATAATATGTGTATAGTTGGCATGATGATGTTTGTTCTTATCGTGTCCCAATAGTGTAACATTGTGTCCTTTTTTTACCAATTCGAATAAATAAACATCATTGAATAGATGATGGCTTGGGGAAAGAAGCGCATTAATGGCTAAGATATTTGCACCAAACACATTTTGTTCGAATAATACGAAAATAAATAGTAAAAATAATCTTTGTACTTTCAATAACATAGTTTAATGTTGTCAGAGTTAGTATTCTAATTGATAAATAAGTGTTGCTTTAACGTTTTTATAATGTCATAATATTCATAATAACACTAGACACTATACCTACTATACCTACTGCTATAATATAGTAATATACATTTACTATAACTAGTATAATATTGTGATATGCTCTCATAACATAAAAAAAATATCTTATCATTATCTACACTCCATTTCAGTTGATAGTAGTATTTGATTAACAGGGTTTTTGACGGTTTTACCAAAGTTGTGTTGGCTCTCATAGCCATGTTTCTTATTTTTTAAAGGTGGCAGTAGTGTTTTTTCTGTCACATTATTGAAAATAATTGAGTTTTCGAACTCAAATGTGAGGATAATTTTTTGGTTGTACTTCATCTTTGTCAGGTCCTATGAAAGTTACATTATGGCCTTTGTTGGCCAACCCAAAGGCTAAAGCTCGATTCCATAAATTATCACTGGGTAAAGTTATAAGTGAAACAAACAAGATGTTGGCGCTTAGTACTCATTTTACACAAAAAAGCAATTATGTAGACACGCATTTCAGAAACTATCAACAACCGAAAAAAGAATAGAAGTTATGGGACCGTAAACAAATTTATAACAATCATTTCAAGTGACGAATTATTCAGTGTTACCTCAGTATAAAATGGGATTAATTTATTAATTAATTATTAAAGAACTATTTGTACTTTTAAAAAATCAACGGAAAAAATATGCATTTACCTGGTTTCGAAAAAATCGTAATAATTAACTGAGTCATATTACCATTCAGTATGAAAAAAACAGGAAGTTTTTGACGAGATAATAGTATATTATAATATTAGTATATAACGCTAACGCGTCGTGCTCTAAAACCCGTCGTGCGTGTTTTAAAGGCGCTTATAAACGAGTGTTATACGCTATTTTTTATTATACCTGCCAATTTACGATCTTTTATGAGCATTGAAAAAATGTGAATTTACACAATAAAATTATCAAAGGTTGTTTGTGAATCGTTTTCGTAGAGACGGCTACTAGTTTACGTTGTTAAGCACATTTTTTCACGATGTAATTGGTCCTGACATTTCACTATTTCTTGTTACCTAGACAACTTTAAAATTTCATCGTGCTATAAAGGCCAAATTACGCACGCTGCAGCGTGTTTTAATTTATGATTATGATGCAGGTAAAATAAAAAATGTGATAAAGTTTTATATGGTTGTTCATTTGTTTCAAATAATCATAGACGAAGGGTCTTGAGGTCTCGTTAATTGTAGTAGTAATGCTAACTTGTAGTAATTTATATCTCAAAATATTATTGCTCAATATGACTTAGCATTTTTTTTAGAATTAGAGGAATTACTTGTAACAATTTATATTTTAAAATATTATTGCTCAATATGACTTCGCAATTTTTTTAGAAATGGAATTACTCTGTTGTATTGTTTCCAGCACCCTAGCAGTAGTACCGCTCATTGATTGCAGAAGCATTTGTCCTTGTTATATAACAAACCTAACCTAATAATAATAATTGTAGTTGGAAGCACAAAGGTCAAACATTAAACCTACTTTAAACATTCTATAACTGAGATGACATTAAGTAATTTATCGCTTGATAGGATAGTTATCTGGTTTAGGCTTGATCCTTATTTCAGTTGTTAATAGTAACAGATACGTTTATTACCTATAATGTATAAAGTATTGATTTTTTGTTTCACTGTGAAATGTGTTCTAAGTGCAAATATTTTATTTGTTTCACCTATACCTTCACCTAGCCATCATATATGGAATCGAGCTTTAGCACTTGGACTAGTCAACAAAGGCTACAATGTGACTTTAATTGGACCTGACAAAGATAAAGTACAACCGAAGAATTATTCTCATATTTATATTGAAGGTAAATTTCAAAATAACATTTTATGAATAGTAATAAAAAAACATTTTTTTTTTAAATTTGAGGTCTTTACGAAGAACTATACGAAAGTTTCGATATAAATGAAATGTCAACGTATAACCCAGCGAAGATGATGTCTGAATTCGAGGAATGGTGCATTTTTGCTTGTGAAAAATCTTTACATTCACAAGGATTAAAAAAACTACTAAGTTATCCTCAAGACTTTTTTGAACTTATTATATTCGATGTTACGAGTGGTCCTTGCTTGTATCCGTTAATGCAAAAATTCAACTACCCTCCAAGTATTGCTGTCACAGCGTTTCTTTTACCAACATTCGTATCACATAATTTTGGTAATCAACTATATCCTTCATATATTCCTTGGTATGGGCTTCAATATACAACTCACATGACATTTACGGAAAGAGTTTGGAACTTTTTATTTACTTATGCCGATATAATTAGGAGAAAATTGAGTTTGTATAGAAAAGAACACAATATAGCAAAGGAAATTTTTGGAGAAAACATACCGTCAATGGAAGAATTTGAACGTCGCATATCTTTAGTTTTAGCTAACACTGATCCGATTTTAAATCATCCTCAACCAGTTGCTCCAAACATTATCCCAGTTGGTGGTCTTCATACAAGAAAGTCTAAAGATTTACCTCAAGTTGGTATTAAAATAATGTTTTTTAAGTTTTAAATTTATTTTTTTAGGACATTCAAACAATATTAGATAATGCCAAACATGGGGTTATAGTTTTTTCACTTGGAACAAATGTACGTTCAGATAAATTAAATAAACCTACGCAAAAAGCATTGTTGGATGCGTTTAGTAAAATTCAAGAGACTGTGATCTGGAAATTTGAAAGTGAAATTGAAAATTTACCCAAAAATGTAATTGTTAGGAAATGGTTACCACAGAATGATATTTTAGGTGTGTTCTATACCTAATATTAAAATGCTGTTTAGTTTAACTTTATTATTTTAGGACACCCCAACGTAAAATTATTCATTGGGCATGGAGGTGCTTTAAGCACACAAGAGGCAATTTACCACGGTGTCCCTATGATTTGTATTCCTTTTATTGTTGATCAACATATTAATACGAAGTTAATTGTTAATAAAAAGTTGGGAATTTATCTTGATTTTAAGAAAATAACCAGTGGTTATGTTCTTCAATTAATTAGGGAAATTTTAGATAAGCCTATGTGAATAAATTTATTTCTATTTCTGAATATAAAGTAAACTATTTTTTGTAGATATATCGAAAATATGAAGAAGGCTTCAAACACTTTTCAAGACAGGTTAGAGACTCCATTAGAAAGAGGCATATTTTGGGTTGAATATGTTTTAAGGCATGGAGGTGCCGATTTCTTAGCAACTCCAGCTAGAGATTTTTCGTATTTTAAAGCATCCAGTCTTGATGTTATTACGTTTCTTTTTACTACTGCTTTTGTCGTTGTAATTATCTTTTATAAAATGTTGGCTTTAATAATTAAAATATGTAGTAGTAAGAAAAAAGTTAAAGTAAATTAGGCAAAATAAATAATAACAAGAATTGTATATATTTGTATTATGTACAAAAAAAATGTAATGACAAGAAATAAAAATTTGACAATATCACAATATGCATTTCTTAGTTTTTTTACTTAAGACTTCCTATTATTGGAGATATTGAAGTGTTTATGATTGCGAGAATTTTTTTTTTATTATTGTTATGTTTCATCAATCATCACATCATCATTCATTTGCCCCGAACAGCTGATTTCTTCGATATACATATATTTTAATAAGTGCTTTTATATTATGTTTATTATTACAGGAAGTAGGTTTATTTTATCACTTTTTATCGATTATCTTATCACGTTATATAACAAAAATTAAGTAGAAAATATTGTAAGTTTTTATTGCTCATTATTACAGGTTTGAATTTTATCTTATTTATTTAAACTTACTCTACTTTGGCTTTTTTCTTTTTCGCACAAGTTTTCACAATAAAAGTCACAATTCTATAGAAAATAATTGTTGTGACAAAAGTTATGACAAAGAGAAATGTGATAACATCCAAACTAGATGCTTTAAAATATGAAAAATCTCTAGCAGGAGTTGACAAAAATTCTGCACCTCCATGTCGGAGTACATATTCGACCCAAAAGATGCCCCTTTCTAGTGGAGTCTCTAGCCTGTCTTTAAATGTATTCGAAGACTTTTTCATATTTTCTGAATACCTAAAAAGTATTTCGTGGTGTACCTAAATAGTGAAATAAATTTGTTTACATTGGATTATCTAAAACTTCTCTAATTTTTTGAAGCACATAACCGGCAGTTATTTGCTTGAAATCAAGATCAACACCTAACTTTTTTTTAACAATTAATTTTGAATTGATACGTTGATCCACGACGAAAGGAATACAAATCATAGGGACACCGTGGTAAATTGCTTCTTGTGTGCTTAGAGCACCACCATGTCCAATAAATAATTTTACGTTGGGGTGTCCTAAAATTATTAAAATTAAACTCTTTTATTTTTACACTATAGTTAAACTACCTATAACGTCATTCTGAGGCAACCACTTTCTCACAATTACATTTTTTGGTAAATTGTCAATTTCACTTTCGAATTTCCAGATAACAGTTTGCTGGATTTTACTAAAAGCTTCCAACAATGCCTTCTGTGTCCGTTTATCTAATTTATCAGAACGTACATTGGTACCCAACGAAAAAACTACAACTCCATGTTTGGCATTATCCAATATCGTTTGTATATCCTAAGACACACAGTTTTGATAGTTTGTAGAAAGTCAACTTTTCGAAAATACCAACTTGAGGTAGATTTTCAGATCTTCGTGTGTGAAGTCCACCAACCGGTATAAAATTTGGTGCAATTGGTTGAGGGTAATTCAAAATTGGGTCAGTATTAGTCAAAACTAAAGAAATATGGCGTTCTAATTCATCCATTGGTGGGATATTTTCTCCAAAAACCGCTTTGGCTAAATTATGTTCTTTTTTGTATAAACTTACATGTCTTTTAATCACGTCGGCGTAAGTGAACAAAAAGTTCCAAACTCTTTCCGTGAAACTCATATCGGTTGTGTAAGGAAGCCCATACCAGGGAATATATGATGGCTGTAATTGGTTACCAAAAGTATGTGCAACGTATGTAGGTAACGGAAACGCTGTGGCAGCAATACTTGGAGGGTAGTTAAACTTGTGGATTAAAGGATATAAACAAGAGCCCATTGTTACATCAAATATAATAAGATCGAAAGAATCGGGAGGATAGCTTAGCAATATTTTTAATCCTTTTGATTTTAAGACTATGTCGCAGGAATAAGTGCACCAGTCTTCGAACTGAATCAACATTCTTGTTGGACTATACGCTGCCATTTCATTCACATCGAAACTATCGTCCAGCTCCTTGTAAAGACCTCAAATTAAATAAATATAGATAATTCTGTAATTATTTAATTATTACATACCTTCAATATAAATATGAGAATAATTCTTTGGTTGTACTTTATCTTTGTCAGGTCCAAATAATGTTACATGGTGGCCCTTGTTGACTAGTCCGAATGCTAAAGCTCGATTCCATATATGATGACTATGTGAAGATATAGGTGAAACGTATAAAATGTTGGCGCTTAGCCCATATTTTACACTTATTAAACAGAAAAGCAACGTTTTATACATACTGAAATAAATCGTAACTTCTCAATACGAATGGTGAATTATCAGTATATAAACGTATTTAAAAACACTCGTATCAGTATTCAGTGATGAATAGTGTTATCACAGTCATCATGTTGTGCTCTCGTTATGTTACCACGTCGGCTTATTAAAATTTTAGAGTGGTTCTCCAAAATTTCAACCAATTACAAAACAGCAATAAAAACTTAGGCCCAATGAAAGCTAAAAAAAGTGTCTTACGCAATAGGAAGCAGTCTGACGTCGTTGTAAGACGACAATTAAAAGCACTCGATTTTCATACGTACATACATGAAGTACAGCTGTTTTAAGAATACTAGATATAAATAGCACAAAAAAGACCCAAAAGAAGTTTATACTAAATTCCAATATTTCTCAATTTCTTTTGAAATTTACCTACTTTTTACTTTAAGTTAATTTATTTGATTTACTTTTACTTTTTTTACTTGTTTTCGAAAAATTCAAAAAATCACACGAGGTTTTGTGTGGCACGCAATGAATGCAGTAAGAATAATAGCGAAAGATTCAACCATGAAAACGATTTTTTAATTGTCTCACTCGTTAGTGGTAGTAGAGCCCATTGTATTGAAGTTCGTTCCCAAAGTGTGGTGCATATTAATGTAAAAATTTAATAAAATGCAATTTTGGTTGCAGATGACACTGTTGATACATCAAGTTAATTAATTAATTACATTTTTAAATGATTTTGGCCGACCATGAGTCTTTCCGTTATTTCAAAACACAATCATATTTTTCCCCACTATATATTTCACTTTGTTATAAAAGACATAAACCAGCACCAAACAGGCAAAGAGTTAAGAAATCTTCCAACATGTTTAAAATATTGTTTGTTGTTTTCGCGTGTATTCAAGCGTACGTGAATGCTGAAGAATATTCCGTTCCTCAAAACATAGATATTGATGAAATATTAAAAAATGATCGATTGACGAAGAATTACCTGGACTGTATTTTGGAAAAGGGTAAATGTACGCCAGAAGGAGAAGAACTTAAAAGTGAGTGAATAATTTTTCTAATACTTTATTTATTATTAACGTATTTTGCTTGTAGAAGACATTCCGGATGCTTTAAAGAACGAGTGTGCTAAGTGTAATGAAAAACATAAGGATGGTATAAGAAAAGTGATTCGTCATTTGATAAAAAATAAACCAAGTTGGTGGCAAGAACTGCAAGAAAAGTATGACCCAAAAGGAGATTATAAAAGCAGATATAATCACTTCTTGGAAGAAGAAGGACTGAATTAGACTATTCTGAAGTATTATTTTTGTCCATACTGTAATTACATATTTGTGAATTTGTGTACAGGCTCAATAAAACATAAACTAAAACATTTGGAATTTATTTATTGACTCGCATATGACAATTAATAAATATTATAAGTAATTAGTTAATTGTTGATGATTTATTAAATGGTTACATTGTAAACATTATTGAAACATTGAAAGTGGAAATTACGACTAAGGTTATTTTAAATATAGGCAAAATTACAAAATATTTGTACCTAAGGGCAACAACTAAAGAACAAACCACGTTTGTATAGTAAATAGTTTTTTTCTAATTATGCATTGTTCAACATCAAAATCTTTCTTCAGATGAGATATGTTTTATGTAAAGCTGAATATAAATTTGAAATCAGTTATAATTTTTTTAGTTCTGAACTAGTTTTTCTTAGTTGTTTTCAAGGATTTTTATTGGCACTTCCCATTCAAGAAAGAAAGAAGAAAAAGTGGTCGGATCTATTGTATTTTTCATGTAAAATCCTAATGAAACTTATTTAAAAAAGGAAAAAAACGATTTTTTTTGTCTTACCGAACATATAATGACAAATAATGCAGTTAACTTTCCATATTTAATTATTTATGAATTGCGTGTTTGTCATTTTACTCTATTTATCATCTTATTCCAAATTTTCCTATTGTTAGCCCTCAAAAATGCTTAAAACAGGTTAATATCTAAAAAACCACGTACCGTAGAGCACTTGGCCACATCGTGTTCGGGTGTAATTTTACATCTAAAAAACTATAAGTAGATATTTGAAATGTTTTTTTGAGAAATTTCATAGATTCAAAAAATTCTCACGTATTTTGCGCTTTTCCAAGATTCTACAATCACGAGAAGTGGAACCAGTGGGTTTGATTTTGAAGTTTACTGTTACCGAGTTTTTAAAATCTTTTATTGGTTTCGACTAAAGATAATACGTTTACAGTTTTTCAATTAAAAAAAAATACAACTCCAAAATTATCGGTCTTAGATCAAAGCGGTTTGCGTAATCCGGTTACCTGCACTTTTTCATAAAATATGTCCTTGATTTCTCTGCGAAGTAGATGATTTCCGGGTTACATAAAACAAATTTGATTTAAAAACTCTGCTTCTTAAAACAGTTACAGTAAAAATATTTTTGTCTAAATAGCACAAAATTAACTAGAAAGATTAAGCTAAAGAATATGATTCTTTGTAAGATTCAACCTTGACTACTTATATAAGAATTTAAACGCGTTCTGTAAACTTATGAATTAATGAATTACTTAAAATGAATGAAACAAAATATCATAATTACTTATTATTGTAATTAAATTTTGACACCGCGAATAATTTATTCGTGACCATGGATCCATCCTTTGTTGTATTTTTTAATTAAAACAATAGACTTCTTTCCTACCTAAAAAAAATCATATAAATAGGGTTGTAATCTCTGAAATGAACAGAAAAAAAACTGCTTACAACCCATCACCATGATTGCAATTGCAGTTTTGTTTGCTCTAGCTTTCATCAACACTTATGTTTCCTCCCAAGAATATTTAGTTCCTCAAAACATCGACGTTGACGAAATACTAAAGAATGACCGTTTAACAAGAAACTATTTGGACTGTGTTTTGGGGAAAGGAAAGTGTACACCAGAAGGAGAAGAATTAAAAAGTAAGATTTTCTTTTAATTTTACAAATTTTATTAAATTTTTTTAATTGTTATTGTAGAAGATATTCCGGAAGCATTACAAAATGGATGTGCAAAATGTAACGAAAAACATAAAGAAGGTGCGAGAAAAGTTATTCATCATTTAATTGAAAATAAACCCAACTGGTGGCAAGAATTGGAAAGCAAATTTGATCCCCAAGGAGAGTATAAGAAGAAATATGATGATCTGTTGAAGAAGGAAGGGCTAACTAATTGAAAAACACAATTAACAAAATGTATTTGTTGAATAAATAAAAATATATTTTACTAAACTAAATCATAGTTTATTTGTGTTTAAGAGTTAATTGGGACAGCAAATCTGCTTAATTTGATTTTAACATAATTTTACAATTTTAGGCTTTTTTGAAACCAATTTTAAAATCATTAACTAGTCGATATATTGGTTAAACACAGTAAATTGGATTTTATAAATATGCATAACATAGCGATATATTTTGCCTTGTGGTGTTTTTAAGAAATGTAAATCATCTTCCCACCAAAAATTTATTTTTATAAATAGAGAACAGAGTTTTAGAAGAAATAGAAGACGTTAGTGATCTTAACCGATATGAAACTCAAAATTTATTTTCTTATTTTTGGTGTTCTTTTTTCTTATGTATCTTCAGTGGAATATCTTATTTTACGTGAAATTGACACAATTCTAAAAAATGATCAAATGACAAGAAACTATTTAGATTGTGTTTTGGACAAAGGAAAATGTACGAAGGAAGGAGAAAAACTGAAAAGTAAGTTTTCACATAATTTTTATTATAATCAAAAAAACTTTTAATGTATTTATTGTAGAAGGTATAACTGAAACAATGAAAAATGGATGTATTAAGTGTGAAGTAAAACAAAAAGAGGATGTGCACAAACTTTTCTATCACCTTATGATCCATAGGCCAAACTGGTGGCACGAATTGGAAAGTAAATTTAATCCACATGAAGAATTTAAATTACAGCATTTACAACAGTTACACCATTATGACTTCTTGGAAAGAGAAGGATTTATTCGTTAAAAATATCTTAATAATAGGAAATATTAGAATTCGTTGTAAAGTGTTGGTTTATTGTTTCAAATATTAAATATAAAAACTAAGTTACCGAATAAAGCTTGTCTCAACTATTTTGTTTTTTTTTTATATAATTTAAGAGTGTTTCTTACTGTCTTCTTTTGAGGAATATTTGTTATTAATAAAACATAACAAAATAATTATTTATTCACACAAAATAGTTTTAGACTTTTTGGATAAATATACCACGTGATATTTAGGTTTGTGCTAAAATTTTAAGAAGTGATAGTACAGGTCTAAAGAAGTAGCTCAACTTGTCTTATCAAAATGTTTATAATTTCTGAGATACAGAGATACAACCTACGTTTTAGCGTCAAAAGCTTCAACTGCTAATAGTCAGTGACATTTGAGATAATGAAATTCGGTGATATCTTCTACAAAAAAAAATATACAAAATTTTCACCTTTTATTAACTAACTCAAATACATTCCTGAAGTCAATAATAATTTGGTTCCTGACCATGCATTCTACAACTTACGCGTTGATTGGACTTATTGTCAATTTTTCTTTCTATTAAACTAAACTTGTTTTTTCACTAGTTTGGTTTATTTTCTATTAAATAGGGAATGACTTTCCTCAATTTTTTTTTTGTTTTTTATCACATTTGGCACAGCTATTCTGCAGTGCTTCTGGAATGTACTCAAAAATAAAAATTATTATTTACTACTACAGAATAGTGTCCCTTATTCTAGTGTACATTTTCTTTTCTCTAAAATGCAGTCTAAATAGTTCTTTGTAAAATGATAATTTTTTATTATTTTATGGATGTCTATATTTTGAAAAATTATATACTCTTGTGCCGAAAGAACAATTTGAGAACTCGCAAAAACAAAAAGACATAATTTGATCATGTTCTGAGTAGTATTTGAAAAGCAAGTGTCAATTGTACCAGAGTAAACACACCAAAAATATTTGAAGGAGATTAATAATTCAATTCAATAATAAATAGTAATTAGTATCATTATTAAAAAAAATAAAATATTATATTATAACAAGATAAATTAATAAATGATGTAAGCAATAATCATATGTGAATCTTATAAATTTTAATTCCAACAAATTCACACAATACTTTGCAAAACAAGTATTTCTATGAATTGCTAATAATGATAATGAATGCACTTTATTGTGAAATTTAAAGTGAATGTCTAAAATTACATCCCCTTCATAATAAGTTTTTTTTAAATTCTGTTTCCAAATTTTAAAATTAATTTACAATTGACCTTATTCTCTTCAGTTTGCATATTTCAATGCCATGAAACAATGTCCTCTCTAAATTTTTTTTATATAAATAAGAATGAAGTTTTGGGACTAACAGAGTCACAGCGTTAAGTCTTCAATCAACATGTTTGCAACAACTGCTTTGTTGACTTTTATTTGCATTCAAAGTTTTGTGTTCGCTGAAGAATATTTGGTACCACAAAACATTGATTTGGATGAAATACTCAAAAACGATCGTTTGACAAGAAATTACATCGACTGTGTTTTAGGAAAAGGAAAATGTACACCCGAAGGAGAAGAACTTAAAAGTATGTTAGAGTCTTTTATTATTTATTTTTCATTTATTTTATTTTTGTAGGAGATATTCCAGAAGCTTTAAAAAATGAATGTGCCAAATGTAACGAAAAACACAAAGAAGGAGTAAGAAAGGTGCTTCATCACTTAATCAAAAATAAACCAAACTGGTGGCAAGAACTTGAAGCTAAATTTGACCCCAAAGGCGAATATAAACAGAAATATAACAATCTTCTTGAAAAAGAAGGTTTGCAAGCTTGAGAACAAAAATTAATTTGTAAATAAAAAGAAGATACAATTAATGTTTTATTTATGATTATACAAAACTACCTACTGTTATAACATCATGATAATGGTCACATCAATATTAATTATTGCGATTGTTAGAATTAATTTAACGTGAAGAAGAAAAAATTTAATGTGTTTTCTTGTCACGACAGTTTTAATAAAGTACCAGTAAAAATTTTTCCAATTGAAATCCACAAGTATAAATACCATATTAAATCTACAAATAATTTATTGTGATCGGTGATTTCACAAGATGATTCTAACTATAGTACTAGTTGTGTGTGCTTGTGCAAATGTGCTGTCCGAAGAATACACAAATCAGTATAACAATGAAGTAGATGCAGCACTAAAAAGTGAAAGACTTATGAAAAGTTACGTCGAATGCCTTTTGGGAACAGGGAAATGTACTCCTTCGGGAGAAGAACTAAAAAGTGAGTTTATAAGTGTTTAATTAAGTAATTACAATTGTAACAGGAACTGCCTGTTCAGGACAAAATAAAATTTAGGTGTAAAATTTTAAGGTATTGTGTTAAAAAAGGAAAAATTTTAAGATGTTTTCTTTTGTTTTTTAAGTACATACTCGTAATGTACCTGTTTAGCACAATTTGATTCTTGAAATTTTTTTACATACATACATATATTCTAATAATTTTTTTAATGGGTTTTACACCTAGAAATTTATTTTGTATTGTAATTATACAACTTTTATTGCTTTTTTAGAAGACATTCCCGATGCGTTGGAAAATGAATGTGCCAAATGTAATGATAAACATAAAGAAGGTGTACGAAAAGTCATTCATTACTTAATAAAAGAAAAACCAGAGTGGTATGAACAGTTACAGAAAAAATTTGATCCACAAGGAATTTATAAGAAAAGATATCAACATTACTTGGAAAAAGAAGGGTTAAAAGCTTAATTGCAACAAAAAATAATAGCAGTTGTTAAAATGTTTTTACTAATAATACTAAAAAATGTATGTGCTTTTAATAAATTTGAATATTATTATTTGAATAGTATGCAACTCTTGTTATAACTAAAAATATTTTAATAGTGGCAACCAGTAAAACAGTGGGAAAAAATGTGTTGAGGAGCTTACGTTATTTTAACAAATTTATTTAAATAAGAATTAAAACTGAAAACGTTCTAATGAATTATTAATGAAATAATTAATGATTATTAACATTATTGCCTTCCGCTCCAATGACGTATTGGCCAGAGTCCGGTAGTAAGGTAAGGCTTCATTGGTATTTACGAAATGAATTAAGAAAATTCTTATGACTATTAATTTGATTGTGAAAATTGTCTCACTGGGACTCTCCAAAACTCCAAACTACCTGACCTCTTATTTACTATTAATATTTGATATTCCTCTTCCTTTTTCCTGGTTTACTATTATTATGTCGTACTTCCCCAATTTATTAGATTCAGAAAGCAGATTATTTGAATGAATTTCTTTTAAAACAAAAAAATCGTTACTTAAGAGTTTAAATCATTAGCAGTAAAATTGTGATTTGGCTAATAGCCTTTCCTGATGAATTCTTGATTATGGTTTCTGCAAATTTGAAGCATTTGGAAATTTTGTTGTTTCTTAAACGTATTTTCAATGTGAAATAAGGTAATTAGGCATTTTCCAAAGATTCCATATTTTGCAATCTGGGTTAAATCATAAATATCTCTTTGTAGTTTCGCTGAATGACAAAAAATATTAACTAAATATTAGTTTGAGACGACAGTTTTTAGAGAGAAATTGTTATTTTTCAACATCTTGCTTGCACAACTGTGTTAAGAAAATATGTATTTAGTTATTACTAAATTATATATCTACAGGATGTCCCAACGAGTTGGTAAAGTCCATTATTAACTTTTTTAAATGCTAAAATTAGTAGAAAAGTAGTAGATACTAATCAATGTGTCCCAAAAAAATCACAGTACAAATCTGTCTTTTTTTTAATAAAACACCATATCATTATGTTTCTTGTCATTTTTGGACGTAGTTTTAAATATCTATTTATTGGTCGATTTTGTTTACTTTTTAAAATAAATAAGTTGTTTTTCTTTGACAAAATTATACTCTACAATTATTTCGCAAAAACTAGTGTATTGCATTTGATAAAAAATAAAAAAGTTTGCTAAAAGTTCAATAACTTGAAAAATATGAATGGAACACTGTATTTTTTGTTTTTGCATCTACTACATTATTAAATTTTCTATCTAAAAACATTATATTTTCAAATGTTTAAAACTGATAAATAAAAAGATATTTAACTTTATTACCACATTTTTAAATATACGAGTATTTTCATAATATTTTATTTTTACTCTATACAAATAAACTTCTTTGTTATTATATTGATATCAATTCTTTTAAAATAATAACAAATAAAGAAATAAACAATAAGAAGTGCCAAATGTAAATATTACACTGTAAATATTTTCTTTTGTAATTATGTATGTTAGTTATTGAAAAACTTGCAAAAACACAACTGTTTGATTAAAACTCGTTTTTATTGGATAATTTATCTATTTACATGACATCAATATAGTCCCTGCTATTAGAAACCTCAACCTTTCTGCTATGCAAATGAAGCTAAGGACATTTCCCCCCTAATTACCAAATAATTGCTGTCTAGCTATATAAAGAGAATATTTACGAATCGACATTATTGTAATTTTGCACCCTTCAAGATGAAGACATTTGTGTTCGTTCTTTTCGTCGCAATTTTGTCTGTGGTTTTTGCTGCAGACAAATACACCACGAAATACGACAACATTGATTTGAACCAAATTTTAAAAAGTGATAGATTATTGAAGAATTATGTGAACTGCCTTCTGGATCGGGGCAAGTGTAGTCCGGACGGCCAAGAATTAAAAAGTGAGTTGAATTGTTTTTTTTTTTTGTGTGATTTGGTTCGTTAACCTTGCATATATTTACTACTTTGATTAACGAGATTCGTTTGGGTATTACCGAATGAGTCTCTGAACCAGTTTCTAGATTAAATATTCGAAAAGATTCAAAGACTGGTATCGGGTACTAAAAAAGGAAATCGATTTCTGTTTTTTTACTACACGAGACTAAACCACTGTGTTTTTTAAACTAAACTTTAACTTTTTGCAGGTAATCTCGCTGATGCTCTGCAAACTTCCTGTGAGAAATGCAGTGAAAAACAGAGGAACGGAAGCAGGACCATCATCCGGTACTTAATCAAAAATAAACGTGATTGGTGGAACGAGTTGGAAGCCAAATATGACCCCACAGGAATTTATAAAAGCAAATACGCCGATGAACTTAAAGCCGAAGGAATAGTTTTGTAAAGTACTTATTATATTAGTAGATATATTGTTTCAAAAAAAGACGTTTAATGTGATAAATTTTTGTACATCTGTTTACAAATAAACAGTACTATGGAAAACTTTTGCTATTATTGTTGAAGGTTGTAACATTAACATAATAATTTGTTTTTAATTCTTGTATAAGATTTTTTATCAGAGGAAGCCTAACATCTTTTTTTAATAATCACCACTGGACAGTCATTTTCTGCTTTATTTGTTTCTTCATAATCTAGAAGCAGTTTTGTGTGTTTCCTATTATACATGCTGGAAAGCCCTGTACAAATCCATCAGGGACTTGATTGCCTTGTTTGTGTTCATTTAATTTTGTTTGTTAACCGACATTAAATGTTTCGCCGAGATTGAATTAAATCAAGGTGTGGTTTGATATGCATACAATATTTTTCAAATGGAAATTTCCGTGTCTAAGACGTATCACCCATAAAATTATTCCTGACACTTAATTTTCTTTTAATCTTTATTTATTATTAACTAATTTAATTAACTAAAGTTTTTTTTTTCAATACGAAATAATATTCAAATGTAGAGGTGTGGGAAAAGAAGATAATATCTAGCGCAAAGTATTTTTTTACTATTTTCTGAATCTTCATAAAACTAAAATAAACATAGGCGATCATTGATTAATTCCTGATAATAATGGAATTGGGAATAATTACATTTTTTTTAATCAGGTAAATTCAGTGTAATTAAGTATGTACCTACGCAATAGCAAAAAATCGTTCGACTTATAGTAAATTTGCATTTACTTTACTGCTCATGTGTATACACATATCTATTTTTTTACATATTTAACCTTCTCTGAACGAGGTTCAAATTTTAATATGCACATGAAATTAAATAAAATAAAATAATAAAATTTACCTTTCTAGGCTCACTTCGAATTTTTCCGAATCGGTGAGTTTGATTCGTTCCAGAAAATTATTCAAGGCAAAACTACATTCTACTGTTTTGATTTAAAATTTTTCCATGTACAACCGGCATCTTTTATTTTAAAAAATTATGTGTGCCCATATAAGAAAATTTATTATTCATGTAAAGAAAAGAAAAAAATAAGTCAGCATAATTCCTTTCTGAGATTCGCGAAATGCGCCTATTCCCGAATTATGTGTAATAAGTAAATAAATAATAAATAATAAATGCGTTATGTTTTTGTTTAAAACGTAGGGCAATTGTTCTACTGAAAATTTGAACAATATAAGCAATTGATCTGAGATTATAACTAACTGTATAATTTTTTTGGATAAAGCCATTCTAATTCTGAATGTCTCAAAATAATTACATAAAGGAAATTAAGCAAAACAAAATAAATATAAATGGAAAATGTTCGGTGTCTTATTTAGAGCTCTTAGGTAAGTAAAAAATAATAATTTCTTTAGCGAAAACAACAAAAGTGATTATTGTTATTACTAAGACTGAATGACGCAAAATAACATGACTAAAGTCTACAAAAAGTGTCACTTATTGTTAAACCACACGAGTAATTCCCAATTATACAACATTTACTTAATTATTTGCAAATTTACAGAAATTACTTTTTTTAAATATTATATTATCTACTCTTAATCATAAGAATTAAAAATAATCCTCAATAAAATTCAATATTCATATTAATAACACTGACTATTTCTTATTAGGTCATTCGAGAAACTACCTGTTAGTAAACATTACAAAAGATGAATATAAACTGCGCAATTTTGTCTCATCAGGGACTTTTAAGGTAAAAAATTTCCATATTTAGGTGAGCATTCGAGACAAAAAACAAAGAATTTCTTGCAATGCAGTGAACAAATTATTATGTCGCATTTATTTTTCTAAGAACAATTATAAAAACCAACAAGTCTGAATAACATATTCTGTTATGATTATTAACGAGGTTAGAGAAAAAGTATTTTAATTACAAGGTGTAATTTCAATAAAGCTATTGTGACTTTCAAGGTATATGAATCAGTTCTTGTTACATGCCTTAAGATCATCCCCTCCTAAGGTGTTAGATATTAATTATGATTCTGATTTTAATATAAATTGATCAATTAAACCTGTGGAAGCTAAGTACGCAAAGTAATTGTGAAGTGAATCATTATGAAAACAATAGTGCCTTTGCTGTTTTTTGTAATAGCGATTGCAAGCTCTCTTGCTAATAAGTACACCACGAAATATGACAACGTCGATTTGGATGAAATTATCAAAAGTGATCGGCTTTTGAAAAACTACGTTAACTGTCTTTTGGAGAAAGGCAAATGTACCCCTGATGGCGCAGAACTAAAAAGTAAGCAACTTCTTAATAGTTACAAAATGCTTGATTTTTTTCTTAGGAAATTTGCCCGACGCCTTGCACACCGAATGTTCAAAATGTAGCGAAACCCAGAAGAACGGCAGTAAGAAAATTATGCGACATTTGATTGACCATAAACGCGACTGGTGGAACGAACTGGAAGAAAAATACGACAAGGAAGGCGAATACAGAAAGAAATACGAAGCCGAGATCAAAGGCAAAAAGGATTAAAATCTAATTTTGGCCCAGTGTTAATTTCTGATGTCATTTCGTTTGAGTGACACAATAAATACAGCAATAAAAGTAACAAAGTTTTGTTTGTTTGGTCACCTTGCCCTCCGTAAAATTTGCTCAACAAATTATGCAAATTTACACGTTTCATTAATTAAAGCAGCTGCCGGTGTATTTCCAAGTCGCGTCTCTGGGATTCTCGGAGATCCGTGACGTCAGAGTGCGTCTTTTTTGCTATAATATCTTACATATAAATTTGCGCTCAGGAACCGTGCCATTCAGAGCTTCCAAAACATTCGACAAAACAGTGAAATCATGAAATCGTTCGTACTTGTTGCTTTTGCCGCTGTTCTCGGCCTGGCTTTAGCCAGACCTGATGAGAAATACACCACCAAATACGACAACATCGACTTGGAGGAAATTTTGAAAAGTGATAGATTACTCAAAAATTACTTCAACTGCTTGATGGAAAGGGGTACCTGCTCTCCGGATGGTGAAGAACTCAAGAGTAAGTATTGACTTTTTTCGATTTTCTGAAAACGATTGTTGGGTGGTTTCTAATTGTGTTCAAATTTCACAGAGGCATTGCCAGATGCCTTGCACAGTGGCTGTTCAAAATGTAGTGAGAAGCAAAAAGAGGGTAGCAAAAAGATCATCCGTTATTTAATTGACAACAAGCGAGACTGGTGGAACGAATTGGAAGCCAAATATGATAAAGACGGAGCTTACAGACAGAAATACAAGGAAGAAATTGAAAAAGAAGGTATCAAATTGTAAATAAATTTGTTTGTATCCTACGCTGCTTTACAAGTTTTAAACTAAATAATTAGTTTGTGATCCTTTTTGAAATAAACGCTTAAGTGTAATGAACGTCTTTAAACTTATATTATCCCCAAACCTTCTAAGAAAGCAATTG
Source organism: Tribolium madens (assembly GCF_015345945.1). Taxonomy (NCBI): domain Eukaryota; kingdom Metazoa; phylum Arthropoda; class Insecta; order Coleoptera; family Tenebrionidae; genus Tribolium; species Tribolium madens. The sequence goes on from NW_025401063.1 coordinate 6,222,259, forward strand.
TGTTTCGCTTCGCAACGTAAAAAATAATTGATTTCGAAAAAACCTTCAATAACTTATAATCAGTTGGTAAAATATTTATTTTATAATCTTGAAACAAGTTAGTGGCAAGTAAATAAATATAATGCACATGACAATAAACGTGCGTGTTTTACAAAACAGTGCTTACGGTTAATTGAATATGACGCAAGACAAGATATTCAACTCAAGAAGTAACTAAATACTGTTGTTAACCTTCAATTGCTGTATTTATACTTGACAATTGGCTTAGTAATAAAATTAGCACGACGAAATACATACAAAATCATAAAATTCTAGCTACAAAGCTAAACGAAAAAAATTGCGGGATGAAGTGGAGAGAAATAAATCAAACTAGTTGTCTTCCCAAAACACTAAACAAAAACAAGAGGATTGAGAAAAATAAAAAATAATTTAATTTTTAAACTTATGCAAATTAAACACTGCGAAAAATAGGCATAGATAAGGTATAAATAATAAAGCTTCTTCCTTTTTATAATAAACTGTTTAATAATTAAATTTTGTTATATTCAATTAATGGTAGATATACGAGATTGATTATTATTGATTATTTAGATTGATATATTGATAATGGCCTAAAAACAGCCGACGACGAAATTTTTGAGTCAAGAAAAAACAGTTTTTATAAAGGTAAAGTTTTACTAGAGGAGAAATGGCGCAAGAGAATTATATTGAAAAATTAAATTATCAAAAAAAAATTGTATGTCTTTTGTTTCATTGCTAGGTAGATTACTTTTCTAATGCCCCTCGAATTTTTTATAATTTTTTTTAATAATCAATTTGTGTTAACGGAGTCTTAAATGGCTAAAGAAATCAGGGAGTACCATTATGTAGATACTCATAAATAAAAAATAAATCACCTTTCATTAACAACGTTATGAAAAATAATGTTAATATGCCTTGACACTTTTAAATTTTGGAGTTATGGTTTTTATTAAATAAATAAATAAATAAAATGAATAACTTCATAACATGTTTATTTATTCTTATGCATGAAAAAAGCAAAATCTACTAAGGTTTATCAGATTACTTCCACCTTCCTAAAAGCATTAATCAACAATATTATTTATTTATCATTTATCGCAATTCAGAAGTGATTAGTTTCCAATAATAAATTTGTTAAAATCATCGGCGTGGCTCAAGTCAGGATCGAAACGTTTCTGGACTTGTCTCCATTCGTCAAATCTGTTTTTTATAACAAACGTTGCCAATTTTATTACAAAATTCTTCTGCTTTTCATTACAATCAGCACAGTAATTCCCGAGAACTAGTGGAATGTGTTCTAAAAATCGAAATTTTTTCATGAATGTCACACAATAAGTAAAAATGGGTACCTTCTAAATCTTTTTCAGCAGGAGTGCACGGCCCTTCTCCTCTTAGACAAGCCATGTATTCGGTCACCATTTTTTCATCGGCAAGTAATTTGTCTATGTTGACGGTTTCGTAAGGAACACTGGCACTTAAACTCGTATAGATTAACGACATCAAAATAAAGTTAATCACAAACAGTTTCATTTTGAACGGATAATCTGGCCAAAAATTTCGGAAAAGCTGCACCTTGTGCTAATCGTGGATTGCTTTTATATGAAAGTTGAGGCTTTTTCACTAAATTATCAAGTAAAAAATGTCTTCATAAGATATGCTAACTGCCCCAATTAGAGAAACTGTCTTTAATAATTGCAATTAATCTAAAATAACAGTATTTACTGTAAATAAAAAAATACGCTAATTAAAACTTTTGTTTAATTGAGAACTCTTGACCACAATCATTATAAACGTTTTTATTGGCAATAAAAAATAAATTTAACATTTGCAGGCAAAACAGGCATTGTGTGTGAGGTGAAACCGAGAGCATTACCGGATAGTCATATTTCACTGCTACTAAAAGAAAACACCAAAAACAAACAGAATATGTAGATATGGTTAGTTAAAAATTAGAGATTTGCTGTTTAAAACTTCGATGTTTTTTTAAATGTTAGGAATAATTAAAACAGATTACCCAAAAATTATTGAGAGATTCTAATTTAAATTTAATTTTGAAACACTCTTTTATACATCAAAATAAATCAATTACACATATATTTAATGATGTAACAAAAATCGATAGGTTTAAGTATTTATTACATAATATAAAAAATATTTACACACCGGCGGTTACATAAATCGTTTATATTTATTAAAGACATCCATTAATGTGTTTGCTCATGAGTTGCAAGAATTGTACATCAGTATTATTTAAAAATTCTAATTATACAGTAATAAAGTGTTCATATTTGCTTCAACATGAATAAAACTAATACTATTACTAAAAGAAATCACTAAAGTCAAACAACTTATCCGAATACCGCAAAACGTAATGCTAGTCATCTTTCCTTTTTTTACTCCTGGAATTCTCCTCAGTACCCCTCTTCCTCTTACATCCTGGCTCGCTCGTTCTAGTTTCTCTCCTAACTGGCAAATCTTGCGACTGCGCTTGCAACAGAATCTGTATCTGTTGCATGGATTCTTGTTGCATTTGTCTCGCCATATTATAAACCGTATCGTTAGTTTTATTGTACATGATTGCGTTGTTGAGCATAAGAAGCACGTCTCTTTGAAACTCCTGCGTTGTTCTTATCGCACCATTCTCTATATTCTTTCTAATTGTCAACAAATCCATCGGTCTATACACCACACTGTGGTACCCTGGAGCTTGATCATCCGTAATTGGTTTAGAAAACAGCGATGCGTACTTGTTTGCAGCTAATCTGCTATACACAAGCATTATAGATTTCTTCCAATTCCGATACTCCCGATCATCATCATAAAAGTATATGCTAGAAACCGGTGAACCTGGAACGGAATCAATAGGAGTCGCGGGAGTTGAAAGGCGTCTCCTTGTACGTATTGTAGACACGTCTTCTTCCTCCGTCCATGGACTATTGGATCTTTCATTCTCACTTTTAATTCGCGATTTGCTGTCTTTACGATCCAGTTCACTGAAATCCCGATCAGAAAAACTTTCTTCAACCAATTCACTTTCGTCTCTTTGTGCTTTTTCAATAGCCAAGAGAACATCAAATTCTTTATCGTCTTTCTTTTTCGTCCTGGAATAATCACGCTTTGCTTTACCAGTTTTGTCTACTTTTACTTCCATATTTATATCGTCGTATAATTCCTCGTTAAAGTCGGGAGTCAATGTTGTGGACTCAGTGGATTTGGGCACGTCTAAATTCGTTTCAGGTTCTAATTTCTTTTCTGTCTCTTCACTAGATAATTGTTTATCCTTTTCAGATAATTTCAAAGTGTCTTCTGTTTCTGATTTTATTTCCGAAACCTCTGCCTTTTCTGCTTCTATTTCTTCCTTTGGTTCTACTTTAACTGAATGAACTATATCTTCAATTTGAGTTTTATTGAGATCTTTATCGATATCTTCATCATCCATTACTACAACTTCTACAATTTCGACGGAACCAGCAGTCGCGTTTTTTTCTTTTTTATCGGTATCATCAGTTGGTTCGTTTTTTACTTCTACTATTTCATTAGTCGATTCTTCTTCAGTTGTTGAAGTTAACTGTTTACTTTCTGTATTTGGAACCTCTTCAGTAAGTTGTGACCGATCTTCGTTATTCTGTGGAACAACAGTTTTAGAAGCATCTGTTTTCGTGGCTGTTGTCGGCTTAGTTGGTTCAAAAACTTCCGGATCTTCTTGGAATTCAAACGGATCTATTGTTGGTGCTGTTGTTTCTGGTCGCTTTTCAGTTTCTTTTGTTTCTTCCTTCATGTCAGTTTCACTCTCTTCAAAATCTTCCAATTCCAAATTTAGATTAATATCGCCGTTTCCGTCCAACTGTAGGTGTTGTTCAGGATCGGCTACTATATCCTGCGCATTTTCAATTAAATCAGAAATAATAACATCAACGTCGTTCTTTATTTCTGGAAGTGGGCCATTCTGAATCAGAATACTGCTCGCCAAGTCATCAATTTTCAAAATTTGTAAATTCGCATCATCGAGAATATCGTTAGTATTGACATTCTGTTGTGGGGGGGCTTCTTCTCCGGTTGGTTCTTGACCAATAGCTGTACTAACCAAAAGTTGCAATCCTGGAGAAACTGTTTCGCCAGTTGAAGAATTTAACAGACTGGCAATCATAGGACTAGTGTTTGTAGTTGTGTTGGTGGGCCGTTGGTTGGTTATCGCTGAATGCAGTATTGAGGAAGTTGTGACATTTGGAACTTGAGAAGGTGATTTCAGAAGACTCGTCAAAAGTGGCGATAGGGCAGGTTTAGGGGGGTCTTGTACTATAATTTTTTGTTCATCTGTTGTATTTTCCGTTTCTGAGATGGTATCCATAGCTTCTGAATTTTTACGTTTTTGACCAATCACTGGAGGTGGCTTAACCGGTCTCCACGCTCTTTCAATTTCCTGTTTTCGCAATTCCCTCTCCTTTAACCATTGTTCGTGGGCAATGGTTTCCTGTTCTTTTCTTTGTTCCTCTTCATCTATTTCCTTACACCATATATCTAATTGCTCTTCACTAACGTTACCTTAAATAAAACAATCAATTAATGAAAAGTACTAGGGCATTTTTGTTTTACCTGATTGAAGCAAGGCTTTATCTCTTTGCAACTTCTGGTACTCTGCCTTTTCTTCCGCTAGTAGTCTTTTCAACTCAGCTTTTCTCTCCGCCAAAAGTTTGCGTAAAATGACTTCAGCAGGGGTTTCAATAGTGACTTCACCCCCAGACGTTCTTTTCTTTCTCTTAGGTGTCTCAACATTCGCCAAAAGAGCTCCATACTGGGCTGCACAATTCTTCTGGTGAAACCAATCAGGGGGTCTGTTGGGTTCCCCAAATGGTTTTAGAGCACGACTCACGCTTGTTAAATTTTGATCCATATTACGTGCCACAGCTAGAGCAAGCTGCTCACGGATTGACCACTTGTCAAGTGGCTCACGCTTTATTTGTAGACGTTCTTCAATTGAGCTCATTTTGAGGTTATGTTGTCTCAAATTTCCAAAAACCTAACACAAGAACCTCGCACGTAAATTGTATTACCAATGGTTAAAAGGTAAACATTCTTGGAGTAAAATTTTACACAAAATTATCACAATTTCTTCACGAGCTTGAACGGGTGTTGAACGGTGTTTATATTTGTCAACTGTCAAATTATGAAGAATTATCGAATATTTGTGCGGCCGAAAACTACAAATTATTTGTTTCATTAATTTTAATTTATTAAATAGTATACTTAATTTAGTAAAGTTTTAGTATTTTTGTTAAACCATAAATTTAATTATTTGTTTCTATTAATAAATTTTATGATGTATTCTGTAATTAAGTATTTCGGTAGCTCGTGCGGTAGACATTACTTGAGTGCGTTTTAGTTTTCATTGTCAAGTATTAACCTCACTTTTTTACGAATAAAATGTAATAAAAAATGTTTTTCTCGAGTCTTGTAGAGGATGTATTTGGTGGTAGCTTTATCCACTTTTACCTGCCCTAAAGTGAAGTGAAAATAGAAGTTGTAAGTCTATATACATAACATTCAAATATAGTATGATGTAAGGATACTCTTATTAGAAAATACGTTGGAAAAACAGTATTCAAAATGGCCCCAGAGGGGCGAATTAGTTATTACATCGACAAATATGGGGTTTTTCATAAAAGTGGTGGAAAAAACGACAAACCGGTGAATTCAACAGCGTTTAAGACAAACGTGACAAGGCCTTCGTCGACTTGGTTGCGTTTGATAATAATGTTTTGGAATGCAAGAGTAATGAAAGCGGCTTTTCGTTTTGGTGTCGCCGCAATTATCATGAATCAGTATGAACGTCTGGGATTTGCTGTCCTCTTATTGTGTTTCACGCTTTGATAATTTACCATGTAATGTAGTTGAATAAATTTGTTTGTTTTTGAAATGCTTTTGTGTACCTAGTTGAAAGAAATGCGGGTTAACTGTAAAAATGCAGCTTTATTCAATTATAAACCAAATTATAACAACAGTTAAAACATTAAATAATTTGAGATTACTCTAATAGTTGACCAAGAGGGTAGCGATGCGCAATTTAAAATAGGCACTTTTCTACATTTATTTACATGATTCTGAAAAAAATTCCTAAGGTGAATGACTGTGAAGGAAATTTTTAACAAATTATTGTAATTTATGTGAAAAAGAAATGATTTTGTTAAAATCGCTCTCATCGTCAAAAGCATTTCCCAAAGTTACTTCACCTAATTTGATAACAGCATGAGCACTTTCGGTAAAAATATAACAGACTTCGTTACAGAATTGCAGTTTTAAACCCTAAAGTGTGTGTAACTACGTCCTTTACAACTAAAACATTTCATATACTCTACTTCTCATTATGTAACAAAGCAATATTTATAATTTCAGTCTAGGCTAGGATTCATCATGGCAAGAATTTGTGAAACCTATTTTAACATAAATTATATGATATAATTGATATTCATTATTCTTTTACATTCTACTTATAAATAGGTACTCTATGAATGTTGCATCGTGAACAGATGAAAATAAAAGCAAGTCAATGTACACTTTTCTATTGCTATTTTATGCTATTCAGACAAGATGAGATCATCCTCCCTGCTAATTCCATTCTTTTATCACTAAAAACTCACTTAATTAAAAAATAAATTAATCATATCTAAGCTATTCAATTCACTGATGCAACATAACTAAATTAACACATATGTTTTATTTAATAGTTCAGTCAACTACTTAATAAAAAATCACTGTACAATATTAAAACAAACATCATTATTCAATTTACAAAGAAAACAGTTTCATGTGGCCATAAAATATATAACGCGACAAATCTAGATAGCTAAAATGGTAACAAAACAATCGTGGATGATATTTTTGATTTTTTTTTACATAAAAATTGGGATGGAAAGTTAATTGAATTCTTGTACCATACATTTTTGTTCAAGTTTAACTTTTTGCAAGCACACAATAGCTGACTAAAATTTACACCAAATCGTTTTGACCAAAAATTAATCGTGAGTATTTTTTTCATATTATAAATTAATCAATAGACCTTTGTTTAATGATAAGACATCCATATTGTAGATCACAGCTAACAGTGTAGAGTCTCCTTCATTACATCATTTTTAATTAATATTATACAAAGTCGAATTATCCACACGAACATTTCTAATCGCGCAAATAAATAAATAATTTTACAGACTCATGTTGCACTTTTTTAAAACGCAAACCTAAATCGTTGCAAAAGTATTACATTCTAAACCGCATAAAACTGAAATTTGAGATTTTGTTTTTTCAGTAACACGATATGACTAGTTTTGGTCATTTTGGGGAAGTGAAAGAGGACTTAAAAAATAACATTTTTATCGCCAGTTACAAGTACCAAATTTATAAAAAGTCCTTCCAAATTTCAGCGTTAAACGGCGCGTTTTGTGTATCTAAAATGATTGCACAACATGATCAGTCTTTAAATAATAAAAAAAACTATTGTTAAATTACTAGTTTTATTCAACTAAAAGAAGAAATAGCCTGAAAGATATACGCAAGGTGCTTTTATTTGTCATTAAAAAATAAATAGAGAATTTGAGCACATTAGGTAACTCTTTCAGCGCTTTCCGTTAAAACCGCGCACTGGACTTGAATTGTAAAGGTCAGTAATTTCCTTTTTTAAGTTCATGTGGCATATATTCAATCGATTTTAAAATATAAATGGTCCTGCAAACTCATAGATTAGTAAGAGTTTTCATCTTAGGCCTAACTTGCACTTTGTTCTATCTCGCTATGTATTCTAATATACTAGTCTGCAGGATACTTCATGCATTTTACTTTTAGCAAACAGGTGACTTTCTGTGTGCCGAACGACCGCGGTTCTTGACTTGTCATCTTCGGCAACCGCATTTTATCAGAATCAATGTTATTGTTTCGGCGGGTAGCGCTTCTGCAGCTGGCAAATTCATCGAAAATGAATACTGAACGTATTTTGTTATAAATTGACTCAAGTGATTTTCTACGTCTGCTAGAAACTGCGTGAAGGAAAAAAGCTACTTCTCATGACTTAAACAGCATCCAAAATAGTTTTAGCCATTCTTGTTAATTTATTTTTATGAAAATTGACTGAATTTGGTTAAAATATTTTTAAATTCTGACTTGAGCATGAATTGTATCTATAAAAATCTGATGTGGTTGTGGTAGTCTCCGCGTGTTGAAGTAACGTTTTGTGGTGTCCACTTGGGGGAATTCGCCAGCCGCCGGTGCGTTCTGCCAAAAACCGGGCGGTGTTATTCTAGGATAATTAAATTTATTGAGCACCTAATAATTAAAGCTAACTTAATATAGTACTAATATTGCACAATTCTAGCATAACGTCCGTCGCACGTATTGCTTAATACAAGACACAGCAAAGCGGCACGCACCAGCACCCCAAGTTCGTCGTCAGTTCAGTGACGGTCTGTGCGAATTGCCAGTGCCGCCGTGGCGAGCGTCAGCACCGGCAACTGACACAGCTGTCCTGGTAACCCCGAGCACTAGTGCGTGGAGTGGCGTCATTGGAACGCCGACTCCTTGTGAAATGTGTCGGATTTGTGGAAGGAAGGGCGGCCGTTGTGCTCGCCCCTCGCCAGGGGCATGTCCTGCGACGCGAAGTTGTTCTCGGACTTGGGCCGCGGCAGCGTCAGCCGCTGCAGCGTCCTACCTAGCTCCTGCAGACTGCGCTCGCTGGAGTGCAGCCGCGCCATCGACTCGTCGGACATGTTCACGTGGTCGGCCTCCGCCGCCAGGGCGTTCACCACGGCGTTTATCGTTTTGCTCTCGCTGCCCAAGTCTTCTTCTCTGTGCGCTAGTAAATTGGGGTTCTTGCCAATCTTGTTCAACCTGGGAAACAGCGCCATCAATATGATTTTACGTCCGCAAGCGGTGCTCTTTGCAAATTAAACTTGAAAAGCATCAGATTCAAAACAAAACCACTGCCCGAATTTTCAATAACTTAGAGATAATTGTGTGATTGTGTGTTTTATTGAATTTCATTCGACTCATCCTCGCTTCTTCGACTAGTATTTATCTGTTTGTGTGTGTCGTGTGTGCCTACGTCATACTTTAAAATACACTATTCGCATCTTCCTAACCCGGAGCATTCACCAAATAAAACATTTCATACGAAACAATAACAGCTTTATTTCAAACATTAACTAACACTTTATATAAAAACACAACTGTTTTAACACTATATCCTGAAAATTGATTGTCTTTTGCGGCAAAACACCGATTCGGGAAAACCCTAACGTTTTTTTACAAACTCCAATCTTTGCTCCTGAAAATAATTTTGAGTTCGAAATAAATTTAAATATTTGGTAATATTTCACCAAATATTTAAACAGTGATTAAACGGGTGTTAGAACATAATTATGTAAATAAGAAAAATAATTCCACCACAAAACCACCCAAAAGTGAGTCACAACTGAATTTAATTATCCCAAACACAAATAGGTAAAGGAAAGTAAATGTTTTACTTCAGATTTACCATAATTATTACTCAACGTTGATTAGTTCCTTTACTTATTTGACAAACTTTTTTGAATGTGGTCCCAAGATATAAAAATAATTTAGTTTTCATTAAAATTGTAGTTTTTTTATTTTTCGGGATTGGTATGAATAAGCTACTTCCCTGTCAGTATTGGGGTGCAAAAAGATGGTGCACCAGAGTATAGAGTTGGTGTTATTTTAAAGTATGACCTTGTTTGTGCAAACAAAAATTCTACCACAACATCTCAGACAAGGAAATACGGATATCGTGAAGAGGTTAACGATAACAAGAATGATATCTAAGGTATCGAGACGTCACAAAGAGTGAGAATGTGTTGAGAAAATGAAAGTAGCACACGTTAAAGAAGCGATGACAAAAATAATTCAATAAAACCTCCTCGGTTTTCTTATACCAACCAACGCACTGACCTCTCCGCGGCGACAGATTCCATTGTGCGTCGCATTAGTGGATACTGATCGAGTACAGCATTAAAATGATCAACAGATAGCGAAAATAAGTTGCAATAAGTTTCTGCCCTCACAGAGGCTACACGTCTCGCATTCGTCAACAAGCAAATTTCGCCGAAATATGAGCCATCACTGAGGCTTGTGGCTACTTCGCCGTTAGCCATAACAATATCGACAATACCTTCTTGTATGAAGTACATTTTGGAACCGATCGTTCCCTCTTTTATTATAATATCGCCTGGAAAAAGAGCGGTTATGGTAATTCGAAACGCCGCAATGCCGGCTATTACCTGGTTGGAAGACTTCATATTTCAACTTAGTTACGACATCAGAAACGAAATTCGAGTCGGCATTAGCAAAGAATGGGACTGACGCCACCAACGACCGACAATTGTAGTTTATAACGTCCTCGCGGAGCTTCTCCGATAGTTCGCCCAGGATGCACTCCTCGTCGAAGAACTTGCCCTGATAACGGTGCTCGAAGTATTCGGTGATCCGTTGACGCATTTCCCGAGGCAACTTCCGGTATGCCATGTACTCTTCTACTTGCTTCACCTGTTTGGTGCAGATACGTAATGTGCATAAAAATGTTACGGCTCGGGCTGCAGTTCTAACGTAGTAATTGGTTTTTGTTTAATGGAATTGGAATTATAAGTATTACACACATAAACAATAAACTTACTATTATTATCTGAAGATAATGAATAAAATCTTCGTAAAACAGCCGTATATCATATTTTTATCCTTTGGTGTTACAATAAATACAAATATATGTAGAGGGTGTTAACAAATGTTTGGGAACAAATTAATTTAATTCATATAATTTCTCAAAAACCATAGTTCCTCGCACATTTATAAAACACTCTATATACTTGTATATAAAGTCAACAAATTTGTACAAAATGACATTACTAAAACTGCTAAGAGTGTAGTAAAATTCTGGCTGGTGTAATTTAACAATCAGACAACAAGTTATACGATTTGAAAAGATGTTTAATTGCTATCGTGGACAAGAGTAATGAAAAAAATAATGAAAATCTTTTAAACATTACCAGTGTAGATTTTTACATTCTTTTAGCATTTTTATCTGCTGTAAACAAATGCGACTATATAGAAATGTTGCCACATCACAAATATAATAAAAAAATAGCAAGCAAACGTTATAACTTTTAGCATAGTCTCATGCAACATGCGACAATTCGATTTTTATATTTTCAGGCATACTTATTCGTATTAAGTTCAGTTTTTGATTTCATCAATTCTTGTAGTAATTTTATTTCAATAGTTTAAAAAATCGCCTGTGATATTGGGCGTATATTTTTGAACAATATCTTTCCTGATGCAACAGTTACAAGGTTTATAGCTGAGCAGCTTTATTTAAATATCATTGAACTAAATGTTTTTCATAAATTCCGAAAAAATAAAGCAAAATATTTAATTGATAAAATAAAAAGAATGTTAAATTAAATTGTTATTGTTTAGTCTCATGTTGATACAAGATTCTTTGCAAATTACACGTATCAAATTTTCTGCATGTCAAAGAATTTAGAATAGCACCATTACTCATGCATAATATGCTAATGGTGCAATTATTATTCGTTTCATCTTGCTTTATATAAAACTGACAACAAAGCAAAATCTGTAGTAAAGAGGTTTCTGAACACTGTAGACAGTTAATATGAATTTTCAGTAGTTTTGTGTGAAACTAAAAAAGTTTAGTGTGGATTCTCGATTACGAAAATGTTAGACACTAATTTACTGCAAATTATTTTTTATTATATTTCCGATTTTTCGTATTTTTTAGATATGTTTTTTATTTATTTATGCGTTTAAGAGAGCAAAAAAAATGTGTTAATACATAAACAAATTAGTAAAAAATGCTAATAATAGCTAGTAATTTCCAATTGCGTTTTTTTGTATTTTAGCTTTAACTGTAAATACAAAATTTTTGTCCGAATTGGGACGAGTACACATATTTAGTGAAATATTTGGTAATAAATTTTACACAATAAAATCATGCAAAATTATACAATAATATCGACTAGAACGAATAACACAGTCTAAAAGAAAATCTCTTTAATATGTAAGTCATGCATTATGTATGTGGCGATATTGTATATTCCGCTCGAACAGCTAGGTACGCTTTGTTGCAAAAGAGCAATACTTTTTCGACGAAATTCACACTCTATGAACTAATTACTTCAAGTAGCACTAGTAAAAATAATAACCACTTATTACATACAAAACATGACATTAAGCAATATTGTGTTAATTCCATTCCATAGTTTAGTGGAACACTGAACAAATAAAACAGAAATTCCCATTCCATTAAAAGAATAATCTTACATAAAAAGCCGGTTAACTATATACAACATGCGGCCTAAATACAACACCAACATTTAGGACAAGCACAGCAAAACCGCAGCCAACCGGAGCCATATTACCTTCTCGCGATACTGTCTCCTTGAGGAATCCAAACTTTGGATGAGGTTGGTGGCGTGACCCAGGAAGAGGGCATAACATGTGGCTCCAGATATCATGGATAACATCGTCAACCACATATCTGTCAACGACTGGGGTGGAAACCGGCCGTAACCGATGCAAAGCATATGCGACATGGCTTTAAATAAGGCCCACGAATATTGCTCCAGCCAGAATGCCTCCTGTAATAAATAAAGAAATGAAAAGAAGAAATTTGGGGCAAACGGGGTCAGACCTGTAATTCGTTGATTGCCACCCAAGAATTTGCCGGGAATCCTTGGAGCATGGGTACTAAGAATTGGAGACAGCCGGACCAGTGACCGATCAGCAGCATCATACATATTAGATTGAATATCCTCATGAAAACACTCGCCATATTTAAAAACTGAAACATTATTAGGTGTTTTGTTTAGTGTTTAGTTGAAGGATTTAGTGACGGTTGTCTAAAACAAGATCACTAGTTGTGCTTGTTTTAAACTTGATAACTACTTAAGATTAAATCAACGTTTGTAACTGCTTGCTGTAACACAAATTAAACAAATCGACAACACAAAAAAAACTGTGTGAAAGAAATGTTAAAGAAGCATCGTCTCCTTTGTCAGTCTAGGGAGCTGAACCGAAAAGATAGCCTCAAGCCATTTCAAAGCAGTGCCTTCAATAAAAAAGCACAAGCAACTGTCATGGTATAAAAGCATGTGTTTTTCAATTTGAAGTAACGTGAGCTAAAATTCTATGTACCCAGCACCTCAAACCAAACAAATAATCATTGAATAAACAACGCTATGAATTGTTTTGAATTTGTTGAACATGTTGACGTAAACGGGACAAAAACGTAAAACAGAAGCTCTTCTACGACACTACGGGCACCTCTCGACTTACCTTCAGATAAAAAAACGACATGCACCTCAACAGTGCTTTCAGCTCTAGAATACCAGGTCTACCGGGTGAGACATATCAAACAAAGTGCAACCTGGCCTCTAGAACGCTGAAAACTGACGTGCAAAGCGGAAACTAAGTCTAGGTTTTGAAGCAGGGTCTAGGTTTAAATTTTGTACATGGTATTTGAGCCTAGGCGGAAGCAGAGGCGCCGCGGGTCGGTCATGCGCATTGCCAAGCAAGCCCGAAGCGGGTTACCTTAAAGATGAGATTGCTTTTGGTGTAATTAGACTTGTTGAGGTCCGAACTGAGGCGCCCCCTTCGTTCCGTTCGCTTTTTTTGGAGATTCTGCAAGATCTAGAAAAAGCGAAGAACACAAGGTAGTAGAGAAAAGCGTGGCACACTAGATTCCAGAAGAACGACTTAAATAGAGAGAGCATGAAAGTTAGTAGATTACAGTCGGTGAATAGAACAGAGTGCAGTGCGAAGCTAACATGGACAGAGCTACATGCCACCACGACGATGATGACACATTTAGAAGCTTGGACGAGAACCAAATGGACACTATGAACGTGATCTCTAGTCTAAAAACCTATTCACACTAAGTACGACTTGTGTGTACAAGGAATTTCAAGATTTTTTATCTATTGGAGTAATGAACTAAAAAGCAATTCCCTGTACTCATCATACACCGACCGATCATCAAAATTTCCAAGTTTTAATCTCATTGTGCCACAAAAATAAATATTATTGTGACACATAAATTGCTACACCAACAAAACGTGATTTTTTTTCACCAAATTTCATATACAGGATGAGCTTTTAAACTATTTTATTTGCAACAAAATTTATGGACTTGAATGCCAACCTCTCGGGCAATCTAATGTGATTTTTTTCCACAAAGAAAGATTTAAGAATTAAGTACATCTGTTTAAATATAGTCATTCGATTTTTGCAAATTTTCATAGTAAGTCTATAAAATTCCAGAAAAAAAAATCACTTTATTTTTCACTGTTTCAATTAATTTCTTATGAAATCAAATAGTTTAACCAAAGTACCAAAATAATGAGTAAAAAAGAATATTTTAAAACCTTTTATAAGAAATATGCTTAAATCTAAATAGAACCAAGTGGTCTAGAAATCCATTAAAATTAAAACAAAAATTTCAATGGTCATTTGCTTTTATGAAGAGAAGTTTTATTAAAAAAGCTGCAACAGTTAAAATCACAGTCTTTATAACTAAAGACCAACTTAGTCACTATGTTTCACTACATGGTTATATTTAACAAGGTTTTAAATATTCTCTTTCATTCATCATAAAAATTTGTTTATAAACTGAAGAAAGTGACTCAAACTTAAGAACCCTAATTAAGAATACGAAATTTAATGAAAAAACGTAACGTTTTCATGTTGTAATTTATGTGCCGTATTTATACCTATTTTACTATACCTATTCAAGTTGCAACAGATAAAAAAGTTATATTTTTTCAACGTATTCTATAGTGAAACAAAACTGTTTTATTTTTATAACTAATTAATTCGAGGTTTTAATATAATGTGAATTAAAAAGTAAAAGTGAGTTCCTTTGGGTTTTTTACTTTTTTTCAGAAGAGGATTTGAAAATCTCATCATTTAACCAGTGAATTCATCAATAAGACAAAAAAGAATTTAAAACTATCGCAATAAAATTCACAGGTTTAAACTAAAATTTGATTAAAATTAAGCTTTATAGATGTTCCAATTTTTTCCATTCGCATAAAAATCAGCGGTATTAAATTAAGCTCAAGATTAATTTACGTTTCGGTTTTTAATTGATACTCCTATTATTTATTCAGAATTACGGTGCACTGAAAATAATGCCAATCAATAATAATTTAAAAAGCTACCATGCAAATACGAAAAAAAAATTTCATGCCACATTTTAAGTTTCTTGCTCTTAAATATGAAACTTTTCAGCTATATTTTTAACAGTTCCTTTTAGAGTTCAGCCATTTCACGTAATTTTATGTACATCTTTTAGACGCTGTGCTTAGCATTTGATTTAGTTATTTGAAGAGGTTCTCTAAGCATGAGTTGCTATGGATGTAGTATCGGGTGCTCTGAGCGTGCAGAAGAGGGAACAGTGAGAAAATCACGTGAAACTTACAAATTGTCAAGGAACTGCAGAGAAAAAAACAAAAAAAAGAATAGTAAAATGGATTTGGTAGATAATATATACATTGTATAGTGGTATTTGGAAGGTGACGTGTAAGAGTATACCTACCAAATGATTTAAAACTGAATCTGAAATGTGTGTTCGAATGACTAGCGATTTCTATAAACTCTAACATAGAACATCAAATCACTTACTTAAGCGCAGATGTATCTCAATGATAATTTATCGATATGGCTACCAACCTATAACGTGCTTGCAAATACCGAGCAAAGAACAATGTGGAGGATGTTGTGCATTTGACGTCTAAGGGTTGAGGGTTCGCCTACAAGCGTTTGGGGCGGGAAAGTAAGTCTGAACCGAAGAATTTGGGGCTGGTTCAAATGCACAACAGACGATGTGATCAACAATAACTAGCGTCAACGACAACGCGCTAACACTGACATTCCACATCCGAGCGATCGACGATGATCGACGGCTCGGTGTCAAAAACGGACAGACAGGCAGACAGACAGACAGAAAGAGTTTTGAAGCACCTCGGTTGTCCTGTCTCTAGGTGGAGGGATTGGGGTACCGTCGGGAGCGTACTCTGCCTGTCGCCCAGGCGGGTGCTGGTACATAGGTATCTGCGCAGCCCAAACACTTCTATTTGTATATTTGAAAAAGGCAGCCAGTAAGCAAAGATCGCTTTTGCCACACAACGATCAAATCTACCTTCTAATAACACATGCAGCATTGTTACAGCACTACTTACAATTTGCAATTATCGGAAATTTGCTGCTGTAGCGTATCAAAAGGTAATTTTGATTGAATCATTGTTGGTAGCATATCTTTTGTTACAAGTTGTGTGGCAAGTCAATTTCAGGCCGGTTGTGAAGTAGTTCCATTTAACAAAACAACGAGTTCGAATGGATATGTCATGTTTTGAGTACAGTGTACTGTTTTGTTATTTGAGTGTAACAAGTTTAAAATAATAGCGGAAAGGAAATGAAAATTTTGAGAAAAACTACTTCTATGAAAGGAAACAGCTCAATGAGATAATTTATAAGAATTTATCTAGACAAAATATCGCTGTTTTATTCCGAAAGGAGAGAATAACAAATCGAAAAGTAGGAACTTTTCCAGACGTTACCATATAATCTAAATACTTTTGCAAGTTTCGCCGTTTGGGAATGTGTCCTTTGTTTGTGCCTAACTATCCTTTCGCAATAAAACAAATTGATAAATTTGTTATTCCCTTCGGAACGAGACTTAAGGAGTTTGTCTTTAGAGTGATATTTGAGGCAATATTGTAAGCTGAAAAGTGCAAACTGTAACAATGATAAGGTGCTGTAAAGTAGCAAACGTAGCCTCATTCCAAGCACGCCTGAGCTTATTGCGGAAGCCCAAAGCTCACAATATAATTCCTACCCTCGCCTTCCCTAATCTCCCACTTGTATTTTTTATCACAATCTAAAAACACCTTTCAATTCGTTTTAACTTTACCACAATTGAAAGATACATTTAGACGACTCTCTTATATTTAAGTTTGCTTTTTAAGAAACACAACTAAAAGTTATTTGACATAAACCGAACCCAGCACCGAAACTTGACTTTGGGGCGAAGCATCGAGTGTCGTCGCTGGGCCCTAGGCAATGAAATGGACTGTTCACAATGCGTGAAAGCATGTGCGCTTCAGTGGCTATCACAAAAGCAGCTTTACTTACATAAACTTCTTCCCATTGACTGACATATCTTACAAGACGGGATAATCGCAGCAATCGAACTAGTGACAACAATTTCGCGAGCCGCAGGATTCGTAAGGCGCGGCCCGCGTGGAGAATCTGGAAACTGTCGCCATAATCCTGGAACAGAAGGTTTAAGAGTTCCGGTAATTCGCTAAGTACTACAACACCCAACAGATCTACAAAGATTAGTACAACATGTCAACAGTGCAGGGTCGAATCGGTCAGTAGCCCAACAACCATGCCACTAATTACCTGTTCACGCTAATCCCATTTCAATATTTATTATTTATTTTACGAGTGCACTGGTTATAAAAAATATAGTATTTCTCATAACAATCGATATAATCCACAATATGTTGTTTGCGTCTATAAATACATATTCTGGTTAATTTTGTGTGATAAAACCGATTAGCAAGTTACATAATTTACGATTTTACAAATGAAGAGAGCATCGTACGATATTTATTTTTATAGTCGTATAAACAAATATGTAGGTATTTTGATTTCACTAACAGCAAACATGCTGACGAGAATGCAACGATTATTTAATGTAAATATAAGACAACAAACATTTTTGTATCAAAGAAAAATGAAATAAAACCAAAACCTGAATGCTTATATTTGTTTCATCAACCAAGCTGGGTAATCTCATCAGAACGAATTATCCATTATTCATGTTTCCAAAAAATAAAAAAAATAAATATTTTGCCTCTTTTGGTGTTTTATACTATACCTAATAGAAAACCTTGTGTAAAAATTGTATTTCTTTTTTTTTTTTGTTTTCTGAGCTATTTCTGTACAACTTATTCTCGACATTCCTATTCATTTTGATATGAATAATTAGTCGGAAATTATAAGCATTTTGTGTATCTTTATTCCTCTCAGTCACGCAAAGATTTAAACGGTTAGGTATCACTAAAATTATTCTTGTTTATTCTATCCATTTAAACTATATTTTGTTGCCAAAACAAAAATGTGCAAATGTTGCATTTGCTTTTCTGAAGTTCGGAGTGGTCTTATATTTGCATCTCGAGCCATATACCTACGTCGTCACACATCTTAAATTAAACCCCACTTACTTGATTAAATATAAGAAAAATATAATCTAAGGGGATGGACGAAATGAGGTCGAGGAAAAACCACGTCCTCAGGTAATGCTTCGCTATCAACTTGGGGTCGAGAATGACCTGTTCAGCGTTGTCTTGCTGCATTATCCCTGTAAAAAGATTGTTAAAAATCTTATTTGAATTACCTTAAAATACCCACCTGTTCTAAAATTGACTACAATATCGATTAGAAATATTGTATCGGACAGACAGTTAAAGGCAATCCAGCGGGTGCTCAAGTCATCGTTAAAAAAACTTATAGCCACCGGTAGAATTATGAGATTGGCCACTAACAATAGAAGCATACACAAATCCCAGTAAAATCTGAAAGAAAATTAAGTTTCAGTACTCGGAGTTCGATATGTAGATTCTTGGAAAAAATGAAAATTTAATTATAAAGACAGTGGAAGTTTCACTTAACAAGATTAGTAAGTGCAGGCCCGGAACAATAGCTTTTCAAAAGCATTGCAAACTTTACGAAGTAGATAAAAATTTCCCAGCAGGTTATACAAAGTTGTTTTATTTCGAAGAAAAGTTCTGTAAACACTAGATAAGAAGACGACGTAAAATTAATAGGTCTCAATAATTATATCATTATCAAATAAGTGACCAAAATAGATGTGTAGCAAAATTGATAAACTTGACAATTCCTATCATAAAATGTTGCGTAGCATATGGTACAGATGACTCTATACTTTTGTCATAAACAAGGATGACTTACTAATCAGTACTTGACTACATTTATTAAATAACCAAATTACTAGTAACAGATGTTAATTAGTTTTAGCATAACCTATAGTGATAATGGGCTTGTTAGACACAAAAAACTGCATTGTTTGATAATGCATCAATATTTGTCATAATTTGTTAAAACAGAAATAAACAAATTATTATTAATTAATACGATACATCAACAGTGATTTATGAATTCTTAAAATTATTATAAAGTAATCATGCTATTTGATAATGTGGAATATTTTCATTAAAAGCAACTAAATATTTATCTTTCAGTACCTTCAATATTTTTTGTCTTCGTAAATCTTCCTTTAATTTATTTTTGCTTTTACTGGAATTAATAAATTTTACTTAAAAAATCCCTATTATCTAATTTGTTAAGACAATAAAATCGATTTCAACGGCGTGTTATTCTCTCTGTTAGTTTATCCAATTATCTGAAAAAAAATTTATCTTATCTGAAAACGAAAGATATAAATTCCCCACAGCCCACTGTTGAAGTTAAATCTCGTCCACCAGTTGTTGGAAGAAGTTTGCTTGAATCATGGTTTTCGATATCAAGAATAAAATTGCTTTAATTACCGGGGGTGCAGCTGGAATTGGCTTGGCTTACGCCAAAGAACTTCTCCGAAACGGTGTTAAGGTACCCCAATTTTATAATTTTTCAAGTTTCAAGTCTAAAATTTAATTCTCCATGAAGGCTGTCACAATTGCCGATGTCGACGCATCCAAAGGCGAACAAGCGGCCAAAAACCTTAACGCCGAATTCGGTGGTAATAAAGTGATTTTTGTGCAAACCGACGTAACTAAAGCAGACCAGTTAGAAGGCAAGTTTTTATTAAATTATTTATTGCATTCGAAGTAATTATGAATTGAATTGTTTGCATTCATCTCCGACAGGAGATCTTCCCGAACTTTGGAATTTTCAATAAAACTTTACCATTCAGACAAAATTACTTTTGGAACTTTTATCAATGCCAAGTTTGTGATTTTAGCTGCATTCAAAACCACTATAAGCACTTGGAAAAGCCTTGATATTGTTATAAACAATGCTGGGATTATGAATGATGCCAATTGGGAGCTCCAGATTGCAATCAACTGCGTAAGTAATCGTTTTGTTTTCTTTTTAATCAACACGGTAAATTAATTCATTAATTTGTTGCTAAATTAAATCATAAGAAAGATTTAATTAAAATTTATGTCGTAAGTTAATTATTTTCTGACATGAAGTCGAAAATGATTTTAGTAAATAAGGGTACGGGTTTAATAAACTGATTAATAGTTGCTTTAAATACATAAATAACCGAACCAAAAATATTAAAGAACTAAATTCATGATTCATTTTTAATGACACGTTGGGAAGTCAAATAATATGTTTTGTTAATAAATAGATTGACGGGTCATTTATTGATTAAAATAATTAAAAATGTATTATTGTACTCTATTTTTATGATTACTGATTTTTCTTATGCATTACGAATTGCTATAAATCTTTACAAGATAACAATAATAAATGCGAAAAAAATTTTTACCCGTACAAAACCGGCAGATGATCACGAATGCTACGAGATTGAATTACAGATACAGAATCACGCAATTTCTCCGGAAATAAGCAAAAATAAATCGTTGTTGAAGCACAATTTATTTTGCTTTCAAAGGAAAAATATTACGTTTTAATTAAGATTTATCGTATCTTGCTAGACAATTTCAAGATGACAGAAGCCAGATTAATAGATTTGTAGTTCAAAAGATATCTTTTTTAATTAACTACATTTTAGTGTAAGTACTGTTGATAAATTACAACTATTTATGTAAGAATGGTGTTAAATAATTTGCTTATCAACATGGCAGAACCACGTGGTGCGTGGCAGCCTCCTCGCCATCCAGTACATGGGTAAAAACCATGGCGGCAAAGGAGGCGTCGTCGTCAACATCGCCTCAATTTTGGGCTTGCAAGAGCTCGCCGGATGTCCCATTTACGTGGGCACGAAACACTTCGTCGTTGGTCTCGACCGTTCTTTCGGCACCCCATTTTTCCACAATCTCACTGGTATACAATTCTTGACCATGTGCCCGGGAGTTACAGACACTCCTTTGATTTCCGAAGCTGGCAAAGTTGCACTACAAGGAATGGGAAACATTGCCAAGGAACTTGTTGAAGGACTTGGATCATTGCCAAAACAAGCGTGAGTTTTGTGTCTAATTTTTGTAAAGTTATTGACCACGTCGGTGCTTTAGACCCGAAAATGTGGCCAAAGGAATGATTACTTTAATCACGAAAGGCGAAAATGGAAGTGTGTGGGTGGCTGAGGGTGGGGAACCCATTTATGAAGTGAAAATCCCTCAAAGACAAACTCTGAGAAAATAAAGAAAGTGGAGTCGAGAAGAGAATCTATATAAAAGTGCACACCTACATGTATATCTTGCGTTGTATGCAATTGATCTGTATTTGTATTTGTTGTTCGTAAATTTCATTCATAATAAATATTTACCACTAAAACTATTTTTTTTTTGTTGTCAAATGTCAAAGAAATTTTGTTGTCATTTGCGTTCGTTTTTGGTAAAATGGCTTTATTTAGGAACATTCTTCCAAAAAGAAGCTCAATAAACGTAAAATTTTCTCCAAACATAAGTATTCCGATAACAATATACACTTTGTAGACGTTTATTAACGCAATATGGCATCGTCAAATGTCTGGAGACAACCCTATTCAATGCAAAGTTGCTGTTATAACTGGCGGTGCTATTGGTATTGGTGTTGCTTGTGCTAAATCGCTTTTGGAAAACGGTGCTAGGGTAATACCAAACATTCACTAAACCTCCGACTTATTTCTTTACCAAAGGGTGTAATGTTGGGTGACATTCGAGAAAAAGAAGGTAAAGAACTCGCAGCTGAATTGAATAAGACATACGGTAAAGATAAAGCCCTTTTTATGAAATGCGACGTAACCAAAAAGGATGAATTTGAAAGTAAAATTTCAACTATGATCATTATCAATGCAAGTAAACGAAATTTTAGATCTGTTTAAGTGCACTTATCAAAGGTTTCCAACTATGGACATCGTAATTAACAACGCTGGACTATTACAAGACAAATATTGGCCGCTTGAACTTGCTGTGAACGTGGTAAGATAATTCCAATTAAAAAAACACATTTATGATTCAAGACAGAATGGTTTGGTGCAAGGAACACTATTTGGTTTCCACTACATGGGAAAACACGGTAAACATGAAAAAGGAAGAGGCGGAGTTATTGTTAACATGGCGTCCATCTATGGGCTTCAACAGGCCTTCGCATGCCCTGTTTACAACGGCACTAAAGGATTTGTTATTCGATTCAGCAACGCCATGTCCCATGAATATTACGAGAACCTAACAGGGGTTAAAGTTTTGACAATGTGTCCAGGGGTGACTGATACCAATATGATTGACGAATCGAGCACCTACGCTTTGGAGGGCTTTGGAGACCTTGGAAAACTCGTGAGCGAAGGATTGGCCAATCTGCCACCCCAACCGTAATGCAATTTCAATAATTAGTTATTATACTATCGTGACTTTTTTTAAAGAGCTTCAGCTTGTGGGGACTGCTTGATCAAAATGTTGTGCAACGGCGAAAATGGAGGCATCTGGGTTATTGAAGAAAGCGAGTGTTACAAAGTTCGGCTTCCAGACCGCCAGACTCTCCGTGTTTGTGATTAAACTCTGTTACTCGTATTTTGTAAATTATCGGTTTTAAAAAACTTCCAATAAATGTTTCGGCAATTTACAATTTTTATCCCATGGCAGTCACCTGTCTAAAATTTTGTTGTCAAATTTGGTCATGCAACTTGTCAAAATTATCAAATATTTTTTCAGATCGTTTCAATAATGTTTAGGTTACTGTTTTTAAAAAGTATTAGAAATATTGCCTCTATTTTCTTAGCGAAAAGACTGCAATGGCCCAGGTTAGTTGCAATTTAAGCGGATCAATATTATTTTTTTCAAATTTTAGAAATACCCTGCACAACTCGTCTATGGCAAGAGGCAAAAACGTGGTTCAAACAGAACAGCCCCCGAAACCTAACAAGGAAATATTTTTCCCACAATTAGGCCGCGATGGTATAAAAGACAAAGTAGCTTTAGTGACTGGGGGCACGGATGGAATTGGCTTGCGATGTGTGAGAGAATTGCTAAGAACTGGAGCTAGGGTAAGGCCGAAAACTGAATAAAACAACATTAACTGACCTCGTAAAAGGGAGTAATGATTGCAGACACAAATGAGACCAAGGGTTTCAATCGAGTGATAGAGTTTTCAAAGGATTATGGCCAAAATAGGGTAGCATTCATTCAGATCAACCCGGCTAATTATGTTTTGCTTAAAAGTCTCGTTTTATTGACAGATAATCTCATTTTACTTTATGAATGAATTACAGATGCGTTTATTAGCACCATAAATTTCTACAAGGGCTTGGACATTGTTATTAATAACATCAGGTTTAGAGAAAAAAATTGGGAAGATCAGGTTGACGAAAACATTGTGAGTTGTTTGACTGTTTTCGTTTGATAATACAGCTTTGTGTTATGACAGAAAGGGATCGTCTTAAGTACACAGCTCTGTTTGGAATTTATGGGGCGCAATAATGGAGGAAAAGGAGGAATTTTATTAAACATAGTTTCTGAATATGAAGAAAACAGTGATTCCTGTCCACTACATAGTGCTTGTCAAGATTTTGTTGTCCGCTTTGATCGATCAGTGGCAACATCACATTTCGAGACTACAAATGTCAAAGTGCTAACAATTTGCAAAGCAAGGTCTCTCTTCGCCCTATAATAACAATTCCGAGTAATTTAATATTTCTTCCAGTTTTGATACGATTGGATGCGATTTAACTACGATACTAACAAAAGGAACCAACGGTTGTGTTTGGATGCCTTGCACTTGTCCATCAGATTCTTAATAATAATTTGTGTCTAATTTGTATATGAACAAGGTATTTTTTAATAATGACTGTCTTATCCTCTCATTTTCCATTCTGTTTGAATCAATAGAGTTGTTAAGTACAAATCAGACTAATTAATGAACGCTGTTAAGTGGATTACACTAAAATTTGAGTTTATGTGTTTGACGGGTGTTAAACCGCAATTGCTGGAATGACAACCCAATCTCGCTTTGTCCAAAATAATATGTCTCTACCATGGGATACATTCGTTACTGATGTCTTTAAATTTTAACGAAGCGCAACACGCTCGTCCTTGTTATGTATTTATGCAATGAACCGCCAAAATGTCATTTACTGAGCCAAAATCAGATTTTAATTTTTACGGAACCAATTCCAATGTGACATATTTTTAGAAAAGCCTTGCCAATTAAAAATGGAAATAAGGATATTAAGCAAGAAACTCTTTGAAAAATCACTTGTTGAACCAATAGCCATCATATAGCCTTTTATTTCAGCTTTCCAATGTCTCGTGGCACTATAAGCCAAATCAATTTCTCGTGCACATAAAACATTTTTATATTCTTGTACATGTGAATAATAAAATTACAGCACAAAAGCAGTTTCCACAAATAGCGAATGTGCAGTTTTTCCCTCATTCTTCATAAATTACAAATAACTATATTTTGTAGTTGTATTTCTTCGACTCCCGTTATTACAATTAGCTATTACCTATTTTCCAAAATCAAAAAATTTTCAATAAAATAGTTCTTATTTAACCAAATATCTTTCTATAAAACTATTTTCAATAAATTATCTTTTTATGTGGGGCTGCATAATAAAACTTCATTCTGTCAATAGAAAAATGTGAGAACTGATATACCTAATGTAACCAAAGGTTTAAAAATTTGTAACACATTTTTATAGAAAATGTGTGGAATCTAAATAGCAGTACAAAGTACAAAAGTGCCACTGAATTCAAAGTATTTGTGAGTAATGAATGATACGCATTTTTTTGGATTACCGAGAATGATTACCCAATAACAAACATTCATCGGGTTAACATACATAAAACTACGCATTTAAAGTTAAAGAACCCATAGGTGGAAACGAAAAATGTAGCATCTTTTCCAGTTTTGTTGTGTCCATTTCTTGTCTTGTGAAACAAGCAATTGAAAACTTGAAATCTAACACAAAATCCGGGCTAAATCTCATAATAACATTTCTGTTTTCTGTTACAAAAGCCTCGGTATATATTTTCTCATGGCGTCTTAGATTATGTGTGGTGGTGGTGTTGTATTACTTTTGTCAAATGTTTATCCAGGTAGTTTGTTCTTTCTGAGCCTGGAGGAAATCAATACCTGCACATCAATTTTGTGGTACGTTAGAATATCCTGAGATTTTCGGCTCGAATTATTGCAGGTAGTGCGAGATGTTGTAGTTCAGTATTTGCCTAATGCACCCCAAATCTGCAAATCTCCCTGTAACAAACCCGAACCGGATCGGTGTAAAACCAAGACTTAGAAAAAAACGTGAATTTTACAGCGCATATACTTTCCGGACCATTACCTTCCTCGCATTGTACACTTGGTCGATTTAAATAGTTTAATCCTTTATAAAAATCATCCATGCAGGAAATCCGTAAAGCGAGCTGAAAATGCTTAGGTCGCAGGTCAAAAATTGTACAAATTTAGAGCACTTCCAGTGATATATTTTTATTTGCGTTGGCACTTAAAAGCGGTTTTCGCTACAGTTGGTACCGGAGTTATTGGGTTTGGGATACTGCGATGGGAACTCCGATGGAACTGTATGAAAACATGATAATAATGTCAGATTAACCTTTGCGCTGCTTTTAATGAATGGTGTCAACTTCACATTAAATGATCGCACTCGTGATTCTTTGTCTCCTAAATAGTACACCCCAATGTGCTAAATTAGGTGAAAAAATTGTAATCAAATTGTGGCAAATAAGGCAAAGAATGCTATTTTTAGACTGCCACAAACCGCAGAATCGTGAATGGTTATTTTATAATGCATTTATAAATTAACAATTTTTTTGATATGTAGATATTATTTCTGTTTCTTCTTGTCCTATTTCGTAATAAAATAAAAAGCACGATTTCTCCTGTGTCACAAATCTCTGCCATACGTTCCATTTCAATTTAGACATTCTTAAACTCTAATTCGCTTGCTTTTAGGAAGGAAATCAAGTAGAAACTTGATTAAGTTAATGTAAGGCTAGTGGTTGATTAGAATTTCTTATCGGCGTTTAACTAAAGGCACTTCCATTTTACGCTTGATCTTGCGAAAGTTTACCAAAAGTTATTTTAATGTTATTGAACTTGCTTTACAAATTTTCAGTGTAATAAATCAATTTAGATAATTGGTAATTATGTAGTTATGGAAACTGGTATGTTTAGTGAATTACATTATTAGTCCGAACATATACAATGTTTATTTACCAATTAGTTGCAATAAATAAAATTATAAAATATCAAAATTAAGCTAATTTTTATGTATTATAATTTCACCGTTCAAAAAAAAAACTTTGGTGAAAAATGTATTAAAAAAATTTGTTTCACTCAATTAGTCACTTGTTTTTTCGTTTTTCGTGAATACTTTTTAAAAATATATTGTGAAAGAAGTGAAAAGTTTTGCAGGAAAGTAGAACGCGCTCAAGCATCCAGTCGATTCAATTATTAAAATTCATTCAAGTATCTTGTTTGAGTATTCATCGTCTGAAACAATGAACTCTTAATGTTCGAAAATCCAGTAAAACTGTTATCAATAATTTATCAGTTGACAGTCGCGTGGGACATCCTCTCACAAAATGCGAAAACCATCAATGTGAGATAAAAACGTTTGTACATTTTGATGGTTGATACACTTGTAAGGCCGAGATTTAATGATACTCAAGGTCTTTGTTCATTAATGAAAAAGTGCTTAAAATAATGTGTGGGAGTGCACTAACTGTAATTACAGCTGAACGTCTTAATACTCATCGTATAGCACATGTTTCTTCAGAGTTTACATATTCATCGTTTATTTAATGTGAATTTAGAGTAAGCCGAATCTAGCTCCGCATTAGCATTCACAAAATAAACATGTTTTATGCTGCCATCTGTGTCATGCATTTATTTCATCTTCTGGAACACTGAGGTTTACCACTAGCAGGGGGAATAATCTGGGTTTAGCTAAAGAACAAGGACGAGGACACAACATCGAAGGGCAGACAAAGATTTTTGTAACTCTACTATGTTGCAAAAATAATCGTAATTATTATTATTATTAAAAAATAAGGTCAAATGAATTGACATTGAACTTTAATTTTGCGATTTCAAATTTTCCTCCCGTTTCAACCAATTACCTAACTAACCCATTTGATAGGCCCAGAAGACCCAAATGTAATGAAAATTGGCGCAACAAACAAAGCTAACTGTCACATAGATATAATAACAAATCCCGGAAGAATTCCGACAAAATTGGGAACCGATAAGTCGATAAACCGTTTTATGTTGGCTGCAAAGAATGATTATTTTGTTCTATCACTCAAGGATTTATGGCACAATAAAACCACTGAAACGACATTTAAATGAGGCTATTTTAACTATTTAGATTTTGTTCAAGTTAATTGGTGGACATTTTTCGGTATTGTCTGTTCTGTTAAAAGGCAATTTCTTTACTAATCACCTAAGCAATGGCGGTGATAATCCTTTTAAGATGTTATAAAAGCGAAATTGGCCAGTTATTACTGAAATGTGATATCTTAGACAATAGTTGGATAAAAAATCACAAGAAGATTGTGTTAGTAGCATAATAATAAGAGCAAAATACGTTTTCCAGTAGAATAGTTTTCCTACTGTTGAACTGAAGTGCACTTTTTGTGGATGTTTTTCCACAATTAACCTTCCTTTCACGGTTTGTAGACCAACAATTCTATTCTAGATTTCAGAAAAAAGCCCAAAGTAAAGTGGGTGGAAATAAAATTACACTTACATTATACATAATTCTCTTCGAAATTTTAAATTTCAGTTCTGCTAAATTTTGTTTTCTGATGTTATCGCATCAAGGCCTAAAATTTAATTTTGTAGAAAGGGTAAAGAGCATATTTGTTAAGCTGTGTGTAGAACGTGATAATGTTCGTAATTACACATTATTCTTTGTATCTTCTTGGAATGTATGTATAAATGGATGAAGTAAAACGAAAAAACAAAGTGGCTGTCTCATTCATAAATACATACAATTTAAAACAAGAAGTTTTTTCGCTTTAAAACTTACATTTAGAATAGAACTACGCACAAATAACTCTTGTTTTTCTCGCATTTTTAATTTATATTATATATTCTTTGCCTGTGACATTTACAAATTTACATGATTAAAAAACAATTAACAATTTGTAACTTGTTTCTGGTAGTTTACATTAGATGAAAGCGGTTTAGCTACTTTTAACAACCATCTGAAAGTTCCCGAAAAGCGACGGTGACAACACTTTCAAACCACTGCATCAGTGGTGGAACATTCGTTTTTAAGAAAAACAAAAAAAAACCGTTCTCATCATACTAACAGCCATAAAATTTAAAATAACAGTAAATCGACACATACCTAGCTACGAAAGAGTTATTTCTAGCACGTGAAGAGTGCGAATTACCCGTTGAATGTTTACCCTTCTATTTCTAACACAATCATTAATTACTTTATTATTTACGGTAAAAAAACTGTAAAGTAACAAAGTCAAGATTCCGACTTTTATGACTCCCAATTTAAGCAAATATTTTTCAATTTGACACAATTTTAATTGAATAATAGAAATTCTTGTCCAAGCAGGAAAAGGAAATCCATTACATTACATCACTCTATACATCAAAATTAGTTAAAACTTGTATGGCAGTGTTAGCGGAAATCTAGCCAAAATTAACGACATATTGACCCGTCCATCAAGTTTATTGTGTGGACAAGTAACAGCTCTTTACTGTGTAAAATCCATCAGAAGCTGGAATTTAAACTGTTTTAATCTTGTAATTAATTATCATGCAGTTCGTTTATTTTCTATTACAATAATAAATGGAATGCATTTAAAGGAACAACCTTGACTTTGACTCTAACTCCTGAATGGAATAAATTCCGAATTGTGCAAAACCCGTAATTTTAAGCTTGTTATATTGTTACATTTTTGCTACCATATGTAATTATTTTAAAAAAGGACGAAATTATACCTCAAATAATTAAGCGCAAATTGTATTTCCTTTACGAGTTATTGGGAACTTTATGACACTAATATACAGGCTGTCGAATGTATAATTTATCCATTATTTACCGATATATACTGTATATATTATACTCGTTTGCCTGCACAGGAAAGAGCATATTGTTGAATAGAGTATCTCAGTATCAGTAGGTACATTTTGTACTTTGTCACGAATAGGATTTCTTATGTAACAGACGCGTGCTTTATTGCATCAAAAACATACCTTACACCTTTAAACCATTTATTATCGCTTTATTTGCGATATTACATGTCACGTCTTGAGGTACAACAGCAATTTGTGGACAGATAGTAGACATCACAATCATATTCTACACAAGACTTTGAAGAAGCAAACGTAGTTTGGGTTTTCAACAAAATTTGACAATTAACCCAATAATTAATATCTCATTAATCTTCCAGCATTTGTAGTTTAAAGTTCAAGTCCATTCTTTAAAATTGTAGTTTTCAATATGACATTTTAATTGAAATCATTAAGATTTTCAATTTTTCCAAGGCGCAACCCTGTACGTAAAACATAATTAGTTAATCTAATTTTAAGTAATTGAGATTTAATTTAAATATTTGTTAATCCAGAATTTGTCCTGCAAGCATTAATTCCAAAAATTTCTGATTTGGCCTAGAAAAATATGCATTTCCCACAAGATCCATTAGCTAAATAGCATTTCTTTTCGTATGCATAACCCACCTTGTCCGAACTTTGTATTGATCCAGCTTATGAAAAACCTACCAAAAATGAAATAAATCCACTAACAAGGTCGTATAATTAATAAGACTTCGTTTCAGAACTTTTTTACCTCTCCTGCTTTTTGTAGAGATGTTTTCGATCGACAAGAGGTCATTATTAGACAGTAATAAATAACACCACTTTTGTAGACAAACGGCTCAATTAAAACAGGACGATCTAATTTAACAGAAGTTATTACAAATTTTACGATAGTGTCATCGAAGGAAGGTTTGAGGACAGAAGAAAAGAATCAGCAAGTTTTCGTTCTTCCCAATGTAAAATACTCGTACAAAGTCCTCATCAAGTTTTTATTCCGTCCCAGGAGAAATCGACTGATGGGAACCGGAGAAGGTAGAGCCAAACTTTCTTCGACATGGATTCTGATAAATTTTGAAATGAGCAAACATAATTGTGTGATTTTGTCAATAACAGGCTGAAACGACTTTCGCAGAAGTGCATAGAGGTTTTGCCAAGAACGTTTGAAAGAACATCGAATGTAACTGCCGTTTTGCAATGAAATGAATTATTAATGAATATTGACTTCTAGTGACAAATTATTCTAGCAAAATCTAAACATTTGTGCCCCACTTTAGGTGTTGATATCGTTTCTAGAATAACCTTAATGCGCATAAATCGTATAATAATTTGCGTTATACCGATTTTTATTTTCCGTAAAAAATTTATAGCTGAATTGCATTTAAGCCAACTGCGTCCGTAAAAATGGCGTAAAATTACATACCTACTAGTAAAATTAACTGTGGGCGCAATCCACGGACCGGTAAATTATTCATAACTCCATTAAAATTAATATCAACGTAAGTATAAAATCTATAAAGCTCGGGTAATTCCCTCGTAGTTATAAAGTTCTCCAAATTAAAGTAAAACAAATTTTACATACTTAAGTCCGAAAGCTTCCAGTGTTTATTAATTACAAAATGAACATGTCCGCGGTATCACAAGTAAATTTAATAAGCCGGTTTTCATATAACAAGTTGTGCATTTTTAATTGCATGTTTCCAGAGGAAATTATCGACAAGTTTTTAACTCTGGAAGTAATCCTCTTTACTGAAAAACAAGAAAATCCCCATAAATGCTTTGTAACTAAAACGAGAATTGCGAATTACACCTCTATTTTCAACTTTTCTACAAGTGAAATGAAAACAGTGCTTTCAAAGCACATGTAAAAATTTTCATTATTATCTTTAACACGACATTTGCTTTGTGTACAAAATAATAATAAGTTTTGTAGAGTGAAATTCTTTTTAACCATTCCCTTAACATTTTTTAGATATATTCAAGAATAAAAAGTTTAATTAGAGAGACTCGTATCATACAATGGTAAAGCAGAAGCAATAAAATGTCCACATCTTGTATCTTATTCTTTAACGGAAGGTCATAGAAAAGTTTATTTCTTACTTCTAGAACCCTAATTTTATTAACAACTAGTCGAAACTGCCAAACTTTGCTGAGACAGAGTTTAGAAAATACAATAGCTAGAGCCTTAATTTTTGCTACCTATTTAGTTAATGTAATTTAGTATTTAAGACGATAGTTTTTGATTTCATGCCGAATGGTGACTCAGTTTAAAGTGTCACTTCCACTGTGTATGCATTTAGGAAGTAGTCAAGATTGTTGCTAAAGGTGTCAATGCCAATTTTTATTGCTGATTCAAAATTATAAAACAAGTGTATAACTTGTGTCATGAGAAATTGCAGTTAATCACATGGTCATGAAGTATTACAAGATAAAATGTCTGGAAGCATGTTTTTGCAAGAATTAGCAACTTAGATTTGGTTGCTATTAGCATTTTGCACTTTTGTGTGGTACTTACCGAAAGCTGGAGCATGGATGAATGACCCAGTGTCCGGCGGCCTTCTGCCGTATCCGTTCCTTCATGAGTGCCTTCTTGGAACCGAAGAGTTTCATGGCAAGTTTGTTGTCAGTGGGCTGAAAGAGGGCCTGCAGTTGGTTCTTGATGAAGCTCTGTTTTCCGGCTTCGGCCGATCCGAGGGGAGTGGGCCCCGGTTCCTCTTTGGGGGTGCCGTAGAGCGAGACATCGTCCACGCCGAAGTGGACCTTGCCGCTGCCCTTGTAGTTCATGTCGTTGGAGAGGTAGTCCGCGATAAGCAGCGTCTCGTCATCGAGTGCGGTCACCAAGGAGTCGGTGCACGTGTTGGTGTTCTCGATGCTGATCTTGATGGAGTCATCCTTGGCCAAGCGGCGCGGCGGCGGCGAACGGATCTCTTCTTCGGACTGAGCCGCGGCCACCCGTCCGTTCGCTAGCCGGAGACTGGGCACGCGCCGAGCTCCACCGCGTCTTTCTCCACCGTCCCCGCCGCCGTCCCTGCAACAAGCAACACGACAACATCACCACGTGCTCTCTCGACGGCGACGAGATCCACACCGACATATGTTGCCGGAAAATCGCGTCCGGAACTACGCTCGGAATACCAAGCGGACGGATGAGTCCCACCTATTTTACGGGACTTGACTTTCTAAGGGCAAATTCCGAAGAGAAAGGGTAAGGGTTTAAAAACGCGTTCTGTGTTACGATGGTCATTATTATGCTCTTCGTTCATTCAAAAATCGAATATAATTTTACCTCTAGTTTTAGCAGTAAACTCTCTTTTATTCTTTCAAAATATTTTTAGTATATCAATTTTACTCATTATCCAAATTATTCTCACTATAATACACAATCATCAATCATTATATGAAAATAAATCCTCTTCTAGATTTCTGGAAAAAGCTGTCATTCGTATTTGTTCCTAATATTGATTTTATTTTTATTGCAGACCCATTTTTTTATTCCAACAATATCAAAATTAAAAAAAAATAAATAAACCAAAAATATTACGATTATAACACATAAGAGTACAAATACATTTACATATTTCTTTTAAAAGTATGTTTTGGATTAGTCCTGAATTATTCAGGAAAACTCTACATTCTTAATGAAATGAGATAAAAACAAATTTTCAATTTCGATATCTACCTTCAAAAATTCGTCAAAATGTTGACATTATTTATGCTAATTTTATATTTGCTTTTCTTTTTTGTAGCTATAGTGAATATATAAGTCATAAAACACTCTTTACAAGTTTTTCTCCTCTTTGAAATTCTTCTCGTATTTCTTCACTATAATACGTGTCTTAATTAAAAGTCAAGTTTGTTATTTACGAGACGATATAACAAGTTTCTAACATAATGCCTTGTCTAGAATAAATAGCACATTAACGTAAGCATTTTATTTTCTATACTACATAAATCTAATATTAAATTAATTGCGATGTAATTGAGCTTATACAAAATAAAAGCAAATTTTACCAAAATTTTATAATTTTCATGGATAGCTTTGACGCCAAGTTTAAAAATACACCTGTTAGTTAATAGAGGATAAGTACTTGGGTTAAATTATTTTTAAAACACCGGCCAACTAAGTGTAAGTATGTACATTTTTGAAAATGATTAATTAGGTACATGCGTATCATTCACAACTCTATTTTATTTTAATGGAAGAATTGTAGCGTTTTTCATTTTTGATACATTTTTGCTGTGAAACGTGCTCGAAAGAGGCAGATGATGCTTATCATGCAGATAAGAGAGGCAGATGATGCTTATTTAGTTCCTGCTTTGAGAAACAAAGTGACAGAGACAAATTGAAGATTAATTTTCAATTTTTTATAATTGCAATATTTCATCAGAGTAACGAAAATTTATTAAGAAAATTGAAGAAAATTGTGTTTTTTAAACTTTTGACCTTACTTTGACCCTCCTAATTTTCCAGAAATAAAAAAAATCATAGTTTTATTTAAAATGTAAATATTTCCACCGGTCACGGTAATTTGCAAAAGAATGGTTATATAATCCGACAAAGGTGGCTCTTGGCAAAGCAGGTTTGGTTATAAAAAATGCGGTTTATAATGATTTGAATAACAACAATTTATTTTTTAGATATTTATCTTATTATTGTGAATTGTCCAATAGAATAATTCTGCTTTTCTTAACTTTTATAAAAATATTTATCTACTTTAATAAATAATACAAATCACCTTAACCAGAATGTCGGAAAGAAACAAATCTACTACGTATTTTAATTAGTTAATTGCCTCTTTTGTTATTTAATTTTTAATTAACATGATTATGGCTAAGTAATTACTAATTATGTCTAAGCAGACAATTTATCTTAATTTTTTGAATCCATGTTTTTTACACATAGTTTGGAAAAATGATAATTTTATGTATTCCCACATTCTTGAAATTTACTTTTATGTCTGTAGTGTTTCATATACTCGTAGATAAAGATAACTATTAATCTTAAATGATTTGGTCTCGGTTTTCTACAACTAATTGAAATGTAATTAGCATTTATTTACAGCGACACAGCAAGCAAAATCTGTTAGAAATCAGAGTTAATGTTCTAGATTATGCTACAAAATTCTAAAAAAAGTAAGTTTACAATCAATGGCGAAAAAATCAAATATCCTTGTGATCGTAAACGTCGATCCGTTTATTTTTCCACATGTCCTATGACTCCTATATTTTTTAATAACATACCTAGTTGGAGGCCACATAAGCTCGACTATAAATAATATTTTCTAAAATCAATTTTTTTACTGTGCTTATAAGTAGGTCGACTTATGTGAAAAAGATATAAATTAATGATAGTATTTTGGGTTATTGTAACTTGTTAGGTCAAGTTCAATTGTACTTGCAGCTGTCTTTTGCTAAAAAGTAGTGCACGCAATCTATTTAGCAATCACAGACTCTATGACTTGCATTAAACTATTTTTTATAAAAATTTTACTTTGCCATGACCAAATAAATGGTAACTAACATACTTTTAAATGAAAAAAATCATTTCAATGACGACAGCGCATCCAAATTGCTCGCCCAATAATTAAAATTCGAAAGGTCAAAGTGATTATATTGCTTTCCCACAAAATGCAAAAAAGCCAAAATAAACCAATTATTTATTGTTGAGTACCTGTGTTCTGGACGTCTATGACGCCGATCGGATATTATGGACCGGAAGAAATCCAAGTTGTAACAATGTCAGTGAATTTCAAACAATTTAACAAAAATTCCAGTAAACTATTAAGATAATTAAGTCACATGAGCGTATGGTGATCACATTGAACTTAAAATTAACTTGATTCATTATTGTTGAGCTGAATTATAAAAGTCAGATTTGTCCACTGCTCGAACACCGAACTGAAGTAAATCTTCGAAGTCAACAATAACAACAACAATACAATTAAATCACTTATTTTGTCAAGTAATAACTAGAATTTAATTGTGAAGCTATAAAAAGACCAAATCGTAAAATCAAAAACACTCCGCCAAACCAGGGAAATATTTTTTAATTCAGGAAAATGTGACTTACTCACGCTCGTGTTTGGTTGAATGAATAATCCTTTTTCTTTTTGTAACAGATGCAACAGTGTAACTTCTGGAAATTTACCGCCGGCAACAACTGTAGAATATCTCACTAAACCAAACAGTAAACACTAGTTAAAACGCGAATGGAGACCAAGCACGGCTCTTTATTACATGTAAAGATCCGACTCAATAAACTTACATGATCTAAAAATTTGTCACACTGTCAAACATGTTAATTTTGACCTTAACTCTTGGTCAGTGGTGAACCTCAAAACTTCGTGAGGTCCCATTAACTCGCTTTCTACTTAGTATGAGGTGCTAATATAAGACTAGAAGACTATCTTAAATTGCTTTTTGTTGGAGTGACCGTTTTTCCTACCACTGAAGAAATAGCATTCCAGATTTATCAGCCGTAACATTATGCTATTTCAAAGAGTAGCAACATATTGTTTCATATTTTAACATATGTTCAACTTATCTTATATTTACATTTTAATTACCGCGTGCATTATTAATTAAGTAAATAACGACTAGTTTTATTATCTTATTATCTCGTCGTATTGATTTCTAGAATTTTTTCTCTAAATTAATCGCAGAAATCATAATAGAACGTGATCAAATTGAGTTAAAATTCAGTGCTGCCATTTGTCTTCATTTATTTGTTGTCTCATTTTTTTGCGTATGTTTGTTTCAATAACCAAGGTACGCGATATAACAGTTTTAACAACAAAATTAATAAAGCAATTGTAAAAACAAGTCAACGAGGAAAAAATTAATTTATTGCATTGATTTCCTATTTTTATGCATGAAACATCATAGAGGACGAGGTATTTTCGGTTCATTTTGTAGCTCGAAGGAAATGTCTATTCGGAAGTAGGTAACGGTTTAATACCAAGAGGAAGACGTGCGTAAAATTTATTAACCCCAACCTTGCGAACCGCTGGAATTACACAAGAAAAGTTTGTGTCTTTGCGTCCAGGTAGAATTATTCAAATGACTTTTTTTATTTACTAGTTTGAATTTGTGTTCATTTCGTATTCAGTGAGTCGATCAATGAATTTCTAATTCGAAAAGCCTGATTTAGGTCGAAGCACGCTCACAAAATCACTCGAAAAAATCTTGCGTGAGCAGTCGTGGCCGAGCGGTTAAGGCGTCTGACTAGAAATCAGATTCCCTCTGGGAGCGTAGGTTCGAATCCTACCGACTGCGTGCGGTTTTTTTAATCACTTGGTTTTTTAAAAATGGATTTGGTTAGAAATTGCTCTGCATGCTGTTACTTTTTCACGAAATAATCCTTCACTGGAAGCGTCAAGTTCACTCCAGGTTGCGATTCGATTGATCCAATTTCGGCTGTTGTGACGTCACGGAGGCTCCCTCTAGAGCTTTCTGAATGATGGATGTCCCCACCTGTGCGCTCCGGTTCGTATAACGATACCGCCCGGATTAAATTGTGTTTGCAGAATGTGTGAACTAATGGCCGGTTTGTAAATCATCTTGAACAGCTATCTATTGCGACTGCAGGTCAAGTTCCTCAAATGCGAGCCAATTTTTTCCGCTAAGAAAATTGATGGGGTTTCGTGGTAGGTTAGTCCCGATTTCCGCTGAAATCCTGAACGACCTTTCTCCGGAAATATCGCTCGCTGCAATTTTAAAGCGCGCTGAAAACGAAACAATCTTACATTGAGTCGAGAAACTTTTCTCGGACTAAATAATTTATTTCCAAGTCTGGACTCGAAAAAATCGAAAAGGTCGCTGTAAACTTTTCATTTTGCCAAACCTTGGACCGGTTAAAAATTGATGTCGTTGTGAAGAGGTTGAGGTAGGCGTCGTATTTTTCAACAAAAAGCTAATCAATAAGGCACAGCCGTTACAAATCCTCGAGAGACGGCCGTCCATGGCCCTCCCAATTGATTTTCCACCTTCATTTCCAACTTTTACAAAAACTAGTGCAATTCAAAAGATGCTCTGCAATTTATTTCCCCGGTGGTTACGTGTGGGGGATGAACATGAATATTAATTGATTTAAATTATTCAAAGATACCAACCGACTGGTTGGTGTCAAGGAAGTTGAGATGAGGAAGACGTGGCTCAGTTCGGCCGATTCCCATGTAACCGTGACCGAGATTCGATGCAAATCATGATCTTGTTCTGTATAATCAACGACCTTGCCATGTACCACAGAGAAATGGCCTCACTTCACCGTATTTCACGTTCTTCTCTTTTTATGATTCAACGTGCTATAATTGCCTGCCATTGGCAATGAAATTGTTTCCGCTCTAGGCACTGTTAAAGCGATATCATTTATCTTCGTCAGCATTGATCGCTAAATATAAATTATAATTTTGATTTATTCACCGCAAGATAACAACACCACCGAACCGAAATATCTTCGGCTTCCTTCGGGAAATTACCCTAAAATGTTTCTTTAAACGTAATCTCGAAGAAAGCACGATAAACATAATTATGCCAATTTTTTAGCTTTTTTGACAAGCTTTTGCTATTTTTTCCCTACTCATCCAGTGCTTTCCAAGTTATCAACGTTTTATTCTACCATTATTAAATTACAACTCTTACAATAATTATGTTACAAGTCACATTCAGAATTTGCAAAGTAAAGTATAATTTAAGTTTCATTAAACCTAAATGAATGTATCTTGTGATGCAGGAGTAATAAAGCTGAGAAAAGCTCCTTAGACACTTAGTAACTTAACAAGATAATATCTACGGTCGAAGAACACGTGTCTCACATGGGAATTTGAGGTAGAATCCAATCATAAACGATTTGAAGACACCAAAAAAAAAAAAACTGAGAACGAGATCAAATTCTCAATAAAACGAATTATTGATACGTAATTCCGTCTAGAATTTTATTGCAGTTACATTTTTCAATATTTTCAAATAAAAATAACGTTTCGATGTGTACAAGTGATATCTCCACCGACGCGACACTTAAAATTAATTCCACTGCTTGTTCTTTTCAATGTAATTTCTCTTAACTGCTGTCGCAGCTAATCAAGATTGGCAAAGGGAGAATGGGAGCATTAAAACGCGTCTCAAGCATGCCTCGAGCATGTTTTATTGAATTTGGATCAGCCTTTCTCATGGGTTTCACAATTCAGATGAATTCTAACTTCGTTAAAGTACGAGTATTGCTAGAAGCTAGATAATATCTGAAAGCTCCGAGATTTCGCATTATCATCATACATAAACATGAAATTCTTTGCAAAGGAGAGATTGTGTCAAAACATCTATCTGAATAGGCGATTAGATAACTTTTGAGACTTTCTTACTATAAACAAAAGGTTTCTATTTTTATTTGTAACAAACAAAGTAAGTTTATCGGCAATGACAACAGTATAACATTGTTGAATGGCAGCTATCAAATCCCTGAGTGATGAGGTTGTAACTAAAACATTTACTTGCCATCGTAAGGCAAAGATTTATTACAACTGGGGATTCCGGGTTTCGAAAATATATCCTCAAATCAATCATTTCAAGAAATACAGATACAAAAGACTACAAAATTGACTAGTTTCAAAAAATATAACATTCTGTTATATTTCGAAACGTAAAATAAAAGTTAACCAGCTAAAAGTGTTTGGCTTTTTGGTGGTAGTGATAAATAAATAAGTAAAGGCATTTTCGTAAGCTTCAAAGAACAAACCGCTGCTTTTTATAAGCTCTTTAGATACTTACGAAAAAGCAAGATTAGAAAAATAAACTCCTAAGTCAGAATTTGTGTTATGTTCTTGCTGCTGGAGTTTCAGGATGATAAAGTGTTCAATTTAAGCAATCCTATTTAATTTCTTTAAATCTGTAATGAATCTTCTATAAAGAATTAGCCTTGTCTGTAATTGATGTAAGTAATTCTTTACCAGAAAAGGAACAACAATTGAAATGGAATGGCTTTATTGAAAGCAATTTATTTGAATGAGTTGTCACTTTTTCTGAACTTCCTAAAAGCATTAAAAAATTACAATTACAAAACGAGTCTTTTTTTCTAGTTCAAATTTATAATACATTATTATTGTTGGATAAATAAATATAGGAGGATCTGGTGTCAGTAACAAGAAACTGAACGAACTTTTACAGAAATTTTACAGAGAATGTGTGCCTGGAAAGTGCATGGTGCAAATTCCAGATGGAGCCATGGTGTACTTTGTAATCAATAATTGTTACCTTGGCGCTCACCGGCCATCAGATCGCGCTACAAGCCACTTTCATTGATGGAACAAATGTGGCACGTGTGGATTTTTTTAACAAATAATACAAATTAAAGTAAAAATTTAAGGCAAAAGGTAGTCGCCGTTTTATAAAGTTTTGTAAAGTTGAACTTCACACATTGAAATAAATACGCGAAGTTAGCCATTGTTTGTTAAAGCCGCGAAATTCACAGCAGTGTGTGTAGTGCCATTTCACACACTGTACGTATAAAATATGACAACTAAATTTTCAAATAAGTATTTTAAATAATTAAATTAACAAATGAAGAAAAAACGTTGTTCACATAAGTGCAAAACTGTTTTTTAAGCCTCAAATACCTTTTTGATACCTTCGGTGTCGACAAAAAACGGCATTATTTTATTTCACGTTAAAGAAACAGTCACTTAAAAATATTGCACCGTTATATTACAAACAAATAAAAATCACCTAATACCAAAACTAAGTTTGACAAAAACTGAAAAACGTCTAATAAAGGCAAATAAATCGTTTATTACAAAGTGCAAAACCGTTCTTACATTTCATTGCTTTTAAAATTAACATTTTTATTAGGATTATACACAGAAATAGAACTGCATATTATTCAATATTAGTTGAATGTGTTCATTATGCCCTCAGCATTTCTTCTGACCTTTACCGTTTTTGTTTTTCATGACATAAAAACCAATATAAAGTTTTCAGTAGTAGGTAATATGAAATAATTTAAAATCACGCAATCAACATTAAATTATCACGTCGCATTGCGAACACTTTAGTTTTATTATATTACGGCAAACAATTTTAATTTGAATTAATCACGTTTGGGATCTGCTCATCTAAACTAATCTACGTCGTAAAAATGTGCGAAATGGCAGTTTCAAAATTTAAACAGTGCTCCAATTTTAGTTAAGTTTAACTTTCTCCCAATAAAAATACTTTGGTAATATACTGACACAGCCAAGAAAAGGAATAAAACTCGCTTTATTTTTGGGAAATTATATCATATAAACCAGTTTTGCGGATTACAGAAGGGAATGTTAAAAAGTACAGAGTCTGCATTAAAAATTAGAAAGGTGGGCAATTTACTGCCAACTGCAAAGCTTCTTCTAACTTGAACTGAATAAAAGAATCTATAGCAAAACTTTAAGAATCTTTGCTGAAAGATCACGAATAAATAAATTACATAATTTGAAAAATAGAACTTTCTAGAATATCGATCAAAGTTTTAACCAGATTAGATACAAAAGGAAGCCGTTTCAATTAAGGACAGTTATCGATTGTCATTAGATTATACGATAGCCACTAGAAAATAAGCTGATGAAAGCTGTTATTTAGTTCACAGTATCATCGTCTATTAAGCCATATATGGACCGGTTGGTTTTAGAAATTATGTTAATTAAATGTAACAAAGCTTTATTTCTCTTTACCAGCTTAAAATAGATTTATTTAAAGACTAAATGGTTTTGGTAACAAATCTGGCTCATAGTCATAAGTCAGACCAACTTAACGTCTACCTTGGAAGTTAATAGCTTATTAACTTATACTTGTTCTCGTGAAGTTCATAAGATATTGCGCTGTACACTGTCTAAAAATAATTTTGCTGGATTATGAATTTGTTTGCTTTATATTTAGACTAAGAAAATCAATATTATTCTTGTCATTAAATACAAAATAAAAATCCTTCTATATGAAAGTATTTTGCAACAATGTAAGAGTAAAATAGGTCCGATGTTCAATTTCAACAAGTTTTAAAAACTTCCAATCCAAAAACTAACGTTTTTTTGTTTAAATTTTATGATGAGAAAACTGCCATGCAAAACAATACACTTGGATTATCTGATGAAATCGAAATGATCGATTTCATTGCATGGGAGATTGAGAGTTGTGATAACTGACTTTGCAATAATAAAAATGTCAATTTATTAAAACATAATAAGCTGGTGTACAAACAAAAAAACACATTTCGCCAATCGAGCAAAATATCTACTTTTCTATTCATGCATTTTGATAAGTCCTTCTCAAATCTGCTCCTCCAAAGAACCTTCGGATAGAATGAATGTTGAATGTTATTTATCCGTCCAATATTGATAAACTGGCGGATCGTTTCGTAATGTTGGAGTCTTTGTAAACTAATAAATCAAGTGGTGGTGTTTATGGTGACACCCTCCAAATATCAGTGCTTTAACATCCGATGCACTGTGCATGACAATCTAAATAACAATCAGAAAGTGAAGACGCAAACATCTCGTACCACCAGTGTCGTTGGCGGCACCGTGGCGATGTATTTATCGATCCGAAAGAGGTCACCTTATCTACGTCACTCCATTCACTACTTACCTGGCAGATAGACGTCAGTACCCGGCCACTAAGGGCTCCATTTTCAAATTTATGCGTTACTTTCTTGTCAACATTTCGGGATTTAAATGCTGCATTTCAAGTATATCTTATTTCCGTTT
Organism: Tribolium madens; assembly: GCF_015345945.1. Classification (NCBI taxonomy): domain Eukaryota; kingdom Metazoa; phylum Arthropoda; class Insecta; order Coleoptera; family Tenebrionidae; genus Tribolium; species Tribolium madens. The sequence goes on from NW_025401063.1 coordinate 6,264,288, forward strand.
TTATCCTTCCGGTGTTTGTTTTATGGCATCCGCGAATTTATCGTGAGCAATCATAATTTATCATTTATTTTGTTTACACTGTTCTTTTCCCTGATGGTAAAAGCTGTCAATTGAACCGGTTGAATCTCAATGGGGTTATTGCGATGTTTGTTCATCATTTTCAGCCATGTCTCGAGAGGCCCAAAGCTTAAACTAGGCCTAGGGGAGCTTATAAACTAGACTAAGGTCTCTAGTTGACACGATTCCCATCACGATTGAAACCTTTGTTCGTGTTTATTTACTGAATAAAACAACAATAGAAAAATGTACCATTCAGAATGGTAAATACGTGGCACAAAGTTACTTTAGTTCAAATAATAACAAAAAATACTCATTTATTTTGCATGACATTAGCTTGTATTTTTTAAGGTAACCGTACTTCAGTTTAGTTTAAAAAAATGTTAAAATTATTAAATTTATAATTGCACTATGAAAACGAGTATGTATTATTACAGAGCACAAAGCTTTGTCCTACAATGCAAAGGTTAATAACATATCGATTTTGAATCATTAATTGGAGAAGCTCTGAAAAACTTTTCATTTTACCAAACATCTCAAGATGATTGAATCGAATTTTCCATATTTCAGCTTATTTCAATTTTCTAATTAATAAAAAGATATCGATAATAAGTTTGGAGAAATATTTGTAGCATTGTAGCACAATAATGATTCTCGTAATCAGTACATACGTGAACCTACTTGTAATCTAAAAATCAATTCGTCTTTTACGTATTTGTAAGTTTGAACTTCGAAACAATCAAAATAAATGGGTCAGGGCCTACAAGGTTGGTACAACATTGGCAAATAGCATTAACGATTGCATGTTCTAACGTGTTATTACTCGAGATAAAAGCTCGGCTTTTCCAATAATGAACTGAGCTTGCGTTAACATATGGCACATTTTCGTAACGATCCGATTGATTCCGGAAGGATTTTGACTTTGTGTGTTTCAAATAGACGCTGTTCCATTGACGTGATTTTTAGACGCTGCTACATGACAAAATGCAATGTCACCTCTTCATATTGATTTTGTTAGCCATGTTTTAAGACCTGTACCTAGCTGTAAATTTAATTAGGGTACGTGAGGTTCTGTTACAGCAGGAAACTCACCTTAAAAAAACATCGCACAACCGAACCCAAAGATATAAATCTTAATAGTTAATAAGATTAGTAATCTCAGTTGACTCGTTTCGGAGATGAGATCTAGTACAATTCCACATTCGGGTGAGAGTGAATGCATGTGGCGGTTTTTTGGAACATTTTCAAGTTGTTTTTGTCTGCTTGTAAATGTCGGGCTACACCTATGTTCAGGATTATCATTAATAATGAAACATAGAGCCAGCATTTTCCTTCGTTACGAACCCTATTCAAATTTGTAATTAGTTTGCTTCGCAAAAAAGACTTTGACACTTAAAAGTATCTCACACAAGCATCTCTCCTTTTATTTAGTGAAGTGTCATCTGAATGAAGTGTGAACTTTTTTATTTTGTTAAACACCTTTTCATTCTCATACAAAAGTCGGTGATAATTTAATTGCACAACATCCGAATGTCTAATTATATCAAATTTTGCATAAAAAGCACAAATAATATTGATAAAATTATTATTCATTCAACATAATTTTTTTATTAATTTTAAATAAACACTACATTGAAAGACTCAGGATTAGCAGTAGCTTATCCGCCTTTGTTAGACAAGTCTATAACATTATTAAATCATCCTCGGCCCGGTTACAAATTAACTTGATCTGTAGTTAAATCAAACGGTTCAAGTCAAATCTTGAAATTACATAATCAATTAAGTGCTAATTAAACAATTTCACGAAATAATATAGCAGTTACAATGATTTTATATGCGCAGTGTGTAATATTATTTTCCAACGTGATGTGGCTTTGGTTTGAGTTTTCCAAATTTAGAAAAACTCTGAGCAAGACACGCAAAACGCTAATATACGGTTTATTTCTCATTTATTTATAATAGCTACTTTTACACCAAATTTAGGAAATAAAGCAAATATTTCTAAAACGATTCGAACAAAATAGTAAAATTGTAAAGCTTACCAAACTGGAACCACTAGACTATTAGTCGTTCGGACAATTCTAAGTCTCGTACAAAACAAACATAATTTTCCTCTTAGTAGGATTATCATTCAATTATATACATTAAGTATGACTATTTCAGTTTAGTTTTCTTAGTTGAAGATTTAATGATTTAAATCTTTCACGATGATAAAAATTCAGATTTTCTAGGTTTAAATCTAAGCCTTTCCAGACTAGTAATTTTATAAGTGGGAAAGGGTGTTCTAAGTAATTGAACTGTATAAGACTCATCTGGGAGTAGGAAGTTTCTCAAACAACCTCAGAAGGAAACCAAGTAGCTAACCGCTTATTCATTGAAATTTAGGAAGTGACTTTTAAAACCTAGCTGCCATCTTGGTAATATTGTTAATTGCGCTTTGACATATTTTGATTATAATTCACATACTTGTTATGGTAATAACATGCAATTACACTAAATATTAACATGCATGTATGTTGTGTCTGATGCAATAGGATAATTAATTCTGAAATTGAAATTTTGATGAGAATTGACTGTGGATCAGCCAGGACTATTAATAATTAATCGAAACAAGTCAATTGCCCGAGCTTTTCTAAACAAATTAAACATTGCGGTAGCAGTGTTTTTCACTGCTAACATTTTATTTTCTTTAAATTTTATTTGGTAATGTAGCGTGCATAAAGATAAGATTATCTCCTAAATCGAGCACTTTTTGTTTTTAATGGTTACATTAAATGAAAAGAAATCGTTAAGCTTTTTGTTTTGTAGCTTTTTACATTTTTAGATAGCTATATTCGAATTGTACAATAATTTATAAAATAATTTTCGTGTTTCTGCATAAACCATAAAGTGTGTAAAAGAATTATCGACAACATTAACCTTGATTTAATTTTCAAAGTAAAATATTAAACTACTAACCAGCTTCACCTAAATCAATTGCTAGATATCAATTTTTTTGTTACTTACCGGCTGGGATAGATACGGTAAAATATTGATTTATTGAAATATTACACCAATGTCATATCTGATCATTCATACGACATATATCAAACATTAATAGGATGAGTTGATATTATAACTGAAGGGTTTTCATTCATTTTTATTTACTTTGATCTTTGTGATTAATTGTATGAACTTTTGCACATAATAATTAGTACTAAATTGGCAATAAATTTGAAACTGCTGATTTTAAATCTGATTTTTTTAACAAGTTCAATATTTCATAAATTCAGTGACACATTAATAAAAACATATTAAAAAAATACAAGCAATTTAAATAAAAAAAATTAATCCCAGTTCCATGCTTACTGTGTTGCGTGCTAATTATTTTTAAAAATTAAAATAATTTTTCTGCCTCAAATATTAAACGTTCAACGTTTTTAATTTTACACTGACAATGACACAAACAAAGTATATCCCAGTATAAATTCTTGAAAATTTTATCACAATTTGACCGCATTTCAGTTACCAAAACGTATTTCTTTATATCGTGACAGTTTCGTTTTGCCCAATAAGTACATGTGTAATTTTTTGAACATGCATACAGAAAAATACACTTAATACTTAATCTTAAATCAATAATGTATGCTTTCACGCTAGTTTTGGAAATACAAAACACATACCGCAATACAACATACTCTAAAAATAAATGTATTTACGTACTCAATCAATAAACTCTTGGAGATTCATTTTACACTTTGTAAATAAATTATTAATTCATAAAAATGTTAATGTACATACTGTGGCCAACAAAGTAACACTGTCTAAACAATAAACAATTTGTGGCGTGTCCACAGTCCACAGAGACATAAATTTTTATTTACTATGGCGTTGTAGCGTTAAATTACCAACAATTTTAAAAATTCATACAATTTCCGATTGTTGTTTTGCATTTAACTTTTATGAAAAAAAATTGTTTGTTGTGTTTTATTTTTTTAATTAATTTGTAAAAAAATGAGCTCCCTTGTGAATATTTTCAGCCGCGTTCCTGTCATTGAAATTGATACATTTTCCTCCCATGCTAAGCTAATAGGCAGCTATTATTGTAAACACTGTCGAAATTTAATGCATGTTATGTGTAAAATATTAATTTATAAATATGTATTGATTTTAGTATTTGGAAAAGATATTAGGTATATTATTAAGCAAATTATTAATTTATCAGGAAAATATTGCCAACATTACCAAAAAATACTCTATTCAATATTTCATCATTACGTTTCATTTTTTGATAGAATCATGAATAAAAAAACGTTTATTTGAATCATGATAAACATAAGTCCATGAAATCATTGTTATCTCTAAACAAATGTTAATTCTCGCAGGTTTTTTATGTAAACAAAAATGTAAGATTTGAGTTTAAAATTGAAGTAAATAAAACAGTAACTAAGTACTTCAATAAGATACGACATGAAGGTAGTCTATTTTATTAAATATCAAATTTACCCTAAATTGAAACAGAATAAAGTGAATATATTATTATATTATTTTTGTTTCTATTTTCGTTTAATGTGTTTGAAAAAAATGTAACATTTCTCCTTTATAAATTCATTAAAATGTAATAAAGTCCTGGTTTCAATCATCACTTTTGAAGTTTTTTAATCACTTATAACAGAAGTAATGACCTGGGGGTCTTTAGCAAGACATTTACTTATATCTAGCACAATTTAATTAATGCACAGGTTTGAGTAATTTCCGATTCAAACATAATAAAAGACATGTATATTTTGTAGCAGATTTCTGTTGTACATACATACATTTCAAAACTGGTGTTTTTAAAAAGTTTTAAACTTTCTGTTTCGTTTAATTAACTGAATGAAATAGGCACAAAAATGTCATAACAATCACATAATTAGTTGCTTTTTGTCTTATTTTGAACAACCTTAGAATAACATGTACATACATACTTAGGTATCTAAAATACGGACGTTCTTTTTAATTTTTTTTTACTTTGCGTTCTTACTAAGGACAGTAAGAAACGCTTTTGCCTATCGTACTAGACAAAACAGTGCTATAAAAATTATACTAAAAGGAGGGTAATTTAATCTTATAATGTTGGCAACTGTACCACTTCTCTATCGAACTGTCAGTGTTAATCGGCCTGATGCAAATCAAAAGAATCAAATACGAAACTTTGTTTAATAAATTAGCCAACGCGCAATGTTGTCAACCGCCGCAAAACTCCCTACATTCCAAAATTTTATTTTTTGTTTAAAAAAAATTGCAAAATAGAAAAAATGCTGTATGATACCTAGTTTATAAGGCATTTTTCCGCACTTACTTCTTACTTTTAACCCGTAAGTGCAACAAAATGATTCTTATAAAACTCGTAAGAATCATAATATCCTATTTTAAAATGTGACATGTAAGTATGTGAACAAAAAGTATTCACAACATGGAGTTATTACATCTAAAATTTTATTATACTTGTCTTCTTGTCCATTAATCTTCGTAAATTACAGCAACGCCATGTTATAAGCGTAGATTTTCTTGTGTTGCGACTGAACTTTATTGAAAAATTTCTCTCAAAAAGAAAGAAACAAAAATCATTCAGTCATAACGTAATTTAATTTGTTTCAAAATCAAGATTTTTATTCATTGGCGTTGTTTTTCTAGGAAATTGAATCAGTGAAAAATTTTAGCACTAAAGGTAATTTAATTTCAAGTAAAGTTTGACAAGAGCAAGTATTGTAGATCACATTTCCTGGAATTTAAAAAGTTGCTCATAGCGACATTTTTAACCAGCAAGCTCTAGGTCAAGTTGATTTACGTGAAAAAAGGGAAGAGTTCCCTAATGACAGTCGTAATAAAGGAGCGTCTTAATCAAGGTGCGTCAAAGTGTCCAACCGGGTGATAAGCAACGCGTGGAGTGCGGGCACGTGCCCCTCACGCCACGACCCCAAGCAGAGCAAGCCGGCCGGAACGCAAAGAGTCGAAGAAGAGATTAGAGGAAAGAAGAAGCGATTCCAGACTCGTGTGAAGAGTTCCAGCGAAGCATAAGCGTGCATCAGGAGTTAGTGGGGTACATACGAGTCCGTGTCCGTGGGGTTGTCGCAGGGTTGAGAACCGGTGCGTCTCAGCCGCCAGAGGGCGTGGCGAGCCGCCACGAGGCGAGCTAGACCGTAGCGCGCCACTGTGATCAGCCGGTTTGTCTTCGCTGCACTAACTCCGGGTGCCGGAACGCCGTTCCGGTGAGTCGCAGCGCGCACGCGCCCGGATCCGTTCTCGTTCCGGGACGGCTCGCTCCCACGACATCGAATGTTTACCTTGAAATTTCACGACATAATTATCGACTAATGTGTCTCGAGACGTGGTTCTAGCATAAAACAAGATTGACAACAACTTAAATTTATACCTGATCGGTTTCATCACCGAAACACATTAATCACACACCCGGGCTTTAACGGACTGACGAAAATTTATTTTCGCAGGATTTCGTGAGAGACATAATAATGATAACATTATTTTTAAAGAGATAAAGTCGTTGTAATTTTGGAAAATATTATAAGATATCGAACTTTTTTTATGATGTTTGTTAAATATGTACGTTACATACGTCTATATGTATATTTTTTTATTTATTTTTTGACAATTGTTACAAACACTACAGTATTTCTACATCACCTTTCCTAAAATGTATAAAAAAAGGGACAAAACCGAAGATTACTTTGTCTAAATTTTATGTTGTGTATCACATCAAACAAATTTAAATTATTTAAGTTTCGTATTTTCTCTCTACATTTCGCTCGAATGAATTTAAATCTGTTTTGTCTGTAAAAACGACACTTCTTAAATCTTCCGTTTTTCAAGAGTTCAAATTTTTTAACTGCTTATCCTCTTAATCATTTTATTGCATCCCACGCATTAAATAACGATTAGACGAAGCTAACTGTTCGTAACCGGGAACGTGCAGAGCGTAATTATTAAAATTTTTAGTGATTTCGGCGCTTTTCAACGTTGATTGTAGTTACATGATTAAATTACATCAAGAGCACCTAGACTTCTAACTTTTAATTAATTACACGCCAGTTGATGCTTCCATTGATCATTGTCACAAAAGTTTCAAATTTGCATTGAAATTGTTACGACTAACGAGTGTACACATGACGTGAAACAAACATTAAACTTAATAAAGTTTTGTGTAAGTGCGTGCACAGGTATAAGCACAAAACTCACCACACTATCATATAAAAATAATGAAACATTGGAAATATAAACCCTGGGATATAAATAGCTTATGTTGCAAGAGAATACTGCATCCACAAGGCAATTTTTATGTATTATGGTTTTTATTTTGAATAATATTCTTTTGTCCAACGTGTTACTATTTTACATATAAAATAAATCCTTGAAGTTTACTTCCACACATCTTAAAATATTAAATCAAAATCAACATCTTAAATCTTGACACCTAACAGTTGTTCATCCAAAAAATATAAATTTGTTGCATAGAAACGAATTTTTGTTTTCCTTTTTTTTTGCTGAATATGTTTTAAGTTTATTAAGAAATGGTTACAATAGAAAGATTTGTTCCCAATAATACTCAACTCGTAATATCTATTATCATTACAATATTTTAACTGTAACACAAAACGAGTAGGATTTCAGAAAAGTCTCGAGAAGAGTGAAATATTAATATGGAAACCTTCCTTTCATCAGACTGAAACTCCTGAAATTTATTTCACCGTTTACCAAATGAACGCCCAAACTCAAGTTGCTTTTTTCAATTATAAAATTCAAGTAAAATTATTATTTTACAATTTACGGTGCATTTAATTCCCCTACACTTACTCTTAACAATTCTGGATGGTTTGATAAAAATTAAAATGAACTTAAAGAAATTTAGGACATCCTTTTATCTGAACGCTTATTAAAATGAAAACGTTGAGGAAACCTTGTGAAGGTTTTTTCTATTACATAATTGAAAGTGACGTAATTTTCTTTATTTTCTAAATCTTCTCCTTATTTTGTAAATGCTTTGTATTGCATTATAAGTAGGTACTGTTTGCTCTATTACGAGCCAATCTGAAAAAGAATTTCCGATTTATATGTTATGGCGTATGTGTGCTGGTTCAGCGACCCTATTTCCGTTATTATTGATTCAATCAGACTTGTAGTCTACTTCCGGTTTCATTAACTCGGTACATAAGAGAGGCCGACTTACTAATACACCGCAGTTTCAGGGATAAAAATGTCAAAATGTGATTTTGAAAACGCATTGTGTTGTAAAATCCACTTGAGTTTTAATAATTACTTGAAATCCTGAAATCTGGTATTTCAAATTCGAATTAATAATTGTCCCTGCATTACAATGACCCGGGAAACCCTTGCATTAATATGTCAATAAATAAAATTCTGAAAGCCGATGGCACAATATGCCAAAGTTCCATTGATTCAGGTAAAAAATGATCGTGTTTATCAAGTTGTGCCAGGTTCGTGACAGCATGAAAAGGTCAATTCTGTATTTAACCCCTGAGATGAAGGTGTTCTTTGTTCTAAGGACTGCTTTATGATGACGACTCGGCTCGAACAAACAGCGTCTGAGAAAACAGTAGCAAGAGACGCCGTAAAGGCCATTTACTTTTTGCGCCTAGAGACAAAACAAAGCCATCTGTTGCAAGACGCTTCTCGGAGATGAATGAACGCCAGTTCGATGAAAAACACTTATCCCCCACGCTCATCTTCCTGGAAATTTCGAAACCAGCCCGGACTATCGATTTTTGGTTCAAATTTTAATCCTCCTCACTCCGATACTTGGAATTTACTGGCGCAGAGTTGCACAACTGTTCAAATTAGGACTAGGACGAGGAATGAAGAATTGCGCCTTACCCTAAAATAATCAATAACTAGTTAAAAATAAAATACAGGTTAAAAGATATTTTATCTGACAAAAACGTTTACAAGTGAAAAATACAAACTTCATTGTAATACCTGAATTATGCAATATTTACTCGACCCCTCTTGTGTACAGAAGGTGACAGAATTTTATTGTAAATTTCAAAGTTTTTCAAATAGGGTTGGTGATCAAACAGCCAATACATTGTACATAACTGAAAATTTAATGAAAATGTAATAATTAAAAACCTAAAATGCACTTAGCACAGACCCAGAAAATATTTATCATAAAAATGGAATTTTCAAATTTTAAAACAAACAAAATTTGCGTGACTACGTTGTGTTTAAAAATACGTAAAAAAATGTTAAGATCAAATTTTTAGCATATTAATCAACATAAACATGACACAATTTTAAATAATTCACTATGGTGAGAAAAAATGCGTTTATAATCTTCACAACATGCAAACGAAATTCCTTGTATTAATCACAAAATTTTATCGAAATTTATGCTGACGGCTACCGAAAACTGTGATTTTAATTGTTTAGAGTAATTCATATCACATCAAGTACTGTTGTTCATATTTGTTTGAAAACTATTGCCGCCAAATTTAGTTTAATCAAATGGCACTGGGTTAAATGCTTTTAACCGCAAACGTCACAAAAGTGACCACTTTTATCGCTGCTTCAGCAATTTCTGGAGAGGTACATTGTAAATCATAAGCGACATTCTGCAATACTAATTACTCTAGCCATGCACTAAATTAATTGATAAACACTTATGATAAACAAAAGTTTCATTACTAATTCCGATACTGAGGCGTGATGTTTGTTTATATGCGTTGTAAAACCATAACAAGTTGCAAAGCTTCTTAATTATTTTGTTAATTTACTTACTAAGTATAGTGTTGCTCTTTACTCTCGATCTGAATACGTTTGCGGGTAAAATAGTATATGTTATTCGGTTTAAAAGTGACAGTATATTGGCAAAGCTGAACGTTTATTTTGCTGAACGTAGTGATATAAACTGTTACTTTTACTCCTAGTAACATAATATACTATTTTCACTGTGCTCAAAATAAACTTGATGTAGAATTACTCTTTTAACTTCATGATTGATTTCAGATTTTTCCATAATTTGCTCTTAAACACAGTTTAATGGAATTGATATTTTCAAAAGGCTACACTGACTAATTTACTTAAAAGTAATAATGAATTTTATTTAAAAAATTACTAGTTTTGTAGGAGATACTCATGAATTAAATAAGCATCTCTATAATTGCTGATGAATAATAAAATATCGAAATAAATAATTGAAGAGGCAATTTTAGTTGTTAACTAGATTCCGGTGTGCCTTACAGTGAACCAACTGTCGTGTTATCCAGTCCATCCGGCGGTGAAAATACGGCTTAATTTTCAACACTTTCCGTCAACTTTCCAACCGAGTGTTTAAATTTTTTACGACTCGCCGTTTTTTTGGATGGTCAATTTTATGTGTGTGTTTCATATCGATACGAATTCATATTTTCCGAAATGCGGACAAAATTACAGTCGCTCGTTAAAAAAACCGCTGTCTGAAATGGAACACGCAGCTGTTTGCGTCAATGGCGCTATCTAGCGCTTGCAGTGGAATTCAAAGAAAGATTGCGTCGGCGTCTATATACCTTCTGGCAAGTCAGATTATCACACCTCGCCGTAGACTAAAACACCTACGTCGACATTACATCGTAAATTTTACAATGAGCTGTGTGGTTACCACGCCGGGGTACTTAGTAAACTACCCTTGTAAAATAACAATAAAACACAAGCTTGGAATTGGAAGCTCGTCGTAATTTCCACCGATGTCTATTATTATTTATTCGAAAAGACAATATTCGGTGGGCTTAATTTTTGTTTAACTTAGCAAAATTCGGAGATAACTCACTTTGAAGTTGGGTAAATAATAAAATCTCGTTTAACCGTGACTTGGAAAAATAAAGGTATCACGAGAGCTTCTGCAACGGTGATGTTTTTTCTCAAGAGAGTACACTTTTACTACGGCCTGATGCCACGAGTCATTAAAATAAAAAGGTAGGTTAATAATTTCATCAGGCAATCCCCTGGCATTACGGAAAAATATAACACAAGCAGAAAAAAGTTGTTAATTGTGAGCAAATTTACTGCATCGATTTTGCCAAATATTGATTTACTTTCACTAAGTTTTGCTAATGGTTGTTAAATAAGGGGCAAATTTCAACATACAGAAACAAAATCAAATCTCTAACACAATCCTTCTCTCATTAAAATGTTTATTTTAAGTATAATGTAACTGTAAATGATATTATTGAGTAAACGCTCATTAAGGAAACTAATTGCTTTGGATTCAATGAAGAGAAAGAGAGAAACTTCAAATTTAAATTTATCGAAAGACGTTGCTCGAGGTAAAAAAAAGTAAAAAAAAAAATACAAAATTATTTCAGAAATTTACTTTTATCAGCCTAAAACGACTATAACTTAAATTTAATAAATACTTTACAGTAACAGTTTTAACACAATTTGTGCAAACGTCGTTAATAAAGGAGAGCTATATAAACTAGATCTTTTTTATTTAATTACTAACTTTTTAAAATTTATTTAATTGTTGACGCCTTAACATTTGTTTCACCGATAGTTTAAAGATTAATGTTAGAAATTTAAATTTTTAGTAATAAGTAAAAACAAAGTAAAAAAAGTGAAAATCTACAAGAGAATTTCGTCTTCTACTCCATAATATTTCTGAAAAATATGCATACATGTTTTAGTAGTATTTTTGAATTTGGTTTTTACTTAAAATTACTATAATGTTTTTTAACAATAACAATACAACTAATTGTTTTACGTACTCGTATAGTAATTCAAAGCTTTATAATTTAATTATGAGGCACACAAAAAAGATTTGTCGACTTGGTTTTCTGTTGTTGTCTTTTCCACTTCAACTTATTTAATAACAAAACTTGTTTAGTAACCAAATTGATTTGTTATTACATCTTAACTGTCTTTAAAACTGATTGTCGCATAATTCCTTAGGTCTTCTGAAAGATTGTAGAAACGCCTTATGCAAATCCTCGCATTTTATCACAGAATCATAAAGCAAAACCACACGACGTCAACTTAATTTATTGTTATTTTTAAATACTGTAGGTATTTTGTTAGAGCAACAATAGAAAGCCTTTTGAAAGGCCCCCAACAAAGAAGCTTACAACGCAAAACTGAACCGACTGTGGCTTTTCAGGAATTAATAGCTTTTGTAATTGCATTAAACCTGGCAGACTCAAAAACCCTACAAACCATCACTCCATCCACATCTCTCTCTATTAAACAATCAAACATGTTCATCTCGTGTATGACAACGGAACTCACAGAGCAAAGAAATCTCAACCTTGATGGCTTATTTCAGCCGCTCTCACTAATTACAACTGTGACATTTCCACCAATGAACTTTCTTTTCCATTTCTATTCCGGCGCATCCACCATTTTAAAGTGTCTCTCGAGGCTATGTCAGAATCTTATTAAGCCGATTTTGCATTTAATACATTTTTATTATCAATGCACATTTAACGGAATTAATGTTCAGGTTTCGCAAAGTCGTCAAATTTGCGTTAAAGCGAGCATGTAAGAACCTAATTTAATTCAAAGTAATTGACAAGAGATGTTTCGAAAGTCGGGGTGCTAATCTGCGGGGAGGCGGTGGTAGATATTTAGTCTGTTGGGCGCGTACGACGGCCTCCTGGGGTATTGATCGGCCTTCTCGCCGCGACATACTTCTTTTGTTGGCAACACCTACAGCGATCCCAGATGTTATCCTTCTGTATCGTGGGTGGTGATCTGAACACCTAGGCGTGACGAAGGCAAATTATTTCCCAGACATTTATAACAACGCTCAATGACGCTTTCGAAGATGTGCCGTGATGCACGAATTTAATGAAGTAAACAATTCATTGTCTTGATGGAGCTGATAACAACACGTAATTTATCAAGTTCTAGTCTTCAAATGTATTTTTGATTTAGCAGTGTCATGACAGAAAGGGTGTTTTTCGTGTTCTTGTAGCAAAAAGAAGCGCTACCATTAAGATAATAACCCTAAGGAGTTTAAAAACACAACATTAAGCAAAAATAACTTGTCACTTTTTAGCACAGATATAAATTTGGGTTTTTATTGCACACTGCGATAATTAATTTACAAAGATGGTTTATAAATTTAATTAATTAAATATGGAATTAAAAAAATATGGAACTATTATAAATATAACAACAGCTGTTGAGTTGAGTAAGTCCACTTTTGGTGGATGCGCCGGGATACTTTAAAAATTATTGCTTTCTCTAAACAATGTATTAAATAATGAATTTTTGCTATGGTAAACAAATTTAACTCAGATTAAAATACTCTATTTGTGCAGCTGCCTTTTGAAAAGTTTAAAGTGCTGCCATTCCGTTTAAAACGAGTTGATTTTCGAAAGGAAAATGTAATTTCTTACGAATTGTAGCTAACCTGCTCTGAGGAAGTAAGCGCTTGAGAAGCCGTCGGCAGTTGTTAAACTGCGCGATAATCCTGTTCCATCAAAATGCCTGTTCAGGTTTGACATGAGATTGCGCTCAATATGCTTATTTTGAAGATCAGATGTTAAGATGCTTTTCATGTAATATGATCACGTTTGGTCTTTTTAATATGCTTTTTATAAATATTTATTAATGGAAAATGCTGATCTTTTTAAGTTACTTTTAACTGATTATCAGTAATAGAATTTATTCCCTCGGGTACGGACTTAATTTCAATTAAACTTTAATTCGAGAAACAGACAAAATACACCGAAGGGAAAAAGAATTATTTATTGATTAAGCGGCTGCGATATCAGCAGAGGAAGTTAATGCAACTAACACCGGTTATGTTTGTTTTACTTACTTCTCTTTCCTTACTGAAATTTATTTTTCTTTCCATTTTAATTAAAAAATAAATTACAACATAACAAAATCAAAAGGTATTTGAAAAATTGTACAATATTGTTTGAGCATATCTGTCACTTTCAACGTTCAATTTAAAAATAATGAAACCCGAAATTGAAACAGTTTCAAAAGATGAAATAATTATTTTATAAATAATTTTATATTCTATTATTTATTTATGAAACAAAGTTCATTCTAATGTAAATAATATATGACGCCAATTTTTTATATTAACAGGATTCCTATTTGTTTTACTAAACTGCAAAGTAGATGCCTATATTACACACTGTTGAATATTATAATACAATTTCTATGGAAATACATTTTCAGATTCACAATATGATGGTATAATTCCGTTGAATCCAATCACATCTATTGTTTTCAACTGTTTTCAAATTCCACGAATTTATTTTTTCTAATACAACTTGGTTAAATTATTATTAATATATCTACCTAATACCTAAAGCAAAACCAAAAATTTGCTAAAATTTAAAACACATTGAACACTAGTTACCAAATGGATTTTTGGCATTATTACATAAAATGTAAAAATATGGGATACTAAAAGTTTATTGAATAAAAGGTTTACTCTACTAATAATATCGTTTAAGTTTAAACCACTACTTTGTAAAGCGCTAATACACATTTAAACTTTTTTGAAACTACCTACATCTATTTTTATTTCTTTAATAATCCCGTAACATTTAATGTGTAGAAAGAATTTAACTTGTATATTTTGTTTTTATTTTTTTTCTGACATGAATGGATTTAGAATGTTTCCAATTTTGTGTATCAAAGGATGTATAGAAAATTTGACATGTAATACTTACCTTTGATTGATAAATCAATCTAACAGCAACTTACCTTAAACAGTTAAACAAAATATTTTAGTTATAAATTTAAACACTATAGGACAGATTTGAAATTAGAAATTTCTGAAATGAGGATCTAAAATGAGAATTCATGCATCTAAGTAAGAGACTGAGGAAGATTCTAAAAAAGATCAGTCCTCTAATAACTTACTTAATGTGTAAAGGCGACGTTTCTGAAACAAATAATTACATCATCATTACACTAATCTAATTTTAGTAACTGTATAAGTTAATACAAAAAGTTAATTATTAAAACGCAAAGACAAAAGAAATTTCAGTAGCCTGAAGGGGAAGTTGTCAGTTTCTTTTTATAAAACGGTAACGTAAAAAAGTTGAATATTTTCCATAGTCGCGAAAAAATCTCTTACAGTGCTTATTGGATTTGTAAGTTATCCTTTGTGCATCAGTGGATCCTCATTTTACAAAGACGTTAAGAGTTTTTCAGTCGGCCACTGAATATGTTTTATAATTGAATCTGCACATGACGTGACGCCGTTAAAAATAAATATTAAATATTATAAATATTGTCCAGTGAAAGACTATGTTTGTAGATAAATGAGACATACGCACATGAGTAATGAATAGAATCCATCGATCTTTGCCAGTCAACCCCAGTAAAAATAGTGTAGTGAGCCGTTATCTTTTTCCTTGAACTTTCGCCTGATTCACTATTTTAAGAAAACTCGCACATTGGAATAACCTTAATTACCAACATACCAATCTGTCGGACGTTAGACACAATAGCTTTAAATACTATGTTGGAACAACAATAAGTTAACTCAATTTAATCTTGTTACGCTAGTTATTAAAGAGGTAATCACTGCACTTGTATAAAACCTGGGAGCGGAATTAGGAGATTATAAAACGGAAGTTGCTTGTACCACAAAACTTTGGTGCCAAGCCACTTTTAAATTTATACAGCAATTAAATGTTTCTAAATCCCTTAAAAAGCTCCTAACGAGGCTTCAATCGATGGTAGGCGCGAAACACAGCAAAATGGAACAGACAGATTTTATCTATATAGAACGGCCCTGATAAACCAATTATGTAAATCCATGATGGGTCAAGGTCTCAGGATGCAATTTGACATAAAAGGAATATATCCATTTTATGACTGTTCTCCGGTTAAAAAGTGTTTCGAAAAATGGGGTATGAGCCGAAATGTGATTTATCGCAGATAAATTTATCGAAATTTATTATTTATGTCGGGTAAAGTAGCTGAGTGCGTTTTTATCAATTGACAAAGTTTTTCGGCCGCATATTACTTATTTTGTCAAATTGAAGAACGATTTAGTAGCGTTCTGTTGTTAAATAATGTGGTCTGGAGTGTCCTCAACAGACTCGCGTCCAATTTCATAAACTGAAAATATATGCAACCACAGTGCCATCACAGCAAAAAGTCCTCTGTAAGCTGACCCAAATCTACAAATACAGCGTTTATTTTTACTGGCCTACCTGACAACAGAATTTTTAAATTTTTGTAAAATTACAAAAACTAGGTATAATATGAGAAAAAGTGTTTTAACCAAAACATGCGGTAGAAACAAAACGGTGACGTAAAAAGAAGAAATTGCGAAAAATGCGATGAGTGTTTACAAAAGCAGTTAGTAATATCAGTATTTCTAGAGCTAGGCTAACTACAAATACAAAAATTGAAAACATATCGGAATATATGAATAAAAACGATGCAAAAACTTTCGAATATTTATAAAAATTGAAATGAAATAAACATGCGCATTGCGCATACCGTCTAACGCTCCTTCTCAATATCGATTCTTTCTTTTGCTACATCCTGGGTCCATCCATAAGTGCTTGCCTGCATCAATAGTATCTTTTTAATATACATCATTATAAAAAATACGCCAAGAAATTTTTAATCATTTTTGTGTACCTTTTATTTAAATTTTATTCCTCGACTGATATAAGTTTAGATTCAAATTTAAACCAAACATTGAAAAAAACTAAATTGATATGTAAAGTCAAGATCTGTCTTCACAGAAGAAAGATTAGTTTTAATTTCTAATTAGAACATTGAAATTGACCACTTGTATTATTTTTTAATTCGATTAATCTTGAAAGGATCTTTAATCTTTCTAATATGGTGTCGTGTTTGCGGCAGTGATTATTGGCCAAATTAATAAACTTTATGAGCTATAAATTTAATGCGACATAATAAAAGTCCAATAAATTAGGCCATATATTTAGCCAAACAAAATTCAAAAGGTCGGAAGGTTTACAAAATAATCGGAGTTTTTCATCCCTTTCACAAACTCTTACGTCATCGGGGATTATAGATTTGTGACGGGGAAATATATTGTTTTCATGAGAAAGTCTGAAAAAACACAAATACTTCCTGAAAAAAATACTGATAGAACTGGATTATAATCTGATTTGCAGCTGCAAAACTGATGTCGTTTCCCGTGCAGTAAAATGTTTACAATTGCTAATTTTTTATAGCTCGTTATTAAATTATCTATACAATTGACCGTAAAAGCTAGCACATGTAGCTGCAACGCTGCACTGTTTATGTTTTTCTAGAGATTATAATTGATTTTCAACGCTTATACGAGTGGCTCTTGCACTGCATTTTCAACCAAAATTTAATTTGTGGAAAGGATAAGTTTGAAACGTCGCTCAATGTAGATAACATTCTGGGATAATAGAAATTTATCATAAAGCCATAAAAAATATTTGCAGCAAAACATAAAATCCTTTTTTAATTAACACGAGCATAAACTCGAGTGCTCCGGTATTGTATGTAAGATATCCTTAGAGAGAGTTCTGTGATAAGTAAGATACTTAATTTGCGCAAAAATAGCAATTATATTAAAACGTGTTGTAAATAACTAATTTATTAATGTTAATTTTAGAAAAAATAACTTATTTTATTTTTTCTCTAGTGCACATAAACATAATCGCATATTTGCATAATAATTCAAGAGTTAAGTGGACCTTTCCATTGGAGTGAATTTATGTCAAGCGCATACTTTTATAATCAAAAAGCAATTTGTTAATAATTGGGTTACTTAGTTATAAGTGTGTATTTTTAATCCAAACCATTCTTCGTCCAGAAAAATTTTTGGAAATAGTTTTAACGCCAAATTTATAACAATTGTTATTGAATATATAGAATAGTTTATTATCAGCTACAATTATTTTAGGATTAATGAATAAACTAATTACGAGTAGTAAAAAATATACTCCTAGTGTTCGTAATAAATTACCTACACTTCAATTATCAATACATTGTAAAATAACCGTTAGAAAAAAAATCGTAGTGCAAAATTTAGTAATGATTTAGAATGTTCACATGTGAAGTCATGTCACTCACATGTGATGTTTCTTTAGCTCCTAGTCTCTAGTGTGTGTTGTCGCTCGAATTTGTTTGAAATAAGATTTGGAGTAAGCGTAGCAAAGCTTACAAGCTTACTGATGTACCAATTTAACTGTCCACGTTGCAGTATAGCTTGTGTTTTTTAGTATCGCTTGTTACTGCTTGTGTATATACACGACAAATTCTAGTTTGTATTTTATTGTACTAAACTAAGTTACATGAAAGTTAAATTTGGATCCATATTGTGTTATCAGATGTCTAAATAATGTACTTGTAAAGCAATGATTTAATAAATTTTAAACTACAAAACAAATAATACGACTACATCCAAGAACAGATAAAATACCAACAATAAAGCAAGCTTGAATAAGGAAAAAATAAATCAAACGCCTCAGTTCACCTGTGAGGGAAGCAAACTACCGATAAACATGACTGAAATCTCGAAATGAGAAACGCGCTTATAATAAAATATTATTACATTTGAGTTTTTCGCTGCCGGCTCTCAGTCTAGTTTATCAGTGGTTGCAGCGAACAGCAACATTTAACATCGATCCATACCTCCATATGACCGACTGTTCTGCTGACCTAGCCTTTGTGATAAGCAAAGTTTTCTCTCCGTTTCTGCATAATAAGAAAAGACATTATTAGGAATCAGAAAATCAGAAAAGAAAACATTTTCATTTCAACGTGAGTCAAGTCACATACTTAAATAGCCATTAATAAATGCACGAGATGTTTTGCGTTCCTGTCGTGTTATGAATGGACCGGGCGGTTCAACTGTCAGCATCACTCTTTGGCGAAAGAGCTGTGCTCCTGCTCCGGCCATTCATCTACTAAAGATGACAAACGACCCGGACAATTACACTATACGTAACATTTATTTGATTAGAAATCAGACGCAGATGGGTCAAAGAACGTCAAATAAAAGTTGGACGTTATCTCTGATAGACGTTTTGAAAACTGTGTGACATTCTCTTTTATATAATGCAATAAAAGAACACTACTGAAGAGCTCTGTCGCAAAATCGTTTTATCCATGACGCAATAATCTTGAGTTACAAGTATCTAAAAGTCCTATTTTTTCTAAATCTAGACTAGAGGGCTGCTGCTTCGCTTGTTGCTTTGCGACGGTCAAAACAAATTGAACAATAAATTGAATTTACTGAAAAAAAAAAACAATGCTCTAAACGCAAACTATTTTAAATATAAATAACAAAGTTAAACTAAATCTTTGAATGCACTTTTATTTTATAAAGGTTCAAACCAATACTGTCCAGAAGTTGTTGAAACTTCAAGTTTAACTTACGAAGTTGTCTACAACATCTCAATTCATAAAAACTTAAACCCATTACAGCCAAGATGTTTGAATTGCATATTTTTGTCTAACTTTCGTCCCATAGACAGTACTTTAAAAGTTTATAAATTGTCAAAATTTAGAGATATTTTGTCTGACTTTTCAATTGCTTTTTAAAACTAATTTTTTTTTTTGTTCTACAGATTATTTTATAGGCTCTTATACTGTCTAAATAAAACAATAATTATTAAGAATTATTACTAGAGATATTTTTTTAGCAAACTAAAAGTTGTAGGTAAACATGAACAAAAGTGGGTCGTCAAAGTTGAACTTTTAAACTGATTAGCTGGTTTCAAAGATGTTATCCTAATTAAGAAAGTTTTGAAACTACCTCTACCAAAATGTTTATTAAATGGGGTGCTTTGCTGACATGATATCAATATAAATGTCTTTATGCTCATTTCTTAAAAAATATTGCTGTTTTCATGTATAGTATTTTCTCCAAAATAATGCAAAAAACAAAAAGAATTAGTGTCACTTTTAATTTCGTATTATGAAAACATGTCTATAAATCTAGTGTGTCCCCGGATATGTGAAACGACTTATGTATGTGACAAATATGACAAAAATATATTAGGAAAAATTGTTTAGAATCAACTTTTAGGTCCGTATATCAAATTTGAAAATCATCGGCCAACTATGATTTTTCTTTTCTTTAAGGTAATTGCTTTTTATTAACAGAAACGGCAAAAATTTATTTAGTACTAATAATCTAAATGTATTTTTTTTATTATTACTATATCTTTTATTATTTTTTTATTATTTTGTTGAAATAATAAAACTGTTAAAAATAAAAAAATATAATGGGCCGATGATTTTGAATACAGGTATACAGGCTTAGATGTTGATTCAAAATAACTTTTCTTAATAATTTTTTGTCGTATTTGCAACACAAAAGGCACTTTATACTTTACAAAAAATAGGTAAATAAGCATAGTTGATTCTTCAAAACTAAAAATATGTTAGAAATGTGTCTTTAACCAAGCAGGGCTAACCCCAATAGATAAAATATTAATTAGAAATTTTTTTATCTTTTACAAAAGTCGTTTCACCTATCCGGAGATACACTTTTTTATGTTTTGTTGTAATTATTCATATTTTTCTCGTAGATTCTATAGTTATTCCATTTGGCCCTGGCCAAACAATACATGATTTATTACAGTATAAAATTAGAAGAAAAACTAATTATCAGTAAATTAGTAGCTCGCAAATCTTCTGTAACACTAGTATTAATAGGGTGGTTATAACACCATAGTAGTTAGTTTTAACTAGTATTTAATTTGAATTTTCTGCGCTAAAAAATTTAACGAGTCAGTGCATTGAACTGCTGGAGTTTGTCATTTATCAAATTCCTTAACTTGTACCAATTGTCTTAGCTTTTAACTAATTTTTTCCTATGTATTTTAATGTCAGTTTCAAATTACAACGTCGGTAGCTAAGATGCTACCGAATTAAATTTAATACGAACTTTTCATTAGTGCGAAAAAAGGTAAATCCCCTCCTACATGATTTTCATTTAATTTTTTCTTAGAGCAACGCTGACGAATAAGATGAAGCTGGGATAGAATGAAACGCTTCCACTGCCAGTAATGAGCGTCAAACGCAAACAAAGCTGTATCGGAGTAATCTAAAACAGTTTAATCGCGGACTATCTGTTTACCTAGTGATGGTCCCGCTGACGGCATCAAAGCTAAAATCGAAGACGCACTTTGTGGGTTGTACCGGACATACGATTTCGAGACAGATATTATCATGCCTTGCGGAAACCCTATTAGCTAGCGCTCTATAAAAAACCAATAAAAGAGCCTTCCTGCCAAGCCAATTGTCATCGTAAAATACATCTCGTCGAGGGTGATTTGCTTAAGATATAACCCATATTACGATAACGATATCGTTACTAACGGACTAGATTGCACATTCTTCATCTTAATTATGGAACTCCATACACCTATATCTCACACTTGACAAATTAAATTACCTTCCACCTACAAGAAATACGTGGGATGGAGCGAACTAAACCGCAAATTAACTATTTTTTTACCAACGGATACCAGATTTAGTTCAGCGTTTATTACCCAGCTTTCCATTTCCTGCAACAGTTGAACCAAATTTACACACAGGATTTGAGGCACAGATAAAAAAGAATTTTCTAAAGCTCTTTAACAAAGACAAACACCATGCTTCAGTCTAATCACGGTTACTAATATTCATTGCAAACAGGTTTTTGGTTTATGAAAAAATGTAATTTTCGATTCGTAGTCATGAATAATAATAATAATAAAGATACTAAATCCAAGTATTTTTGCAACTTTCTTTCAATGAGATATTCTGTTTACAAAGCAGATCGGCTAGATTGGTTGTATTGGAAAAATATTTGTCCAATAGGACGGTCTCAAATATTGAAAATAGGAAAAATATTCGTTACTATGCGAGGGCTGGTGACCTCATCTTATTTTCAAAGAATCGACCTATTTGTTTATCTGTGGGATTATGTAACTTTATTTTGCGCGAATTAAAAAAGATGTTTAATTTTGATATTTACTTATAAACTATTATAACGGAACAATTTAAGCAATAATCCCGGCGCATCCACCATTTTTAATACCAGTTAAAATTCTTAAAAACCAAATAATATGTAAAATATTTTGAAATTTGCTGTGTAACATGTTGGAAGTGTGATTATTATCAGAGCAAAATTTGAACTAATAAACTTAAATTCTGTTTCCTATTTTCCTTTAGCATCCGTAGCACTGAACGTGAGAGCAATGTTAGCTAATTCAACATCCGTGTAATTAGAGATTTTCACTTAATAAAACATGAAACTGAAATTTACTTACGCTTAACGCGAAAATTCACTGACCACTACTAGACTATGTACAAACAAAATTAGATCAAAAATATATTCACTTGTGGTGACTATAATTAAAAAAAGATGACTAGGTATTTAAAAAAAAATTCACAATCTAATGCAGTAACGGTTTGTTATGTAAAATAATAAAAAATCACTACTTTTGCCCTCGATTCCAATCTAAAAACCTCTTCGTGAACTTTCCGGTAATCTCTAAGCTGATTTCATCAGATGTTTTGTTAATTATTTTTAGGAAACTCGTACTTAAAAGTGTTTTTTTTTTGGTTCAAAATGTTAACTTGTCTTGGGTTATATAAGTGCTATGTACTTTGCTTATGCGGTAAAAGTTAAAATGAGAATTAAAATTTGGGTAGCTGAAGGTTGGTCGTTGACATCCTAAAACTCTACACTTTATCCGGCAAATATGCAAATCTCTGTAATCAGGCCCTGCAAACGCGTGCTATATCCACATGAAACACGCCTCTAATTCGATAATGTGAAAACAAATTCGCAAGTCTTTAAAATTCGATAAATTCGGCACTCATTTGTGATTAATATGAAGCTCCTAGTAGATTTCAATGTATTAATTCAGAAAAATTCAGGCCCGTTTGTTCGTAGAGGCGCCCTCGAGGCCGATTATGTTGAAGCTCGTGCTTCCGAGTCCACAGATGATTGATGCGCTTGCTACTGATGACGTCAGGTCTGATCGATGTTTCTTAGGATCAAGGACTTCTTCGTTATAACGCCACCCTTCAATTTTTACTTTAAAACTACTTAGAAATGCTGAAAATGCCACGGTGGAACATAAAAACTGACGCCGAAAAAAATGTTTTCTTCAATTGTGAATGAAATAGGAATTGTCTTTATGGGAGGAATTACACCCCCGGTTTTAATAAACACAGATTTGCAGTAAAGTAAACAAGTTTGTAGAATAATTTTGCTGAAAAACAGAGGTACTTGGAACTCTCCCGGAACTTTTATCTCTGAAAATTAGCGGCTTTATGAGATGAAAAATACGGTTCGTGTTGTTGTTTATTTTAGTACACGTTTAGCTTTGATCATATCCCATTTTTAGTTTGCGTGTCAAACATAACAAATTGAATCGCCAAGTATTATGGCAGAAAATTGATTCTTATTAAATGCTTCTTAAACTTATAGATCGCTTAAAACATAGATACACCTGTATAGTTTGCAAAACCGGATGTTTAAAATATGTGCAACATTTTAATATCGTTGCTTCTTATAGAAGCCACATATGATCTTAATAATTTCAAGAAACAATTTAAAGCTCATTTGGCCGTTATTTCAATGCAGTTAGAGCAGGAATACTCCTAATATCTAGTAATAAATGTTAAATTGGGATATAAAACGCAGAAGCGAACATAAATAAGTGTTATGTTCTCATGAACGTCCAGCCTCTTCCGCGGATTAAAACAAAATTACCCAGAACACTCCAATTCAAATAAGCTTTATAGGTTGCCGAATAAGTAACTTATTAAAAAAAAGGCCTAAAGATAATTAGAGTAATCGGAGTTATTATGCCCCTATATGTAAGTGACAGGAATCTAATTAATGAGAAAACTTACATCTATTCGTAATTAATTGTAACGTTTAATAAGAAAATTTTCTAATTTTCCCTTATCAAATTGTTCCAAGTACCAACCGTTAGACACACAAAAACGATGACGGTTTCACGTGGTAATTTAAGACCCCCTCCACATTAATAATCTCCTTGTGTCAAAATTCAATCACTCTTAATTGTCACACACAAACTGTAACTTTGTGAAAGTTTAGTTTCAGAGATAAACGCAATATGGCAAAGAAGAATATGTCTCGCCGATATACAGTCATGCTACTCTATTTATTGCAAGTTTGCTGACTTTCCTCACAGTTCTTTGCAAACTTTAGAAGCAACTTACATTGAAACAACAAGCTTTCAACGAACACATAAATGGATCATAATTAATAAAAGCATCTATCAAGCCGTGCATAAGTTTTAGAAAATAATAGAATAATTTTCTCAAAAATTACATTTCAGTTATACAAAATTGCTTTCTATTACATTAAATTTTGAAGTAATATCCAAGTCTGATAGATATTATAAAATGGAGTTGTTACAATTACTGTAATAATATACAGGCTAGACTATTAAAAACGCCCCAAGCCTTAACTTTATTATTTTTAAAGATATGAAAATAATACTTCTTGAAACAAAGTTGCATGGTTTATTATCATCTATTTATATTGATCGAGCGTCTATTCCGAAAAATTGCTCACAATAAACTGTTCAACTTTGATCAAAGAATATTGTCATATCCTTAAAAGTAATACACTTATGGTTTGGGGCGTTTTTTAATCATGTCAATGTTATCACATGACCAGTACCTATGTTTTATGTTGCCAACCACTCACAACTAAATAAAAAAGAAAGCGATATACATATTAAATACTTATGAATACATGTTTTCAAAAACAGACTAATGAAGAAATATTTCAAAAACTTTCTCAAATTTACGACTTGAAGCTTTGCTCAAACTAAACTTTTGATAACAGTTTGTTAAACTCCTCTAAACACTTGCAGCTACATTGATAGAAGTGTTGAAAATTCTTCAGTAGCCTCTATTGAGTGCAATTAAGTTAAGAACTTCCACTTAATTACTATTAAAGGTAGACTTTTGAAGCAACATCCCCTTTGAAATTGTGTTTGCTGAGATTCATCTCAAAGGTAACAAAACAGACAGGAAAATGATCGTTGCCGTTATTACGAACAATTTTCCAAACGTAATTTACGCTGTTTACTATTACGACTGTCAAACCCATTGAATACATTTACGACGACCAAACAATGAGCATTATTGACTTGGTAAGCTAAATAGTTTGTATTGAAAGGTTCATAAAATGTCAGTCACTTTTACAGCTATTTCAAAGATCGCATAACGTGCTTTATTGTTTTGGAAGAGGCTAAATAAACTGTTGAACTTTTAAGAAAATAATATTTTAGTTTAACTTTAAGCTTGATATTCTTTTGGGACAGATAATACAAAGATTTTTATCACCATTTAAATTGTGTTGGATTAAAATTAGTTACTTCTTTTTGATGTTAGCGAAATTTATTGGGCCTAAATATAACACATTTCGGCTTCGTTTGAAAAAACATGTATGTGTCCTTATCAGCCCAATCTGTTTAATCACGTGCAAAATCGTTTAATGATACAATGTTCATCAAGTTTATTGAGAATGCTTCAGTTCAATGTTCCCCCAACTGTTATATACCAACCGAAGAGAATTCTTGGAAGTTAACAGCCTTGGTTGGTGTATTAACCACGAATAATAGACGCAATGGAGCACACAATGAATTAAGATGTTTGACACCTGACTATACACCAAAGGGACCGTTTATTTGTCTTCTCAGAATTTGCTGTCACTACCACTCCAAATACAATTTGGGCAAAATTAGTGGTAAATAGAAAACAATAGCGCAATGAACGCACAAGATGAGAATATGTAAAGTCCGGACGTGGCGGCCTATTGATCAGCACCGCCTTGCCCGCCAACGACGACCCAGTTACAACTGAGCAAGGAAATGACATTTGGGGCCTTTGCCGTACTCCCGATCAAGGCATTTGGGGCCCAATTTGAGGTGTCGCCTTACAAAACCCAATAAATCAAGTCATGGATATTCATTACGTCCGGTTACTTACTTTTAAACGCCTTCTGACAAGGAAATGCGCAATCTAATCGGGCTAGTCCCAACCTTGAACTAAAACGTCAAATAGAGCAACTTTACGTTGGCCCAATCAAAGATAATTGCACGGTGCCTTCTAACTATTAATCGATAAGGTAAGTAAGCATTTTACATCGTTACGGTTTGGAAGCTTTGCGCTGTAAATGAGATTTTGGCGCAGGATTGATTTAACAAATTTAGGAAGAGCTTTTTGATATTGATGTTGAGACAAAAGTTGTACGTAGATTGGACAACCTTTATATTGCGATATATTGTGTTTTTACAAGGTCTCGTAAACATGCAATGGCTACGTCAAACGCGTGGGTGGGTGCACGGTTTCCATCCATATGGTAATTTTCCGACTATTCATCATTTATAATTAATTAAACATATTTTTAGACGAAACTAAATCATAAATTATGTGCAATAAACAAAAACAAAACTTAATAAAAATATACAAAACAAGCACAACCCACCCTGTTAGCGTAAATAGTTTCCACTTACAAAACAATAATCCAAGTCTATTCATACATTGTATAAACAGTTGTTTCAGTCAATTAGAAAATAAGAAACATTTGATCCAAGAAATACGTTTCTGATAGTAATTAATAACTGCACTGACATAAAAGTTCTTATACTGTATCTGTTGTTCTGGCCAATAATTGAGAAGCAATATAACTGTAACTTATTATAGTTTCCGACAAGTTTTCAATAACTCATAGATTAATAATGGTGTTATAATCCCAATGATTAACGTCAACCAATTGGGATTCATTTATAATTCAAAGTTCTAAAAAATTAAAATGTGGCAATTTATATGCACTCTCACAAAAGTGTCATATTTTTATTTCA
This sequence comes from Tribolium madens, assembly GCF_015345945.1. Taxonomy (NCBI): domain Eukaryota; kingdom Metazoa; phylum Arthropoda; class Insecta; order Coleoptera; family Tenebrionidae; genus Tribolium; species Tribolium madens. Next base: position 6,291,161 of record NW_025401063.1, read on the forward strand.
AATTTGAATTTAAAATATTACATGTTTTGCCAATCATTAAAAGCTAGTCAATTCATTCGTTATCTTTTGTGAATAATATTTACATATTTTTGCAGTTAATGTAATAAACTGCTATCAGACAAAAAAACGCGCATATTGAGAGAGATAAAAAACTATTTATTATTTTATGATATTACAAATTGTTAGTACAATATAACTAATAATAATAAAGTGCATTACCCATTTTTTGTAGTTACAAAACTACAAAAAAATCCAGAATTAAACTTGCTTATGCATACAGCATTTGTTCTAAGCTTAATAACATATATTTATTTCATTTTTAATCGCGTTTTCTTAAATGGAGTAAAAAAATTTGTTCAAAAATAAAACTAAGAAAAAAATTAATAAATTTACTTCAAACTGCATTTTTGTAGTACTACCATCATCGGAAAACTAAATTACTGTTATCACATGTCACAACTTTAGGCAAAATTCCAAAACTCTAATTTATGATTTGGTGCAACATAAAATAATAATACACTTGAAACTTAAAAGAAAATACCCTAAAATCTGGCATATAATCGTAAATAAACAATTTCATAAAATACTAATAAACTGTTCAAATGCGTTAAAAAGAATACACAATGTTTTTTTAATTCTACAATAATGTTTTCATATTTGCCTAAATTAATAAACAATATAATAAATTAACAAATAATAATATAAATAATTGTTTTTCTAAAGCAAATATAAAAATTTAGTGCAAAATAAATAAATAATAGATAAATTTAAAACACACTTGAAAAATGGTGGATGCGCCGGGATATTTATCCTATAAAATCATAACGAGGTTACTGTTTCAACATATTTTTACAAGTAGTGCAATAATTGCATAATACGTATACAGTAAATTGCATCCTTTAAAATTTGTACTATTCTGTGCAGCAGTTTGGTGATATAAAGTTGGTATCAGCGGATGTTCGGCTGGTAGCCCTCGAGTTCGTATAAAGCACACATTCTTCCATCTCTTAAACTGCAGTGTTTACAATATTGCGCGCTTAAAAATGCATAGCAAAAACATGCCAAAGATATTTTCGTTTGCGATCATAAAGCAGCCGATTTGTAGCGTTCCGACATTGTACAGCGTACAAAATAGTAAGAATGAATTAATTAAAAGTATGACGCGTCATCACCCGTATGCAGTTTCCTGGACGGCAAGAGCAGCAATGATAGTGTAATTTGATCGTTAACGCAATTGCGCGGGCTAACAATTTAACCCCAAGTTCTGATTTGGAGGTCAAATCCATATTCGTGATGGGGAGATTTGTTACCGTTTGCCACTTCTTATTTGAAAACTCGCTTGTTTAAATTTATGGACTGAAAAAAAACTAACAGTAAACTTGCACAAAAAGCTGAGCTGTGAAAATTTGAATTCATCAATTTAAAGTTTCAGATGCCTGCTCTGTAATTAAATTAAAACTCAGCACAGATTTCCAACTAATTTACTACTTTTCAACTTGAATGTAAAAATAAATAAAACACACCTTAAAAGCTAACCCCGCTTTTTGATCGGTGAAAGTCAATTAGTAATACAAATTCATTGAAAACATGTGATGTGCTACTACAGCAAACATGACTAATTTTGGTTTATTCTCAAAATGCTATTCACAGCAAAAAGTTGCTTAAATAAAAGCTTTGCAAACAAGAACACCATAAGCAGAACTTTTGTTTGATTGCCATCCCTTTTTTTTTAGTTCAATATATCACAAAAAGCTCAATATTTGCTCATCTTATCCTCCAGTTTCAGCCTTAAGTTTCTTTGTTGATTTAATTAATAATTCTTGATTGTTTTAAGTACATATACTGATCTGATACCAATTCCATTCTTTGCTCAAGCTTTCGTTTAGAAAAAATATTATTTTAACATAGTATTTCCTACTACAAATTAATTATTTTGTTATAAATTAAGGGGCATCAAACCAACCAACCAAAAAATATAAATAAATATCTTGTTACTTTTTAATTTCATGTAAAAAAAATGGTGGAATTAAATGTTACATTTAATTTTATTAATTTTACGGAAAGTAAAATGAAACCAAGAGATTTTATATAACGTTTGCCATCGATCTTACAGTTTCTTTTTTGAATTTCACAGTTACATCACACAAAAACCCATCAACGTGTGTATTTATAAAATATTGTTTGATCTTAAATCAATATTCCATAAATAATAACCATGTTAACATTCTAGTGCACATATCAACTAACAGATCAATGCCTCTGATCTTTAATATTCGTTCAAACAATATCTATCTAGAAAAAAAAACAATTTTCTAAATCAATCTGAAAAGAATCTATTTAACAAAATAATTCTGATAATATCCTTTATAATATCAGACCACTTGAGGCTTCCGTCACATTGTCTGACCCGTTTTGCTATTCCCACCCTGCTACTAATTGTAGTTGACACTTTATCTGTTCCGCTGCAGGAAGTTGACGATGAACTTTCCAAGAAAGCCAAAGCACAGATAATAATTAATAATAATTTCAAAATCCAAAAGTATCTTTGGTAAAAATATCAACTTTTGGTGCCATCGATTACCATTAATGTGTTCAATAATTTCTTAAAACGGTCATTAGTCACAAATCGTTTGTTTTATAATCAATATTTGATAACACACGTCAAGTGTTTGGAGAGTGCTAGAAGGCAGTAAGTAAGAAATCTGTTATTATTTATTTATTATTCAGAGATCGGCTGATGAGCGAGCTTTTAGAATAAAAATAGACGATTTTTGTTGATAAATGTGGTATTGATTCGGTGTAAAAGTTGTTATTGCCATCGACAGAATTTGTAAAAAGGTTTCTTATTGTAAAACCAAGGTGTTGTCGCTAGCGTGCCGAATTCGCGATCCCGCTTGATGTTAATGGATAAGTGGAGTGGTAATGAGCGACTTTCCGCACACCGGCCGGGCTAGGTAGACGAAGTATTACATAACGCAAGAAGATCCTGGGATTGCCTTCGCGCTTCCGGAAACTTACTGGTTGTGGAAGTGCTGCACATATCCCCCGGGTCCTGACACCCGGCGATGGAGGCTCCTGACAGACATAGGTCTGAGCTGACTAGCATCGCCCCGCGGTCACCGCTGGCTCACTCCCGGACATTACGCAGGGTTCCTCATGCGACCCCGTTGCGCCGCTGACTGCCGGCCTCGAGGATGTTCAGCTGCACCCGCGCATGCTCCCACGGCAATCATGTGTTAAACAATTTCATACATCTTCATTTAACGCATATCGTGTCGTTTTGCAGTCTCAGTCTCGCCACCTACCCCCATTAACCCCAGCACGACAAAAATCCAGCAAAATGCTTAAAATGGTTCCAAGGAACCGGAAGCGCTAAGCGCAACTGTCACCGAATCGATTACAAGACCACCCTCAACAACGAACGTAGAACACTTATCATAGACTAACGGCCCGAGCTGCTGCTACACCGGACATATTTCAAAGAAAAAGGGTCCAAATGTTGCACAACTACTGCGTGCACATATAAGCCTTTGATTAAAATTTTATAAATCCACCAGAAAAAGCTCCTCATACACTGTATCATTTTTTTTTTAAATGAGCAAATAATTTGAAATTAAAATACTACGAAATAGTATATTAGCATCAAGAACGGTAAGGACAGACAATTGTCTTCGATCGGTAAATCTTTAACGTTCGTGGTAACATTTTTTTCGCGATTGATTTTTGTTAGTTTTTTTAATAAGATTTCTAAAAAATGTTCGAGAACGGCAAAGTATTTTTAAACATTTTTGAATGCTTACCGACTTAACAACAATAAACAAAATACTTGCCGACGATTGGGGTAGCAACAAGTAAATAGAACTTACTGTCTTGGAAACAGATCAGAATCAAATAGAGCTCAATGGCGCAAAAAATATTAAAATAAAACGCTCGTCAACTAAGAGTCCATTTTATTCAGACTTTGCATGTAGGTACAACAGCAAATTATATTTCTAAAATATCTCATTACAAAATTCTCCGAATAGTTTTAGGTCCCGCCACTGCACATTCACTACAAGTAGGTACTTGTTTTAAAGTCATACTAAAGTCTTATGAATTCAAATGTTTAAAGAGTTCGTACAACTGTACAATGCTTGTCTTGAAACGTTAAAATTCAAGTGTGCGTCCTAAAAATTTTGCTTTTGATTATGATTATCCTGGCGCGGCATAATGAAATTGGCACATAAAAATAAAGTGAGGTCACTTTGGCACACTAAATTAGAGCAAAAATTAAGATTGCTCAGTTAGAAAATTACGATTTTGGAATTGTATTTTGTTTATTTCGCACGTTCATCAGATAATCTTATCCTTTAGTATCTGAAATGTTAACATTCTTTTATCGCAAATACAGATCTATGCAAATATGGCTTATTAATACAAGCATTATTGCATAAATTATGTCTATTTATACAACAGTATTTATTTTTGAATGAGAATAAAATAAACAAATTAATTAAAAAAGAATAGGTCTAGTAATATTTTTTTGTTTTTCATAAATGTATTTATGCTCTACTGACCTATAAGAGATGAAACATTTCTTTTTTCTTTTACTTGTAATAGAGATGGAATTAAATCCCTACTATTAACTGAACGATATAAATACCAAATTGTAATCTTTGTAATATAAATCAATGCTTTTAACAAGTAGGATTAAATAAATTCAAGCACTCATGGTCCATTTTCGACATTTAAATCGGTAATATAACTAAATGAAGTTCTATATTGACAATAAATTGACTCGATTAAATCAGTCGCTTTAATACTATAAGAAATTCCGACTTCAGTGATTAATAAAAAGAAGGATTTTTTTATGTAGGTATAGAAATATGCTTTAATTGAAGTTTTTTAACAGTGAACAAGAATAAGAATTTTTCTTCTATAACACCTGTCATAGTGATAAAAATTCTTCTAATTTTTATTTGCCAGTAAATTATTTTGCTTAGAAAATTCGTTTTGAATAGCATAAACTGGAATGTATCTTCCTTAAAATTTTCAAAAACAGTTCAGAATATTTATAAATCGCTTCGATAAATATAGATCTAAGCCGTAGTACTAAACTAGCCTCCCTTCAGCACTAGCACTCCCATCTAAAACTAGTTCAGTTCTTCCACTCAGGCGCTATAATTGGTAATTTAGCACTGATCTTCTCAGCAATTTTTTACTTTTTAAATCTAATGAGTAATAACGTACTATACAGGATGCGCCAGAACTCGGGCCCAGAGAAAAATGCCATGTAAGGTAAGATACCAGGAACATGAAAAAAATGTTAATAAAATTCTATGTATAAAAATCTTGATGTTATGAGAGTTTAAATTTTGCTCAATTTATTTCTGTTAGAAAAATAATTTTCCATGTTTTTTTGCTACAGGCTATTAGAAGAGATAACAAAGAAACTGTATCCTAAATTGTAACTCTGTTTAATATTATATTTGTGGCTTTTATTGGCAAAATTTTTGTATCTTTATTAAATAATTAGAGAGAAACATATACAAGATCATCAGTATCATTAAATAAAATAAAAAAATGTCAAACGTCAAAAAATAATTGTTAAAATTTTTTGACAGATAGAATTTTTTAAACACTTTTTCCATGTTTCTGGTATCTTATCTTAGTTAAAAATTTTCTCTAGGGCGCAAGGTCTGACACACCTTGTATAAAAAATACTGAATAAAATTCTTAGTTCGGTAAATTTTAGTTTTTAATAAAAAAAATATTTTTTTCATGTCTTTTCTTCTTATACTAGTGTGAGTAGTAAGATTTATAAATAGGTGAAAATAACGGCAGTTCAATTTTAAAATTTGGCATAAATTTCATCCTGCTATAATAGATCACCAAGCAGGAAAGTAACATTACAACGCGAGGTGATTATATTCACCTCTACTGTAAAAAATTACTTTACTCTTAGACACGTTAGTAGCTATTATTGGGTAATCTTCAATGGTTCATCAGTTTTTAGTTAAAACTTTTTATTATAAATATTAATGTATGAAATAACTACTTTATTATAATAATTAATCGTTATATGTTCAGACTAATCAATCTTAAAATGCTTTTTTGAAGTAACAAACAATACACTTTTTAATTCCTGATTGAAGTATTTCTTTTACATATAGAACAATCGACATAAACATTTAAATCTCTAAAAGAATCTATCTTTTAAATATATCACACAATATTCGTACATTTATTCTTATAATACCGTCGGAATTTCTTATAAATCTTATAATACTGAATATATTTAATTCACCAATAATCCTACATTATTACACAAAAAGAAAACGGACAACAAGCAAATTTCTTATAAACCGTTTGAGGGGGAACAAGATGTAAATCCTCCTCTTCCTCATCATCCCCGGATATGCTCATTTCCTCTATACTAAAAGTATCAGTGAGTTCCTGGTGAATTCTCGATTCCTTGCGTGACAAAGGAAAAAAATTGACTATATCTTCTTCACTAAAATATCCCAATTTTTATCATCAAAGCGTCATAAAACCCAAACAAACCTATCATCAGTGTCCCACTGGACTAGCGGCTGATGGTCTTTAACCCCAGGAATTGGAAGTCTTTGAATTGGAATAAGACCAGGAGTTGTATGATATTCCTGGTGTAGTCTACGGGCATGTTCTATTCGGGCTTCTAGTTTTCTTTGGAGTTGACGGGAAGTTGGCAAAGACCTAGGCGGCGACCTACTACTGTCGGCGCTGGAAGAATCGCTACCCTAAAGATGATTAATAAAATTAAATGACCTTTGCGTTAATAAACTAGGACACGATAATGTCACGAACAAATCAATTTTTTAATAAAGTTAAAAAACATACTCTAGGTTTTAATGATGCGTCCCCATTATGGTCTCCACTATCAATACCACTATCTTCCATCACAATTTTATTAATTTGATGAAATATTATGAAATGGTAGTGTTAGAAATCACATGTTTGAGGTTGAAGAAATTTGTTAGATTCCGGAAAATCGATGATTACTTAAAGTGGAATTTTCAGAAAATGTTTATTTTCGTTTCAACAAATTTGTTTTGTGTGTCGTGTAAAGATAATTCTGTTATCTGCACAACACTTCCACTGCAACTGCCATGATACATATTGGGGAGTTATACTAAAAAATCAATAGGACGGTTCTGACGCCGGCTGTGGATATGCGTAAAGAAAGTCTTTATTTATTTTAAGCGAATAAACACACATGGAAATAAATAATTACAAAAATAAAATGAAGAATCAATCAAGCCTTTCCTCACCATTTCATATTTTTTAATTGTTGATAAGTTACATAATTACGATGTTGTCAAGACAACAAGTAAATATTGTCAATTTATGGCCCATGGCTAATGTCAATGTAAATTTGTCATTTTGAATGTAACAATCCTCATAAAAATGCCTCCTACAGCAACTATCAAAAAAGTTTTAAACACAAAAACTTTGGTAAATATTAAGAAAACTCCCTTGATGGAAATGTAGACACGCTTTTTTAGAAAAAAGGTCGCCAAAGTAATAGTCGCGTTGAGGATGGAGACGACTTAGAAGAATGGAAAAAGTCCAAACAACTATTACGCCCAAAAGACCAGCTCGAATTAAGCGAAGGAGTAAGATTTTCATACCAAAACACTTCCCTTTACCAACTTTTTCCAGGAATTAAAAGACATAATCGCACGACAATTAGGAACAAATGACCCTCTAATTCCGCAAAATTTAGTCCAATTCAACTATGCCCAAGGAGGTTTTGAGTTAATGCCACCCGCAGGTCCAATGATTGTTGTTTATGAAGCTCAAGGCACCCAAATTCATAAAGAATCAGAGGAAGCAAAAAAACAGGTTGTTGAGCAAGGACTTGACCGTATAATTTAATTATAAGCTGTTGGATTTTTTTTAATCGGAATATTTTAGCTTCAATTTTGGAAATAAGTCAAAGTACTGAAACTCTGCAGGTTGAAGAACCAATTCCGGTGATACCTGAGGAAGTAATTGAGATAGATGAAGAAGTTACAGCTGAAGAAAGTGAAAGACTGGAGGAGGAAACAGAAGCTGAAGAGGGTGAAGGTGATGCCGAGGGTGAAGGAGAGGGTGAGGGTGAAGGTGAGAGTGTCAGACCTGACGATGAAGATGAGAAGCCCCAAACCAGTGGGAAACCAAAGAAATTGACGAACCAATTTAATTTTTGCGAACGTGCTGCTCTTACGTATAATAATCCAATGAGAACTCAAGAAACACAAACTATTCCTCCACCTATGGGAACTTTTTCGGCTAATGTTTTACAATGGATAATTTATGATGCGTACCAAGAGGATTTTGAGGCACAACAGTTGGAAAAGGAACTTGAGAGAGAAAGGAAAGAGAAAGAAAAAGCACCAGTTTCGAAACATGCAGCCATGGTGAAGAAACTGGTCGGAAAAGCGCATCAGTTGAGTGAAGCTGTCCAAGGACGGGTTTTAGAATGTTGGAAGGTTTTGGAACGGATGGTCAACCAAAATACCTTTGATGATATAGCTAAAGGTTAGTGTAAGCTTTATCCAGAGCTTAAATAATCAAAACGAGAGTAGATTATAGATACTGGGAGGACCCATCCGATGAATTTCGTGATGAGGAAGGTACTTTGTTGCCTTTGTGGAAATTCCATTACGACAAAACTCGAAAAAATACGGTTACTGATATTGAATGGAACCCACACTATTATGACTTATTTGCAGTTTGTTTCGGTTTCTGTAATTTTATATGGATATTTTTGCATTTTCTTGTCACATCGTTTGTAGTGGATTTCATGAAACCGTTAGAAGAAGGCGCAGTTTGTCTCTTCACTTTGAAAAATCCTTCATTTCCCGACTATATCTGCATGACGGATTCCGCAGTCATGTGTGTAGATACTCATCCTAAATATCCTTACATGGTGGTAATAGGATTATACGATGGTAGTGTTAGGGTTTACAACGTTCAAGCCACTTGTAAACAACCTGCCTTTAGAAGCAATAATGTCACAAATAAGCACAGAGGCATAGTCTGGGAAGTAAGTCGATTATTACCCTTAAAAAAAAGTTTTCATTTTATTTAAGGTTAAATGGGCACCTGATTTGCCCGATGGTGAAATGAATTTTTATTCGGTGTCGGAAGATGGTAAAATCAATAATTGGGTTTTAATGCAAAATGATTTAGCTGTGACAACAATTATTACTTTGTTTTTGGCTAAAGATGAGGTTTTTGGGCCGGATGGTACAAAATTAAAAGTCAAAGGTAACTTTAAAAAAAACTTTTTTGAAAAAATAAAAATCGTTTCAGGCTGCGCTTCTTGTGTAAAATTTCATCCTAAACAACCTCTCATCTATTTGGTTGGGACTGAAGAAGGCAACATCTATAAATGTAGTACCGCTTACAGTTCTATGTTTCTCCTAACTTACGAGGCGCACCATATGCCAGTCTATAGAATAGACTTCAATAGGTACAATTCCGATATTTTTATATCGTGTAGCGGTGATTGGAGGATCAAAATTTGGGAAGACAACAGATTGTGAGCAAAAGAATTATTAAATATTTCTATGAAATAAATATTCTAATCTTTTGAGGGAGCCACTTTTCGTTTTTGATGTCGGAGCTTGTGTTGGTGATGTAAAATGGGCCCCTTATTCCTCCACTGTCTTTGCAGCAGTAACCAGTGAAGGGAAAGTTTACGTTTTTGATTTAAATGTAAATAAATACAAACCGATTTGTGTCCAAGCCATTGTATCCAAACGGAGGAACAAACTGACAAGGATTTCCTTTAATCCGAAATTGCCTATTATAATTGTTGGAGATGACAAGTAATTATATCTACGTTCAATATACGCACAAGCAAAAAGAATCTTTCAGAGGATGTGTACAAACTTTAAAACTGTCACCTAATTTAAGAATTCCTTGCAAAGCACCGAAGAAACAACAACATTTGGATCAATGGACCCTTCAGTGTATGAAGTTAGACAAACTGTTGTCCCTAGTAAGAGAACCAGGAGCGCTAGACCTTCCTGAGGATACGGCAGAGTCAATAGAATCATAAATAAGCGTATTTTATCGGTAAACTTTATTAACATTGAATAAACTTCTACATAAATATTTAAACAATATTTTTTAACAAAACGCTTTGGCACATAGTCGTGTAACATAATATAGAGTTCACATTTGAAGAATTGAGCAACTAATTAGGTACAATAGTCATTAAATAACAACCTCTTGTTTAGTAAAAGTGATTGAACAAAATACTTTCGTACATCTTTAAGAAACGGCAATAACATAAATTTTTATATCATGTAAAAAAGAACTTTGTTTTTTCTTATCCGCTCTTAAATAATCTAATTTAAATGTGCTTATTAACTATGTGATAATAAAATAATTTCTTGGAACAATAGCTGACTAAAATACTGCATATGATCACAAAAGTAGAACTATAGAGTAGCCTACTGGACACAATTTTATCACAAACAATTAAGGAAAAGGAAGTCTACTGGGATTAGGATACTCGGGATTTTCAATCGCACCCTTACCAAATTTTAATTCTAGAAAATCTCTAATATTATTCGGACTCGGTACTTGTCTCCCTATAAATTCGATACTTGACATAGGATGAAGAAAATTCTCGGGAAACTCCATATTTTTATGACTCGTAAACCACGAGTCTTTCACCATTGTTCCATTTTTCGAATAAAACGGAAACAAATTGACGTACATTTTGTTGGTTTTACTGTAATTAACTCTGTAGAAATTCCCCCCTGTAGCTTTCTCCCACAGGAAGCCCTTGGAGTCAACAACAGGTTTGTCTTTCGCTTTTTTTAACCAAGGACTTCTTAGTAAATCATCCCGATTAAAACCAACGTCTACGTCGTGGTCCCATGGTAAAATATCCCCACTTCTCATAGCCCCCAACAAGCTTCCAGCCTCCAACCAGTATCTAATCCCAGCTTCGTCCAGAGTGTTAAAGACGTGTTTTGCTGTTTTCCTCAAATTGGAAAGACAGCAAGGGGGCGTCCATCTACCCTCGTACAAATACGATGGCATGAGGTCGATAATGGTACCAAAGCAACGAGAGGTCTCCCGTGTGCAACCATACCATTCTGTAACGCCGGTTTCTCGGACGACTTGCTTGATTTGGAAAACTTTGTACAGATTTTTCAGACGCTCGGTGTAGATTTGTTTTTGTTTCCACTGAGCGTGATGTGACTTTAGAACAGGTTTACCTTCTTGAAAAAATATACCTTTCACAATCTTGACCTGCCAAAAATCACAATAATTATACATTCGCTTGAAGTAAAAAGTCAACACAACTTACCTCTACCAGTAAAGGAGCGGTTTGTATATACAAGGAATGAGGAAATGGTAAAATAAACGGTTCTGGCAATTGCCTCAAAAGATCAGTTTCCATTAAAATGAAATGCTTGCCTGTCACGGCATCACAAAGATTACTTTTTGTTAAACTATACTTAAGCGTCCATTCCCGAACGTTAACATTCACTCTAAGACATCCTAACTCTTTTTTACTCGATGCTGGGGCAACGATAATTGAACTGGGTTGTTTGCCCAGTTCAGCAACCATTAATTGGAGATTTAGTCTGGAAGAAATTCGGGTCGAGTCTGGGACGAAAAGGACATACTTTGTCTTAATTTGAAAGACTGGATATTTTTCTGCATACGGAACTTTGAGACTTGAAAAGAGAGCATATCCTTTCACATTTTTTAAACTGTTATTTCTTAAATTAATATCAAGAGGCGGATATGGAAGTGAATCGTAAATTATCACCACTTGGATGTTTGGAAACACGTTTAAGAAGGATTGAACGGTTGCGGTAACATCGTTTTCGAAAGATTCAAACTCTCTCACGATGATTGTCACTAATTTACTAACATGCTTGGAAGGTGATTTTGTTGTAGTTTTTATAGTCGGAGGTGAGTAGTATGTTTTAAAGCCTCCGAAAGAAATTAATAAACGCAAACTATAGTAAATCACGATAACATTAGCGAACACAACAATAAATGCTATTAAACGGGTAAACTTTATACGCATAATCAGATCACTGGTTATTAATATTACGCATTTACGACCTTTTTCATTTTTCAAAGTCACTGATTTGTATTATTTGAATTTTGGGCATTTTTAATTAAATATATTTTTCATGTTTGACGTTAAAGATTTTGGTTGACAAGGGTGACCTTGAGAAGGTCTGTGCGCATGAGAGAATATAAACTCGCGAGAATAAACGCCACGAGAATTCCACTAGCGTCGTATGTTTTGTGTCTAATTTTTAAAGTCATTTATTTACAGTCATAAAGTAATAATGAAATTACCTTGCAGGTCAAAAGTATGACATTTCAACTTCATGTAATATTTGATATGAAATATCAGGTTAAGAGGTTGCGAAGTAACCGTATACCAACCAACTCAACTGTCATATATGTCATGTTTTTCAAAATATGATAATTTTTTGTTGGCTTTCTGTTCTTTAATGAGGATGATTGTGAATAAAATAGTATACAGTTGGAGACAAATTACTTTGGTCGTCACTTTTCTGACACTTTAGTGTAGTGTTTTAACGTTAAAATGATTGATAATTTCAAATTAATGACAGCTATTATATTTTCCTATCAAAAATATGATTACATACAACTTGTCAACTATGATTGACAGTAGCTAAAAATAAGGTTAACAGTCCTAAAGCATGCTTTACAATTTAATATCACCTAAGTGACATTGACGACCAAAGTATTTTGTCTCCAACTGTACAAACCTTGGTGGTCGTATCCGTATGTAATCTACTATTTCTTGTATTTTATAAAAGTATTAAATTTTTCTAATAATAATTTAATTTAATTATTTATTTAATGGAAGATTTTTTTTCGAGTTCAGTTTTATCACTTGTCTTATACTTTTTTATTCGCTTCATCTTCATAAAAATTGAGAAATAAATGACTTTTGGTTAAAAAAAAACCGCTTGTGTTCTTAGTTAAGCATGTTATGTTAAGTATCAGGAGTTGGATTATTAAAAATATTATTCAAATCCTTGAAATAACAAGAAATAGAATACAAAATGACCACAAAAATTGAGTAAAAAACTTCCCGCGGGCAAAAAAAATAAAATTGCTTGTGGTAACAAAAATTAGAACACAAGATCACTCGTGACTTCAGAAACTTGTGCGGAAAATCGCCCATGGGAGTAAAAAATTGAATAAAAAACCGTTTGTGGTCTTTTTTAAAAATGTCTTTATTTATCAATTACGATATACCTGCTCCTTGTATAACTATTAAATTGAGATTAAGATAACAAATAAAAAATATGAGAGAGACAGTAAATATGAGAGATGGTAAATATAAAGTAAAAAAGACTCATTTTTATTGAAGTTTCTTTTATTTCTATTCAAAGAATACATTGTGTTTGTCTAAAGTCAATATCATTAAATGGGTATGATACACTTTGCCCAGAATATTTAATATACAAAGAGATTTCCAAATTAAATGATATAAAATTTTCAAGTATTACGTCGTACTTCTTAGAAGTAAAATGAGGGGGCATTTTTCTATACAAGAAATAAGTGTAGGTAGCAACTAATGTTCTGGACAAACTGTTAATTGTTTTATTAAATATAGTACATCTGCGAAAGGCTTATTATATAATTACAACTGTCGTTCGCAGCGCCGTTTTTTAAAATCTATCTTTAGAATTGTAATCGGTTTCCAGTTTAACGTACTTTCTAAGACATATTGACAAAGTATTTAAATATTTTTTGTCAGACAAAGTTAATTAGTAAATATTTCATTTGTATCGAATATGGAATGTTTAAATATATAACTGTTTGCATGACGTAACGATGTTTATATAATATGCTAAAGGCTTTCTTAGGCAAACATCCAGACAAATCAGACTGGAATCAGTACGAACTGCAGACATACAATTTGCAAATATACTTATCAACTAACTAGAACTATATTATTCTATTATCATATAATTATATTGTAATGTTTAAAAAACTGGCTGCAGCCTTACAAGATACAAAATGCTTGCACAGCAATATTGCAGTTATCTGCATCAGGGCTGGGCGTATCCCTTCAGAGGAAGCAAGTATCATTTGATAATCAATTATTAGAATTCACTTTACACTATGTTCTATGCAAACTGTTTACAAAATAAAACAAACTGCAAATTGATGCCCCAAAAAATTTGATACTCATTAAAAAAAAATCTAGCGCTAAAATCTATAAAATATCTGAGTGCCAAAGTTCTGTAATATTTAAATATTCAACTTGACTAGGTATACTATATTATTAAAATTCTATCTACAACTTTATACAATTTGGGAATTACAGATGCTGAATATAATTTATTGGAATTACCTTAGTTAAAATGCTAGAATGTAAAAATCAAACAATTATTGCAATTTTTTGTCGTGTTCATGATATTAAAATAATTGTTTTGGTTTTACAAAGGTGATAAAATATTTACAAATTTAAACAAAAAATTGCAACAGTCTCTACAAAACATGACTTTTGTATTCAATCACAATATTATGTATGCACAAGTTTGATACAAAAATGTGTCTCAATGTTATTTCAAATTTGCCTCACAAATTTATTAACAAATTGACTGAGTTTGTTGAAAAAATATCAATAACAGAAACCTACACATACGAAAATAAATCAACAACGCAATTGGTGTTTTATTTACTAATAATTCTACTGCATATAAAATATTTGAGCAACAATAAAAATAAATATACCTAAATTGAGATTAAAAGAATTAAATAACAAAAATAATAACAATGACTACTATTTTGTTTTTATCGCTGAGAAATAATATTTTACTAAAAAAATAATTACGAATTAATTAGTCGCTATTCACGAGCTTGCTAAGCTTATTAGGAAGTTTGTACTGTGATAACGCGCACAAAACCGAAAAAAAGTAGCTTTACTGTCTAATCTTGGACACGGAGTATTATATATTTCAGTCTTATGTACATTACTAGATGCGTTAATTTATTATGTATAAAATAGCTTAATTTCGAAAAGAAATCATTCGAACGAAAATAAAATTTTTGCCCACTTTGTAACTTATTTACTCACGGTGGCTACGAAATGAGCGTTCGAAAAATTTGCACGTAGGTAACAAAGTGGGTGGCTTTTCATAATAAAATATGGAGTATACAATAACAAAGATACAGATGGAACAACATTATAGCTAAAGAATATACAATCTAATCACAATGTTGCTAAATCATAACAATCTATCATTACGGACATTCTTACCTAACACATTCATAAGAAGCACTTTATTAATCATGAAAATACTTAAACGAGTCTATCTGTCTAAGACACTGCCTAGGTCTACACTAGCGCACCCTCTACTTTTGACTTTTATCCTTTTCGCACATTTAGTGTAAACTATGTCGCTATCTTTACTGTATCCTAACATTATAGAGTCTCAGATCCATCAATTTCTCATCGGCGATGCCACCCACATTCGCGATTTTTTATTTATTATTTTACTTTGTATATAAAAATGTCTATTCCATCCCGGAACAAACAATAACAAAGGTTTTTTCATATATTAACTCTGAAACAAGAGAACAATTTACGTATAATCACTTATTGATTTCTCTCTATAAAATTTAGACATCAAGTTTCTTAGAAAAAGGATTTTTTTTGGTTTCGTGGATGTGGGTGGTATGCGCTTGGCTTGTACGAAACGGGCTACTTAAGCCCTGTATATGTAAGAGGCAGTGCGGGGAGGTGTCGGTGATGGCGATGAGGAGGGCGGCGAAGGGGAACTGGAGGATCCACTGCTCGTCGGCAATACACTGTGCCCCGAACGTGGTGGGCGCGGCCGTCCCAAACTTCGTGCACCCACTCCGCCCTCCTCACTGTTTTCTCAGAGGTATACCTTCTTTACGCTGCGAGTGGTTGCAAAGCCATCACCTCTCCTATAATTATCACCCTGGAAGAAAATTCAACATCAGGAAATCCACGCAAACTTTGGAAAACCGTGTGGAACAGCAGGCATTGCGGAAACCAACCCCACTACACGACCACGAGACAACGAGTCAGGTCAGGACGGGGGTTACCGGGTAATCAAAATTTTCACAAACCGCGTTGTATGTGGAAAGATTTATTTTCATTGGGGAGTAGATCATTTTCAAAAGCAATTTGAAAATCGCAACATTCAGATTTGGATTAAAAAAATTGCTTCCATAAATTGTTACTAAAAACGGTTTCATAGTGCGATAAACTGCTTAGAAAAAACAAGTATTGTCTAATATGATTAACGAACTATTTTCTCTAATTTAAATAATTCTTCAAAAAAATGATTTAGTTATTTAATGGAAATTTTGATTGCTAAGATAATCGTTTTGCACTTTTGTGCATAAAAGTTACGAGAAATTGTGTACTTAAAACTTTGTTATGGTTTTCTGATTTGCCGGCAAACGTCAGTTACTTTAATTTAAAATTTGAGCTAATTTCAGTACGAGTATTTTTGAAAAATATAATAGGTGGTAAGGTAGTTCAATTTGTTAAATTAACAGTCATAAAACCAACCTGCACTCATAACTCCATGTCCCAAATACTTCTATCGTGGATCACCCGGTATACCCCACTGGAAAAAATATTGTTGGCAGTAAATTAACTGCTACCAATTGTCAAATAAATTTAATTGATAAAAAATGGCTCCCACTAATTTGACATTCAGTTAACAGTTGAAAATATGCAAACTGATCCACTAGTCGACTTAAAAATGCATAGATGTTCTAGAAGTCTCGTTTGAAACTCCACCAAATCCACATCAACTTTCCACAACATCCATAAAAAATGAATATTATTTGAACATACCAACCTGATGTGAGCGTAGGGTGCCGAAATTGTCACGACCTCGGTAATTATCCCGGCCATTATAGCCAGCATCAGTCTGAAATTGGAAGAGGGTCTCTGAATTATTTTGATGAGGGCCCTTTCTAAGTGTATTCTTTGGCGAATGTAGCTTTGGTGGAGGCTGCGGCACCAGGACTGGTTCGGCGTACGTTACCTCCTCCTGCGGCAGCAGCTTGGGCTCCGCTTGTATCCTGAAAAGCGGCAAAGAACTAAATAAAGCGTTGTTTTCGCATTTCTTGAGTCGACGAGTACCTGTTCATGTTTTGCCGCTGCTCGAAATACTCGTATTCGGTGTCAGGATACGGAAGGTTATCATCTTCGTCCTTATGACACTTCCTTCCGCAGAGATAACCGGCGATGAAACCGACCACTAGGGCCGACACGGCGCCCGCCACCACCGCCATGATGAGGGTTTCCACAGAGTACTGCGCGGGGAGCGTATCCGCGGCCGACACCGCTGGATCTGCAACAAGAAAGCGCTCTAACTCAAGTCACATACGATTTTTTTCACTCACCACTGCTTTCGTATGTCTTATCTTGGACAATGTTGATCACTTGCCCATCAGGTTGGTCCTTGCTGGGCTGGTGGTCTTGGTTAAATTTGGGTTGGCTGGAGCTCAGACCGCCCACCGAGCCAGCGTCTTTGCCCAGCTTGGGCGGGGGACAGGCGGTGTGCTGCCCTGTGGCGACGCTTTGAAAAAAGTAGCTTTCGTCGCCCCACCGGCCCGACCCGTGTGACCTGCATTTCCCCTGCACCTTGTCCCAGGCACAGTAGGGATCTTGTAGTGCGACACATTCGCTAAAAGGAATTACGTGTTTACAACGTACTAAATTACGAAACTCGTTAGCTTACCTGCAACTCGATATTTTATTGCTGTCGCATCGGTGTAGACGGAGAGATTGCACCTCGCCGTCTGATATGACGACTAGGCGGCCTTCATTCTTGGAATTTCGCACCACTTTGATTCCTCGTACAGGCACATGGACTGGGAACACTTGGATTTCTTCGACCACGACGGGCCGGACGCCGTAGCGGGTTTCCGCCGACAGACCGTTCACAGCTTTGATAATTTTACCATTATCTGAAATAAAAATTAAAGTTTGTGAACAATAGGTAAACAACATCGTAATTCCAATATTTCCGCAACGTAATGGAAACAAATTCTAATGTTTCTTATACTTTGCTGAAAAATGTAATATTTTGCAGAGAAAAATCAACTGAACGAATTTCATCGAGGTTATTTTTGATACCAATTTCCTGAGTGCATAGAAAATTACCATGCAATTTCATCATATGAGTGCATATTACAGAACCAATATGCACAAATGAGTCAGATGGCAGCGGGATTTTTAGTAATTTTCTCTTCACAATAACAGAAGTTATTTCTGAACAAATATTTTCAGAAATCGCAAAATATGGTTCAAATTTTCTGCTGCAATATATTATTAAATATTTCATGTAAAATGTGAAGTGGAAAACTAATCTTTGTTTCGGCAATGAATTTGCATATACCAGGTGAATAAAAAGTATGGAACCAAGCGTTTTTTTCGTAAACTTTGCACTTTACGAAAAAAATAATTAGAAAAGTACAATTAAAATGTGACCATTTATCAAGAATAACATTTTTCGAAATTTCTTTTAGTTTTCGAGTTCTAGAAATATTTTTTTTTTAATAGCAACCCACCATGGCAATTTTTTTAATTAAAGATTATGATCTAAAAATGACCTCTAATTAAATAAAATTGTTTTTTAGTCAGTACTTTTTTTTAAAATTAATTGTTAAAGTTGCGTTCCGAGCCCATTACGAAGATTTTCCGAACTTGAACGAGGGGGTCGTTTCATGAGTTTGGTCGTTGGAGAGCCCCGTTTTCTGTGCAGGTGCTTTGTGGTGGTTCCGGATGGATCAAAAAATCTAATAACAAATCATATTCTTCGATTTTTAGTCCATTCGAAACCACCCCAAAGCACCTGCATAGAAATCAGCGCTCTCCCATGATGAAATGCATGAAACAACCACTTCGGTTAAGTTCGGAAAATGTTCGTGATGAGTTCGGAACGCAACTTCAACAATTAATTAAAAAAAAGTACTGGCTAAAAAACAATTTTATTTAATTAGAGGTCATTTTTAGATCATAATCTTTAATTAAAAAAATTGCCATGGTGGGTTGCCATTAAAAATTTTTTTTTTCCAGAACTCGAAAACTAAAAGAAATTTCGAAAAATTTTATTCTTTACAAATGGGCACATTTTAATTGTACTTTACGCTACACTAATTATTTTTTCGTAAAATGCTTAGTTTACGAAAAAAACGCTTGGTTCCATACTTTTTATTCACCTGGTATAAAAATTGTAATTGAAAGTAATTAATTTAAATTTTGTTTTGCGTTGGAGATCACAACAATGTTTATTTTTATCAAACCAAATACAAAACATCGCTTTAAATACTTCATTCTGGTCAATTAGATGATTACCATATTGTCCGTAGAGACTCATATTAATCCTAATGACGTTTAACGGTACAATGAAACACAAAATTAAATGATGAAAAGAGTGGAGTAGGAGGTTCAAATTTTTGTGTTAAAACCACAAATCCTATTATTGTTCACAATATGCATATTTTTTATGAAAAAAAACTTTGTGTGCTACTATAACTGGTTTTTGTAATTTCGGTGTTTTAACAAAATTTCATTTTAGGATCAAATTATTCTACACCTTTTATAAAAAATAGCAACTTTATAGTAATGATATTATTTGAGGGAAAAAACATCATGAAATTTAAAACGTCTTAAATAAAGTAATTAAAATTAATGAGTTGCAACAGTTTTTAATTAAAAATTCTTTTCAACCTTACACAGAAGCTAATTCGATTGAAAAGCTATCTACATGTATTAAAACCATTGAAATTTATTTCAATTGAGTAAGAAAAATCAATATTTTATATACAACAATGCCAAACTTTTCCAAATTAAAATTTTCTTACGCCTTCTCTCACCGGAATTTCCAATATTGATTATATATTTTACTCTATCATTTTGATGAATAGAATTTAAACTAAATACTAATAATAATAAAAAGCTTTTAATTACTTTACTAAATTCATTTAACTCTTCCTCAGAATAACTGAATATTGGCTTGTATTAAATTATTTAAATTTCAACAAAAAAATCAAACTTATTCTAATTTAATAAATAAATAAATGATTACATGATCCGTAAAGTAAAGAAAGTACATTTTTACTAAACGAATATTCTGAAACGGAAAACGTTTGAAAGATCTTCTTCAGGTCATTAGCTATTGGTGAGATGTATTTTGTAAGATTTTATTTTTTCAATTATTTTTTTTGGAAAGTTCTACTAATCTAATTAGTGACTAATGCTCGTTGAAAATTCCAATAAAGAGTGCAGTTTTGTAATTTTAATTGTGCTTACAAATTAAGTCGTGTAAATATAAGGTGAGTTCTTGGATATCGGTGTTTTGAAACTCTTAAGTTTACTTAGCAGTTTTGACAAGCTTTATCAGTTTTAACCTCGGCTTTGAAACAATGTTAACTAGTTTGTAAGCCAGAACGTTAAGTCAAGTTTCGAATAATTACCAGTTCCAATAAAAAGTACGTCGTAAGTTTTCCCTCCGGGCACTTTAACTTGTGGATCGACGGCGATTTGGGTGAAGCGATAACTGCAAGAAAAACATTATAAAATGTTGGGACGAGAGTCGAGACGAACTTACTGGAAAATCGTTCTGATAACGATCGGCTGTCCGAAGAACGACGGCACGCTTTCGTCCATCAGCGAATGTGTTTTGATGAAATTGAGGGTGAGATCGGGCAACGTTCTGCTGTCGTTGTGACATTGTCCAGGTCTCGGATCAGGCACTTTCGAGCTTTGCACAGGCAGCCAATTGGAATTTATGGCCGACTGTTCCTTGAAGTTGCCTTCGAACGTATCGGTGATGTCCTGCAGACTGAAGGCGCACACGGCACTGCCCGAGATGCTGTTCGGCGGTGTCGTGAACGTGCCGTAGATCAATTGGGCGTAAACATCGCCGTATTGGCCCTCTATCAATTCAGTCGTTGATTCTGCAGCGGTTTAAACAAAATTAATGAGTCTGAAATAAGGACCATCACTTCGAAGGAGCAACTTGACAAACGATCAAAACTTTAACAGCGGACTAACTTTCCTTCTTTTTTACTTTTACTGGAGTTATCCATTCGGTTTATGGTGGAGTTATATCAGTGAATACTAAAGGAGTAAATTGCTCCGGTGTTGTTTGCGTGATTTTCTGAATTATGGAAGTGTATAAACTTTCAGTTGCCCAAATATAAAATGTTTTATTAAAAAGTTGGGATGAAAAGTCGTTTCGGTTTAAACTTTTCACATTTATGCCGTTAAAATGAAAGCGACCGCCTATTTTTAAAATAAAGCCAACACTCCACACAACTTAATACGCAAAATGAACGTCCAAGTGGGGCATCCAACTTGATACCACAGTCTAACACAAATATGTGTGTGTTACTCAACTTCAAAAAGAGAGATTCAAAGTAGAATTTTTTACATCTGTCAAAAGATTGAGATTTTAACAAAATATTGTTACCTATTGGAGCTTTCATAATATACAGGGTTATTCATAAATATGAATCCATATTTGAACCTCAAAAATTACCTACAAAATGATGTTAATTTAAATAATAACTCGTGTCCTATCTCTTACTGATAAGAATTTTACAGCTCTCGGAATGTGGGTATGGAAATTTGATTTTTTTATAATAACTTTGGAACTATTTGACCAAATATTATAAAATTTGGAACATTTCCATGTGACAAAATACCCTTTAAACTGGTAATCACGAAAACCGGATACATCCACTCAATTTCCGGTTCCAGCAGTTGCAGGTCACATTTTCTGTGTTTTTTCATTTTTTTGCTCTGTTAACACCAATTTTTTATTGCCCAAATCGATAGAGTAATCAATTTTGATTAAAAAACGCATAATCTTTAATACCCCTAAAATGGACCGTTTCAAAGATATTTTAATTTAATCTGAGGACTGCACAACGCTGAAACCAAAAAGTGGGGATTTTGAATCCCTACTTGTCCACGGTAACAAATGACCATGGTCTAACTAATCGCTGTCAGACATCTGTCAACTTTCGACATTGGACGATTGGACGATTAGACAATTAATCGAAAATATTTAATAAAAGAGTTTACCTCAGATTCCAAACATAACTTAGAATAAATCCAAATGGATCTCCTAGCATTTAATTCATAAAAAATTCACAAAAATTTATCGTCAAAGTTAACAGATGCCTGGCAGGGATTTATGTGACCATGGTCACTGTGGATACTACTTATTCAAAATTCATATTTTTCATTTTCAGCGTTGTGCTGTCCTCACTTTAAATTAAAATATCTTTATACTTTACGGTCCATTTTAGTGGTATTAAAGGTTATGTGTTTTTTATTCGAAATTGATTACTCTATCGATTTGGACAATAAAAAATTGGTGTTAAGAGAGCAAAAAAATGGAAAAACACAGAAAATATGACCTGCAACTGCTGGAACCGGAAATTGAGTGGATGTATCCGGTTTTCGTGATTACCAGTTCAAAGAGCATGTTGTCACAGGGAAATGTTCCAAATTTTATAATATTTGATCAAATAGTTCCAAAGTTATTACAAAAAAATCAAATTTCCATACCCACATTCCGAGGGCTGTAAAATTCTTATCAGTAGAGATAGGACACGAGTTATTATTTAAATTAACATCATTTTATAGGTCATTTTTGAGGTTCAAATATTGCTTCATATTTATGAATAACCCTGTATATTATTATATTATTATAAGTGAATTACGAACACAAAGTAGACTATAATTAAAACATCTAAAGTAATAATACGAAGTTATTATAAAATGTAATGAAATTACGACATCGATTTACATGGGGTGATAGGAAATGAAAAATAATCATGTAGGGAGAACTCCCCAGACATTCTATTTGCATGTACGGAATGATCATCCACTAAAACTAAACTGAATAAACAAACGCCTTTGTTGCTTTGTTGCGTCAAACACAAAACCTTAATATTTATCCTCAAAGAAATTTATAACTTTGTTCATACTCTTGTATTTTTCGTTAATTGGATATTTGTATTAGTT
Organism: Tribolium madens; assembly: GCF_015345945.1. NCBI lineage: Eukaryota > Metazoa > Arthropoda > Insecta > Coleoptera > Tenebrionidae > Tribolium > Tribolium madens. The sequence continues at coordinate 6,314,232 of NW_025401063.1, forward strand.
TTTGTAAAATACATTAATTAAATAATTTCGAATTTCTGCAGTCGGAAATTAAGTAAGATTTTCAAAAAAACAAAATTGCAATAAATAAAATTTCATTTTCAAAAATAAAATCAGAAATGAGTCAATTTGCAGAGAATGAGCGCACAATCGCCGGTAAGTAGATTAACATGGCAAATACATTATCTTGGTTTAATTTAAAATGCTTCTTACGTGCAAAGCGCTCGTGGCGCATCTTTTACAATTCGTCTAACTGAGTTAGCGACTAGACCGGATAACTTAATCACAACTTCAGTCTGCAACTGACTTCCTCAAACTTCCTTTACGATTGCATTTCAAAATTATAGCTTTCTCCGATCTATAAAACTCCCCAAGAAAGAAACCGAAAATAAGAAAAAGAAAGGCGAAATACATAAAGGGGAGAAGTAACTAAAAAATATGTCTTTTTAATCAAAGCTCCCTAAGTGTTAGCTATTCGCTTCGAGTTGAGCAAATTCTCCTTGTAATGCTTTAAGTGCGCCATATATAACAGCTAATGCTTTATTAATACGACAAAATATAAATATTGCACTCACGTATCTCGTTGAAGTAGAAGGGAAACTCCCCAGTGACGGAGCAGTTTAGTCTGGATTTGAGAAACGAAGTCCAGCGGTTTCTGAAACGATGCGGTCCGCCTCTGTCATTCTTGCAAACTCTCGCTACGCGAGAATAAACCGCCTAAGAGAAAAGTTTTTGTGCAAAAATGTCGAAACAACAAAAAATAAAATTTACCTTGCCACAGTTGATATATTCGACTGCTGTCTCTCGAAAGAAGAAATAAACGAAGTCTTTCTGGGTCATGGAGCTGACAAAGTCAGGAGCTGGAATAGAAAACAAATTAATCAAAAGCAGTTCGAAGACAAAAACGCATCAGCCTTTTAGAAAACTCACCGTTAAGGCTCATTGAATCGTATTGTTCCGTCTGTAGCGGCTCCCTATAGATAATAGGGTCCATTCCGCTGAAATCGGCCACCGTGCCCGTGTACAAATCGCCATCTGAAAAGAATAGATCTTGGCTGAAATTCTCTTCAATGGTGAAAATGCACGCGCGATTAAATTTCAGGAAAATTATCTAATTTCAGGAACACGAAGGCCGAGCGCTAGATCCTTTCTGCGAATTCGCCACATCAATTGTGTTAAATTTATCACGCGAAATAATTTCAGGAAACATTATTGTTGTTCCATTTCTCTATTCCCGCGGGTTTTGTTCCAGGTAGCTGTTATTAATAAATGCTGTTCTGATCCCATCAACTTTTTCACAACGGATTCCACACAAAAATCAATGTTTTTCATTTCTTCCAACTTGACATGTGCGAATCGCAACACTCAACCACGCCAAATTTTCATTTGACTGATTTTACATGCCATCAACCTTAATCATTTCAACCATTGATTTTTTGAATAACCAACACAGATTTCAAAATCATAAAGTGAAGAGAACGCTCCCTTTTTGTCATTTACTCTAACATTAGCACAGCACAGTCCATCAAATTAAAACTCTACCACTTTATCCTCTTCTGGATAATAGTAATATGCGTTTCATATTTTTCGCCAAAATACATTTTTTTGGGAGTGAAACAAGTTTGAAAAATGTAAGTTGCAATCAAGTATCAATCAAAAACGAAATAAAAACATATTCGACAACAAATACCGAGTAATTAGCAATTAGTGGGCGATTATTGTGTGCCCGCGACAATGGATGTCGCCTGCCTATCCCAGCATCCTGTTCTTGAATAATCCTCTGTTCAATAAGTGGGTTACATCTATCATTGGCCCTTGTGTCGTAAAAGCTAATTAGAGCGGCGCGTCTTGGAATAACGAGGACAATAGGGTTGATGAGGATAACTATATCATATTGAAATTGTTTCACAATCGGGTAGGTGTCGTGTCGAAAACCGGTCGAATTAATTTAGTTAGGCACTATCCTATGTTGCTTAGCCTAGTGTCACGTTCACATGGGACGAACTTCAAAGAGCGCCCGAATGACGACGACGGCGCGATACGCCGAGAATAACGAGCGCAAATAATGAAGACGTTTTATGCATGTTTGAATGTAACAAGGCTCTGCCATACAACACACAGCTTTTCATCGACGCAGCTTTGAGAGTGAAAACCGTAAAAACCCCTGATTAAAATGCAGATAAAGCTTGTTTAATGATGAAATCTTTATGTCGCTCTATTTCAAGGATCTTGGACAAGACGGTTTCAAACTGTCGTCTGGAAACACAGTCACGTTAATTGAATGAATTTTTAAAGGAGCCGCAATCACTGCGAATATGACCGGCAAAATGTTAATACAAAGGTGCAATACGAAGCAGACCGACAAATTAGAAGATGCATTATTCATCAAATGCATGCGCATATCATTGGAAACATTAGCGTCTACGACACAAAAGGGAACATGTACAATAGGCTCGTATTTCACCTAGTCAAACACATTAATTCGAATTTAAAATTGAAATTTACTATTTATTGTTATTTGCATTAGAAGCAATCTCTGTCTGGCTTTACACTATATTATCAAATTACCATCCTTGCAGATGTAGAATTACACAAAAGACCTATATATTAAATTCATTTTTTCAAAAATCTATGTTCATTCATTTACGTCTAGAAATCCAGAGTATTGCTTGCGATTTCCAAAAAACGTACCTAATACAAACGCAATTATCTCTATTTTTGTCACAAAATTAAAGTGATTTATTCAATTCTTCCCTAAAATATCAAACTTTTATTGTTGGACATAGTCAAATTGCACTTTTAACTAGAGGGTTGGTTTTTAACTTAAACTTGTCTAATTTTCTTTCAAGAAATCTTCCAAAAAGGACCAAATGCTCAACAACTTCATGCATGATAATAAATACTACTAAAATACTTACTAAAAGTTTTCCGATGTGAAAAAAAAGATAATTATAAATTTTTGTAAATTTCGGCGTCGAAACGCGCTGTAAAAATTTTTGATTGACCCTAATTTGACTAAATGCAAGACGACATACAGCCAATAAACATATTTTATTTTATGTATCCAAAACAAAATATTGTTGCTTCATCTCACTACTTTTTAAAATACAAATGTTAAAATAATTAATTTTTCAAATTACGAGTATAAGTAGTATTGTATTATAAATAGATATTAGTATTTAATAGGTAACAATTTTGTGGTTCGTTCTCAATCAAACATTTAGTTTTCATACTTTTTTTTTCATTCTTTAATATCCGTTTACTACCTAATTCTGATGTCGGAATCAAGTAAGGTAGATAAGACAGGTGGTCCTCTCAAAAATAATCCGCCGCTGCAATTTACCTATAGGATTGAGGGACATTTTTGGGGGTCCGCTGCAATTTACTATTTCTTACCACCCACCTCTGCATTTTACCTTTGCCGTTATTTTTGACACGATAGTGTTTCGACTTATTCTGTGACCTGACTTGAAATGATCACCTTGTGGTCGAAACATGTGTAAAGTTTAATTTACAAAACAGCCATTTCATAGGGAACAACCTCCTAACTTAGCTGCAACCACCCATAAAATTAACTTAGTGGTCCTTAGTTAGATTAACTATTCATCTTTTTCCTTCATCGGCCTAATCCTATAAGTTACAGTCATATTTTATTAACGCTCAACCTCCCCCTGTGTATGATACAGATTTCCAGGTGCCCAGTGCATGCATATCAAATATAACTGGGCATATTAAGAATATTTAATTGCTGCTAACCCCCAAGTCGCACTAGCTCAGCGGTTACACACCGGTCTCCCTGTATAATCAATTACATTGCCCTACAGAGCATTTCATGTAACGGCTGAACCCTAATATCTCGAAGGGTTCGTAAGAGAGACAGACAACTGCGGTTGTAGTGGTCGACATCTTTCTTGGCCCAGTTGATAATTATCGATCGAGTTAATGCTCTTGCTGCTTGTTTTTGCTCAACTATTTTCCATAAATATATTACAAGTTCTAGAAAATATTTGCATAATTGCTTTGGGACCTATTTAAATTACTTCAGTTCGCAACACACAAACAAAAACGAAATCGAAAAAAAATTCTAAGCTTTTTGTTTACTCTCGCGCACTTTTTAGACCTTTTCGGTTCAAAATTTCAAACCTCTTTTTATGACAAACATGGAAAAAAATAAGACTGATTTTTGTAAGCTGTGTTTCTCGGAGCGCTAACAAAAACAACCAAGAAATGAATAGTCCAGCACCACTGACAAATTTCGTAATTAAGATTTAAACAATACATGTTTATAAAAACATAATTTAATTTTCAACGTTCTAAGTTCAAAGTTACAGCAAATTTGTTCAATTAATAGCTGAAAGAAAATAAATTTAATTTTTAATTTATTTCACAAACAGGAAAAAAATATATTATTAAACGACAATATTTTAAAATTTGTGATAAGCAGGAACAAGAGTGAAAGTAAAGTGGGTGTAATGCTGGTGTGCGTCACAGAATATTGATTCATTTAAGTTTCACTAGAAGTATGTTGCGTTTCATTAAAAGGCTTATTCTCATTTCAAACCTAACCACAAAATTTTTCCTTATTCTTTCAAGGTTTATACCTATTTTCAATGTGCATTATTAAAATTGTGTCAAAATAAAACTGTTAAAATAAAATATGAACATATTTAAAAAATCTTGTATTGATTTGAAAAATAAAATTAAACAAAAGGTCACAGCAATCGTAACAGAAATAATAAAATCATGCTGCGTTAGTGGTATAAATCGTATATAGGAAGTTACAGCCCCAATTCATAATTCATAAAAATTTATTGTTGTTGCTTTCGTCTGATTTCATTTTTAATGTTTCATCAGTTTCAAAGCTGCTCCATCTCTCAAATATCAAATGAAATTTTAATACTTTCATTGTATTTTGCTTTTTGGCAGCGGTAAAACGAAGCTGATTTGAGGGCGAATTCCCGGATCTTTTGTCAGCCGACGACCCCAGAATCAAATCTTCGCTTCAGCTGCCATAATTCGTGTAGTTTCGTAAACGTTGCTCGTCGCAACAATCCAAAATATAACCTTCCGCGTGTTTGCTTTTGTCCGCGCTCTAATAAATTGCCTCTTCGATGTCGGATACATGATTTTTTGTTTGACTATAATATGATCTGAAACATATTTATCCCACTGCTTGTCGAATTTTATTAAGACTCGCCTCAACTTTATTAGATAAAACAATTAACACACGGTTGCGTGAACCGAAGTCGGAATCATCAATCGACTGCCACACTACTAAATAAAATTAATTAAAGTGGAGAGAATTTCGCTGCGAATCTGCTGTGATGATATTTCCTTTTAGGTCCGAAATGAATTCATGTTTGCCGGAAATTGGCAGCATTCAGCCACACTGAAATGCCATGGACTTATGTGATGAATAGTTTTAATTACGCAATAGCTACCCACGGATCAGCTCCCATAGCAATAGTTACGTATGCACATCAATTCAGGATAATTTGAATTTCAAAAGTGAGCCACAATTTGACAATAATTGGTGATAGACCGTTATCGGCTCACTTCTTTCAAATTAAAAAAAAATTGAAGTATTACAGTACATAATTTTCATATTTTTCAGAACAGAAAATTGTGTTAATTAAAAAAAATTCAAAATTTTTGAGACGAAATCCGGCCTCTGTAATTGTGATAAAGCTTACTTACCGACGTAAATGGCTGTGGAGTTATGGTGGGGATCATAGGGACAAACAGCTTGTCCTGGTTTTTCTTTTTCCATCGTGTAATTTCCATTAAGAATATTATATTCTCTGCAAACAGGCTTGAAGGCGTTGGTTCCGCATAGCAATAAGCGACCCGCTGCAGTTTTCGCCATGATTCTGATATAGTTTTGGCAGTTTTCCTGCAATAAAGAATAGAATTTTAAATAGGAAAATAGTCCGAGGGGAATTATTTTACAACCCCTAGCATAGTAATGCAGTAAATCTGCTCGCAAGCGTCTAAAAATGAAAGGCCATTGACTCGGCTGAATTTTTCATAAGACCTAATGGCTTCATTCAAACATAATGAAACATGATACGAAGTTATTATATGTAAATATTTTATCAAGGTTAATTCACCCGTGTGTGGTAGCGATTCAGGGACGTAAAACAGCGTTATTGGTTTATCCGCGTCGATTCGTCAGAAAACAAAGCTCCATAAAGGGTGAGGAATCGCCGTTTGACCGAATAAAAAAGCGTGGGGACTTTGAATAATGGCTCGAACGCGATACCGCGTCAATTGCCGAAAATAACGTTTCAATCACAACAGCGATAATAAACTGGACGGCTAATTTATAGAGAATAGCGCTAATGGCTACACGGAGCTGATTATTTCGGGCCGACAAGGCCAGAAAGCAATTAGTGCGAAGGAGAGATGCAAAAGATAAGAAGGAGCAGGGCGAATGCAAAAACTGAGCTGTAAGAGAGACGGTAAATCAGGCTCGCACAATGCTAGAGATAGGGTCGAGGCAAAAACTTAATGGGAGGCTCGAGATTGAGAAGAGATGCCTTGAGATGATACTGTCGGTGAAAAGGGGTGGACGCAGGCAAAAATTCAACCGCACTACCAAGCCATAAAATAATAAAATAACACATGAGATGAGCGGCTATTAATTTCCTGGGAGAAATAAAATGACTTGCAATAAATAATACTACGTCGCCAAGTGCTTTTGATGAGAACTTAGGGAGGCACGTAGCTCGATGGTAATAATTGGTGGAGGCGCCGGGTCAATAGAACCTCATGATTAGTATCGCTTTCGACAATCCATTAACGGCTGCCTAAATGACTGATAACTAGAGTTCGGACTTTTTAACACAAAAAAATTACAAAAATAAGCGCTAAAATAAGCTCAATATGCAAAATATGCATAAAAAAGCACAAAAATAAAATATTCCTAAATATATTGTTTTTACCAGAAAACTTCAGTGTCATTCAAAACAAAACTTATTTTCTAATAAAAAAAAGTCTCAAAACAACAAATCGAAAATTGGAAAATGAAAATACTTATATTAGGAGTATTCGCAAATATTTTTGCATTGATCATTGGTTATGCTTATAACAATGGGGACGAGGAATCGGGAGCGGCGCAGATACGACCACACATCAGACAGCGTATCGATCTTCTTCTCGCTTTGTAACATTTACAACGGCTATCCCCTTTTCTTTCAGACCTGCCCCATTTTTCTCGAACTTCTTTGTCCATTCCTTTTTTAATCAAGAAAACCAGACTTGAGGAGGTCTTAATGATCGTCAACTATTCTTTCATATTGCGACATCTCGCCTTCCCTATATTCCCGCTCCCTTTCTTCCTCAAAGATATTGCTAAACAGCCCCTTTTAAAAACCTTTAATTGCAAGTATAACGTTTAAAATAAGATTCAACAAGCCGCGAGAGATGTCAAATAAAATATATATAAATAGGGAGCCTGCGGGTCGTGTGTAGTTGAATTGCCCTACCGTGGAGTATTCAATAGAAAAGAGTTTTTTTTCTCCTTTCAACTCCGAAGATTCTAAATAATGGCGTCATTTTCCCTTGGAAGCGGTTCTTTTGTGCAAAGCCGCATGAAGACATCTAAAGATATAGACAACCGGTGGCGTGGTCGCCTTCTTTTCATACACCCGGTAATCGTGTTGGTACATTTATTATCTCCCTTGCACATCATAATTCATCAACGCATTTCGAGTCTCAGCTCTGTGACGAAACGTAATTAATCAAAGAGGATTAAAAAACTTCCTTTAAGGAGCGAATTACGTTCCTGTGAGTTAAATTCAGGTTTTCGTGTAATTTGTTAGCTCACAAGTAAATAAATTATTCTATTAGTCCAATATCCGGGAAACACTGATAGCAGAACGGGATAATCTAAACAGTCTACGAAACCGCTTCTCGGACGTCAGTCAGCTCAACAGTCGTTAAATTGAATCGACTCGACGGTCTGAATAACTCGATCTGTTATGGTGGTAGTTCGGCCGCAAATTACAAACCTGAAAACAAATCCGTTTCAGGGCTGAAACGCCGCGCTTACTTGCAGAGGACTCCTTCGCCTAATGAAACGTCGGCTGATTTCAGAACAGATAAAGGATGCGGGTGGAATCAATACCTAAATGGATGGATATAAGAACGTAGAGACGCAAAAAGGGAATAAACAAGGCATGGAACACAATCTGATAAGTGTACCTCTTCAAGGCGTGATGGCAACTACCGACACATTTTTAAGACGGCTCGGCCATTATCATGTTGCATGTTGAGGAAAATTCGCCTCTTTGATGTTATTAATTTTAATCTCTTACAGCGTTCGTTTCCAACCATTAATTAAAATGCAACCCTCGAGCCCAACTGTCGACCCAATATGACGAATAAATGACCCAACAAATTACTTCAGCACAAAAAATTTAATGCAAAAAAGTTCAAAGGTCAACGACGAATTATACACGTATTGATCATGTTAGACCAAAACGGCTAACAGAAAGAATAAATTTTTGATGACAAGTTAACAAATTATTTAGTGGAAACTACAGAAGCGCCCAAATTACTCGGAATAAATGTTTACCAACTACTTTCACAAAAAATTTTCATACCAAAAATAAGTTGCAAATTAAACCAACGCAAAAAAGCAGTCTTATACATTAGTTTTTCGTGTTTTTTTTTAAATTCTACACTGCTTAATAGAGTCTAGAATATGACTCAGTCTAAACTCTAAAAACTTTTTATAATTCGTGAGTAAACTGTATACACTGAAACTTTTCTATCAAATTAAGAAATGAAATTATAAAAGTGCCACTTTATTATAGTTTAGCGAGATTCTTCAATAGTTAAAATAAAAACTGCACAAAGATTAAAAACTGACTAGCAAGCAAAGCGATTGTCGCTTCTGTTGTTCGAAATATTTTAACAATGTTGAATAATTATTAATTATATATAGATGAAAATATGTAGTATGAGCATGAAGAAATTGATAATCAAATTGTGGAATTAGGTACACAACTATTGCATTTTATACATCATGAAAGGTTGTTTACTGAATATCAAAAACGCATTTTCTCAATAACAAGTACTCTTATTATGTATCAAAAGCGTCGCACAAAGTTTTACTCTAGCGCTGTCGGAAACGTTCCACAAATGTCAGTTCCAAAAAGCTCCAAAGCTTTCAGGCAAATATCTGCCATTATTATTTATCAAACTTAAATTTGCATTGTGCGGTAGTTTATAATTCAATTTTCAGTGTTTTTGTAAAAAAGCGTTATTTCACCTTGTACCTAACAAAATTTAAAAAATTAATAATACAAATAAATCGAATACATAAGTAAATATTCCATTAAGAGGTGAAATCTGCATGAAATGAGAGTTTTTAATAGAATTTCTAGGGTAATTTTCATTAATTATAATAATCGTAATTTCCATAAGCTGCCGTCTAAAAAGCCCGCCGTATAAAAACAAAGATAAGCGTATCAGAACGGTCTTATCTGTCGGGAAAGTTAAACTTTGTTGGAAACTCGTTTCTTGGTAATTTCCCAACATACCAAAACTATATTTTCCCGAGTGTTCAACGGCCTAAGCGAAATTTGCATACAGAATACAGCCGCAGATCGATACGGCGGTTTCGTCGTTGCTTCACAACGTAATGTCTCACTTACTTGTTTATCTACCGTAAAACATAAGTTAAGTAAGCGGCTGATAGTCTTACATAACCTAATGATCACTAATTAGGGCAAAACCGGCGGTGATAGTTACCGCGTCGCGAAATTACTCCGGTCTGATCCAGGCATTTGCCTTGAAATGGAAGATTATCGAAGGGTGGCGAAACAGACTCACACTTTACCCCGACCCATTTTTAGCCCATCCCGACGATTCGAAACTTTAAAAGGGTTGTTCAAAAGGAACGATCCATCACCCTCCGCACCAGCCTATCATAAAGACAATCGCTATTTATACTTTGGCCTTTTCTTTCGCATCCGCAAACAAAAAAAATTAATCGATGTTTTCGATTCAACGTTAAGCTCTAATCTGTTTAGGAAAGATAAGGCAAAGTCGTGTGGAAACGGATAAAGAGTTTGGTTTAACGACCTTGCGTCGATAATCGCACGATATGCTTTTGATAACTGAAGTATACCCTAATGGCTCAAATGTTCAAAATGCGATACTCTCGATGACAACGAGCTGATCGCATTAGCCCGCCCTACACACATAAATACCTAAAGAGGGTACATTTCGTGAGCAAAATACGACGCTTCTCCAGTATCAATCAATTTTTACACCAATGCCGCCAGAAAAGCATTTTTCCAATTAGACTAAAATTACTTGTACCTACTTTGCCACTTTTAGGAAGATTTATACCAAAAACTGCTTGGTTTATACATATGTGGTTGCAGTAAGTCGCATAATAGTGCACCGGCATGATAGGTAAATATATGCCCCTGACATACGAGATAACTGCTGCAGACTACTCTTATTAAATGAGCCTGCAAACTGCACTTGCATAGCCATATTTTACACTAAATATGGGCCACCCTTATCGTTCCTTACTCGTGGCCATAACGTGTAATGACTGCCATTGAGAGTCATGAAAAATAGCAAAGACGCTTCATACAATATTGGAAAATAAATGTCAGTTTTATTCTAGGTGTCTCTGCGAATAAGAACATAAGAATAAACAGGTGTTGCTAAGGTCAATGCAACGATTTTATTGAGTCTCCTTCATACCAACAGAAAAGCTCCTTATTTATATTCGATTTGCTTCTTGGGTCTTTCCACGTTTATGTGTTTTATAAAGAGTAAAAAGCAAATTAATGTTGCGTCTGGATTCCCAAAATTAACAGAAAAGAAAAAATGTATTCTTGTATATGAGATATAAAATCGTAAATTCAAATATAACAATTTTTTGATTATGTAAAAAAATGAGAAAAAACAGCCTGTACCTAATATGTGAGAGGTAAGAATGTTTTATTAGACGTGATATTAGAGGTAATATTAGCAGGCTGTCATTTGTGTCATGCTTAAATAGATTCATATTAGCATATCTTCCACCTACCTCGTCTTTCCCTTTCATTACACACATCTTGGCATCGTGTTCGTTGGAATACCACGTCAGCTTCTGCTGTTGGTTCAGATCCGACAGACTGAGATTATATACTAAATTCCTGAAACAAATAAAAAGTCGCATTAAAAGCTGATCCCTCAGTGAAACAATAACTTTCATGAAAAAGTTAATTGGCGAATGTTGCAGCAAAACAATTAAATAAAAATGTCTAAAATTTAATTAAGAAGTAATGTCGAGTCGTAAAATATAAAATAAAGTAAGGAGAATGTATGGCATGTATAGTCTAAAATTAATGTTCCCCGAAGAGTTAGTCGCACTTGGCCAAGATACTATTGCAAATTCTGCACTTATTCCAGCCAATACAATTTGTCAGAGTGCAGCGGATTATTGACTTGTTTATAGTGATTGTTACAGACTGCATCCGACGATCAATTGTCGCCCGGGAGATAAGTAAAATGATATTGCTCCAATTTCCACAAATAATGCCGGGGCAAACGACGCTCATATGCCGGAGGGATTGAACCAAATACACAGTTTCCCCAAATTAATACCTAAAACTTGGCCAATGACAAAACAGGAAGGAAACTAACATTTCCGACTTATTCCACTTGTCTGCAGGGAAAAGTAATCAAAGAAAGAGAGACATACCTCCTCTAATCTTGAGTTTCCCGGAGATGTTGAAATATTTCAAACATCTCGCAAATAATTAAGTACGACCGTATGATGGATAGGGCGGCATTTGCCGAACGTCGTGACCTCCACAAAGGGTCAATTCGCACCATTGCTCGAAATTCTTCGATATATTGTGGGCCAATAGATGTACACTATCGTGAACCGCATGCAAAATCCACGTCAGGAATGAGATAAATGGAGCCAGGCCAGATCGATTCGCAGGCCAAAGCTCATTTTATTGATATGAGAAACGGCCACCTTTGAGCCTGACATCGTCAGCTATATTCAAATCCGACACTTTCAAATTCCTAAATTGAAATCCTTCTTATCTTCCTTCGAAAGGGCTACTTTTGTATTTCCTGTCGGAAGCAAAAGCCTTCCTTGTACACAGGTCGAACCTATACATTTTTCGTTCTGATAATGACCTTAACCAATGTTCTAATCCCAAAAGAGTTAAAGCTTTTTTGTTAAAACATTTTGTAGGTACATAAAATATTATTTGAACATAATAAGAAAAGATTTAAAAAATAACGCATACCATTTTTTACTGTCTATAAATGTGTTTAGAAATTGTATAACGAAAAAGTATCAAAACCCGAATTTTATATAATCCTTGGTTCTTTTGACCCATTTTCAGATACACTATAATATGTTATTTTTGGTAAAAATATCTTAAAAAATCAATTTTTTTTAAACTGATATTTCGATATTCCTCGATATTTATTTCTGTTTCTTCAGTTAGTTCAATTCATGTCATACTTACGAGTAGTGTTTTTTAGTAAGTCGGTTAAGAGGACGTGCAGATGCAGACAATCTAACAAATTGAACTTTAAAGTTATTGTAGTGACTATACACGTTGTCTTTATGATGATTATTTGTACTTTGCTAAATCCAGATACATTGCTAACCACTCCACTAGAACACAATAGAAATAGATTGCAGAGAATTTTGTCTTGGAACAAATCTTAAGCATTGAAGACAATATGTATGATTAGTAAAGTAACATAGTTGTTTTAAAGACAAATGTTAAAGCACATTACATAGTTTTTCAATTGTTGTATTCGTAAACTGCATTAATCAAATTGTTTACGTTGTCGAAATCGCCAAAAAGTGTATACAAGAAAGGTAAAAGCAAACGCAATAAAATGTCTCGTTTCGTAGGGAGAATCTACATTTCCATGAGAAGTGGAGGGCGTTCCTAGTGGAAGTGCGACTAGTCGAAATGTTTCCAACTAAAAACAGTTTTGTAGAAAAACAGAAAAAGCCATTCGATCAGTCGAAAGGTGTATTTGGTGCAGCAGCTAAATCTTTTTATTGGCGTCTGCGATACGAGGGGCGACGAAATTGGGCTTGGTTTCATTGGATGCTCTCCCAAGGCAACAACAAGATATGCTAGTTTATGATAGCAAGCCGGCCAAGCGTTCTCAGAAATAATCTTACAATGTAAGAAGGCAATATATGCAGGGATACCCTGATATTGCACAATAGTCCAATAAAGGCTCCCAGATCGACCCTTATGATCTGAGCAGAAAAACAACTCATCCCGTCGTGTTAATTAATCAATGATGAGGCAAAAAAAAGGTAAGTAATTAAACGGCACAATTTTAGATTTATTCGATGGAACAAAGAGACTTAATTAAATGAAAGAAATTATAGAAATTAAAAATACGAAATTGAGACGTAAACGAGCAGTTTTCAACAAGTTATTAGTTTCTTTGCATTTAATTAAATTACTAACAACGCATTGGACATAATCTAAAAAGTTAAATGAAGACAGAAAGTTGAAAGTAGTAATTACAAAAACATTTCATTTTTAATTTTCGTAAGATGACAAAAGAAGACCGAGTCGAAGTGAAAAGAACTCGGGAGCCGAGACGAAAACATCGCATAAATCTGCAAAGTTTCCTAGAGGTTCTGAACAAATAAGACGAGTTATAGTTGACGTCGCCATTAGGCAGGTGAGATTATCTCGATGGTGCCCATTAGGGGAACTCGATTGCACATCTCTTGCAAATCCAGCGATGTTCTCGTGCTCAAAACAAACCCTCAACCATTTAAATTAAAACCTGATCGGTAAGAAAATTACATGCCACTATCAGACCATCGACTTCACCTCTGACCCAATGCTCATTTCCACGCGAGACTAGTGTTAAACAAACACAGAACCCTTGAGCGCGTGACAACAGCCATTGTCCATCTCTACAAATGTCTACTTTGGAGGGAGTGTCCCCTTCAAAAATAATACTTAACGACGTCCTCCGTCACTTGACTACTAATGCACCGCCACATTCTCAAATTTGGCCTATTATCCTTGTTGTTCCCAGTCACGGCGACATTTTTGTTTTTAATAAAGGACGCAATTTTTGCAAATGTTCGCTTGAAACGACAACTCGACGGATCCGTAATTAGTGTGCAATTTGCTCAAAAGCCTCGTTAAAAATGTTCGTTAATCGCTGCTGATGGAGCTCAACGAGACGTGCTTCCAGACACGGTTTTGCCCCTGCATGGTGTTGGAAAAAATCGCAGAATGGCTTTGAACCAAAGATTACTACTTAAATACAGGACACTGTAGGGAAAACTAGCAATTTAAATTCAGCAAAAATAATGATACTGTGATGAGTTTACGGATTATTTTATAATTTCATTCAGAAGTAACGTGTCTTTCAATTTGCAAGTTAAATTAAAGCTTAAATTAACAAAACGGTCGAGAATTAGAAGTAATTCTACCATTTGGATTTAGAATAGTATACCTGAACCAGTTTGCTATAAAACTGGATGAAGGTTTATTACAGTTTCAAAAGCAAAATTAGCTAAATCGGTTAATTCCAAACGAGCAATAAACTTACTTTATATAGGACAAGCTTAGTCGTAAAATAAATGTCTGTCATCCATTTTTCATCTATGAAATGATAATTCACTTAATTGAATAAATTTAACTCTAAAAACGTAAGTATTTTTTGTTAAGCAATGACAAGTTAAATTGTGTTAGATTAATTTGAGTACCACCAACATCTTCAAATTATTCATTTATTTAGTGTTAGTCACTAATGGGGAAATAATTCCCAAAATAAAATAAAATTACTATCATTATGCTATTACATTGTGGGTGTACCGCGACTGTTACCATATTGTCACGCTAAGTTTAGGAAAATTGCTTGTAGAGCAAAAATAAGTCTAAAATATTTTATATTTTAGCTCACATTACAAATGATGTTTTTCCAATTTTTTCCTCAAGTTGAATATATTCACTCGTTGTGGAGGTTTATTCAAGAAAGAACAAAATATCAAAGAAATGCAAAAATTATTTTTGTTTTGTACTTTTAGTAAACGTCCACGTTAGCTACTCGCATTTATACAACAAAATTTTCAAAGAATAATAATTAATTAGTCCTTTGTATCCTTCTCTGTATTATTTGTAATACTTGGATATGACAAAGCGGCCGAGGATTATATTTTACGCTTTCCCAACATTTCGATGCTTCGTTGCACTTTTTTCATAAAAAATGTGATTTTTAATCCTTTAGCCTGTAAGGAAAGTAAATAAAGACTCCACATTTTAATTTAGACTACAATGAAATTTTCATTTTCCAACTCAATATATTTTTAATTTTTAATATATTTACCTTAAAAATTATGAAAGTATTATCAAAAAACAACCATTTTTAAATAAATGTTTAATCAAAAGAAAACTGGGTTCGAGTCTTTAACCACCATAATAGAAACTGCGTCGAAATTCCTCCATCATTGGCCCTCCGAGACAGGGAGTCGAGTCACGCTCTGATTGTAGTTTTCGTTTCCAAATCTTAACAAGCCTTACTATCTTCTCGAAGCCCCAATCATGTCCAAACTAGGCCGGACCGAGCTCCTGAATGCTAAAACCTTCCCGTGATGGCAAAAACAATCCAAAATACAAATCTAAAATTATAAATCGTCGACGTGAATTGTTATTTTTAACTCGATAGGGTTGCAAAGTAAATTATTGGCTCCAGTCATAAGCATAGGGCATCTAATAATGCAAAATGTGGAGTTTGATATAAAGCAGATATTTGGGGGAGTATAAATTGCGACTAGCGCTCACAATGTAAATGAGTTAGAAATGTTCATTATCTAAATTGTCTGGCTGTAATGCGATATCCTGTCCCAATGAGACCGCGCGCCGCCGTAAAATGCGAATTGCACCGGGACCGATAAAAATTAAATAAATATATTGTCGCTGTTTCGTTGGATGGTTCTTGATGAGACTGTGATGCTGGATGAACTTTATTGCATTTCATTCATTTAATTACGAATTACATCATCAAATAAACTGATTTTATGGGCACTACGCTGAATTATGCGGTGGGACTAAACTCGTTGCGATGTTTGCTGCCAACCAAATTTTGCGCCCCAAAGCTACACCAAAATCACAACAATAATGCCAATCAGTAACCTTGTTAAAATAAAAAATAAAAATGTAATTTCAAAGAGATTCAAACACTGATCAATATTTTTGATGACCCCAAAAATCCTAAGAAACTCCTGGAATTTAAAATTAAAATCCTGGAAACCTCCTCACTCTATACCAAAGTTCCTCTTTGGTTTATTCCTCGGGTCAATTATTTAAAAAGATCGATTTTTCGGTACGGCACTGGACAGTTTTTGGCATAACAAGCAGAACCGAAAACTTGAGCTGTTTTGGTCCAACAATTTTTTTAATAACTCAAAAGCTAAAGTTATTTATGTAGTACCCGTAGTTATCGTCAGAATTTAATTAATTAAAAAAAATCTGTTTCTCAATTTACACATTGTTGGCCCATTAAAACTCCCAAAATTGCAAATAAAACGCAGTTCCAAAAAGAGCACGTTTCTAGTTCTTGATTTTACTGCTTTTCACTGTTCACTTATTGATTTAAGAGTGTTTAAGTTAAAGTTCTGATTGACCTATAGACCTTTATGGTATTTTTAAAACTGCTGAACCCTTTTCTCGATAAATATCTAGTTAAAGTGATAAACTCGTTCACCTTTCATTCAAGTCGGCCACCGTTCCTCAGATTTCGCCTCGGTGGTTGCTCGAGTGACAGAAGAACAAAGAAGTAGTTTAAAATGCCAAGAAATCGCTCGAGATTCGTTGTTATTTTATGTATGCTAGAGACCGGGGATTTGTGCGATATGTCACTCTCGTCTGCTTTCCACCCTTGGATGATTTATGAAATATACAAAAAAAGTGACTAATTGGACAACGATTCGTTTATTTTTTGAGCACAAGCGACATTCTAATTAAATCCTGGCTCGCAAATTTTAAAGTTTTCCGTGTTTTGAAACGTACAAAAGCCGCATAGAAACCTTATCACGGCAATAAATATCTCGGTGGCGTTATTAAACGGCGACAATATGATAGGGGCAACTACACCAAATAACCTGTCAAGTATTTATGGAATCGACCTCTTTTACAAACCACGAATAATGCAAATAAAATAGCGCGATTGCGTTCATCGAGCCTTATCGTGCCTAAATAAAGAGCAACTCAAGAGCCGATGCTGGGCTAAAATGATGATGGCTGCGACCTCTTATCTTTATTCGAGTAATAAAAATATGTATGTACATGAGTGCCCACATGAGCTCCTCATTTTTACGGCAGAATGGGAAATATCACATTACGAAAAGCAAATTTCTTAGTTAACGAGAAGGTGGGCGAGATTTTACTTTTCTGTATGAATTAACATTATCTCTCCGCCACGAGTTTCTACAACATATTCACTAATGTAAACTCTGTTGCCAGTTTATGGAAAATAATTGCTCGCTAATATCCCTAATGTTTATTTTTCATTAAGCTCGAGACTGAAAATATTTGCCAGACAGGTTTTTATTACAAAAGTTTTACTTAAAGTGCAGACGAGATTTTTTTTCTTCGTGGACGTAATCATAACGACAAAAACAAATTAAAAAAGATACTTTTTGTTAATATGTTTCGCAATAGGGGATGATACTGGAAATGCAACCCTCTAAATTTGTAAACACACCTTGTTAGATTAACAGAGATAAACACCCTTATAATCGGAGGGTCATAAGACTGGTTTCGGGTTTTTTGTGACAAGAGAAGAACACTGTAATGTGGTCCAGATGCTAATTTGAGTGGTGCCAAAATTTAGTGATAATTATGTTAAGTTTTCACGCTTAAGAATCGATAAGTAAAAAATCAACCTAAATAAAATATGAACAAAGTTATTTGCGAGGCTAACATGGTTTGTTTTGTAGCTGATATAAATCAAACTTCCAGGTGTAAAATGATATGTACATGAGTAAAAACGTAGCGCCAGTTTTTGTTAAAGTTAAGATGTTATCGTTATATGGCAGTAAGAGCTTTAGGCATCGTAAAAGACTTTTTACTAAAAGCTTCGTAAAAACCAAGAAAAAAAACAGTATTGGTTATAAATGAAAAACACAGAATCATCGAGGTAAATTAAAAATAAATCCAATGAAAGATAACAAACGAAAGGTATTAACAGACTTGTATGGAAACAGTAAACCATTGTTATCCTATGTATGTGGGATAATTTGTGTTAAGCTGAAAAACAATGAAAATGTGAAAAACATTGAAGGCTGGAGTAGAATTATTGGTTGCAACGAGAATTCCTCAAAAATAAAACCCGACTACTGCTTTTTCAAATTTGCTTTATTTCAAATTTACTCACAAAAATCAAAAATTAAATTGGAAAGAACAAAAATTTGCCAAAATTTCGTACGAGTTTTTCTTTGGTTATTAACTTACGTTCCTTGCATAACTACAATATGAAATATTTGACATTTACTCAATATTTTTCGTCATAAAATATATTTCGAGAACACAATGTGTGGTCAAGTATTTACGTCAAGCTATAAATATTATATGCAGCATAAAATCCAATTGCTTGCGGGCAATACATTTCCGTCTGCAGTTCGCTGTTTTCATTATTTTAATGTTACAAATTTTATATTATTCTTCGTATATTGTCGTGGCTTTTACATATCCGTTACCTTTGTAAAATCCGCTTTTATAGCCAACTAATGTTTGTGACGTTACAAAGACTGAACAAAAGTGTAATTAGAATTCGACTTCCTAGTGTCTTTTTTCTCATACCATGGTGTCGTTTCGTCGTTAGTTGAGTTTAGTATTCTTCAGTTACTTAGTGACCGTGTAATCCGACATTATGTGGACTAATCCCGCATGTAACGCATCTGAGCCGGACTGGCCGATAACCGGAGCCCTGCTCATTTCACACTCGACTGGGTCCGGACTCGCCGCCCGGACTTGTCTGCTCCGATAAACAGCGCCCTGATTGGATAAATCATTGTACTATTGGTTCTGCAAACATACTAGCCCGATCAAATCTCCGTCTCCAAAAGGTACCGTTCAATCGAAAAATAAATTATTTTTATTGTCGTCAAATATCGCTGTACGTCAGATAATAAAACAGCTTCGCTCATGCTTCTGACAAACTACATCTCTGCTCCGAAAGCGGTTTATTGTTGGTGGTTTGTGTTTAATTGTATGATATTAGCTGACGGGTGCTCAGGTGATTACGGCCAGCTCAGCCTCCAGCAATTTCATTAAAGTTTGACGTATTGCGTCATATATAGGGCGATATTACCGCAGTCACATTATTTACGTCATACAAACAAAAAGAACCATCAAACTGAAATTGTGCGCAACTCGATTTTGTTAGTTTGTTATGTCTGCCATTCGGGAAAATCTACTTCCAAAAATGCATTTTTGCTTATACGCCTTCAGGTCGCATAAGATATAAAATACATCAGTTGCCAACTTTATGTTTAGATTATTTTCCGATCAAGATAATAAATAAAAGTGCACATTTCATAGTTCGCCAACTTTTCGTTTCGATTCTCCAAGCAAGAATTTTGCAAGAACAAACTTTCGAAAACAACAATTTTCTGATTGGTCGTTCCAAATACGTTAAATGTCAAAGCGATCTTACAAGCAAAATTAAGCAACAATAACTAAACAAAAACAAGAAAGAAAGTTCGACGAACGAAGGACATAATGCTCAACTATGCGAACACAATAGCAAACACATTATTACACGTCCTTTGGTAAACTCTCATCACTGAAGTTGGCAACATATTGTTCATAGTTCTAATTAGCTTCTCAAGTGTTGAATGTAATACCGCAGCTCTAAGCACTTCCTATTCTCAGGTTCAGTGTCAAGCGACACACAAGTCCAGAACTAATTTCTTTCCTACATTTTAAAATATTTATACGTCTGGGAAACTAACACAAAGGCAATTTCAGTAAGTCCAATAGTAGCAGAATAATAAATGTACTGCAAGAAAAAGTAATCGAAAGTCAACTAAAATTATAAAGCGTGATAGCTTAAGCGCTCTCACACATGTCTAAAAGTCTAAAACGTTTATTTAACCATCTTTGTCACGTGATAGTGATTGTTTTTTCTTGAAAATTGTAGAAAAATTTGAAAGCAATAAAAGTAAAAAACGGCAAAGAGTAGAGATTGAGTGAAAGTAAAAAACAAAAATTCAGTTAAGATTATACTTATTAGAACCTGTTCCCATGTTTTAAAACACTTGCAACATCTTTTGTTACTTATTTGAATTGTTAGTATTTAAATTTTTCTTAGAAAAATCAAAATCAAAAAATTCAGCTCTTTCTTTCTCTTATTATACTTATTAGAACATGTGCACATGTTTAAATTTCCCCACCATCTTTTGACATTTATTTGAATTGAATTTGAATTAAAGAAAAATTGTTAACTTCACCGAGGTTCAAACCCCGGACCTAGCGGGACCTTATGCCGCTACACCACTACGCCACCAACAGTTTCTCAGCTCAAATCCAACATATTCATACATACACAAAATTTTTCAAAAATTTGCATCTACAACGTTTTACCGCTTTTCTGAATCTTTTGCACTCCTGTGAGTGCATTTGGAGCGATTTTGTTAATTTTTTCGATTATTGAAAATTTTTTTATCGATTTTCGGCACATTTAATTTTCTATCTTAAAAGAAAATTGACACTTAACAACTTTAAAAAACAGTTTCCAAATACACATTTAAAAAAAAAATTTTTCCTACGCAGTGCTTATCTCAAATTGTGCTTCAGCAATGGAAAGTTTGTGAAAGGTTAAAGTAGTTAAAATGTAGAAATGAGAAAAGTAATCGACAATACCCTTAAAGAGAGTCCTACTATTGTATTAAACTTAATCCTTTTTTCATATTATACTTTCTCTAGTATATAAAATAGAATTAGATAACAACTAAAGTATAGCTATTTATGTTTTTTGATTATTCTGACCTTCCTGGCCATTTGCTCGAAGGTCGGTTCCAAGCGAACCCTCAGAGAGGTGACGAGATGACATCGGGATCTCTAAACGACGCAGTCTGAAACAAGCACGTCATGCAACGATAAAGGGGATTAGACACTCCAACGAAATTCGGAATGATTTTCCTCTCGAGCCCGTAGCTCTGCCGAAGACAGTTCTTATCTGCTCCCGTCGAGCAAAGACGCAATCAACAATTGTGTTCCATTGTCCGTAGCAACGGAAGATCGCACATCCTGATAGTTACAGATCTCGTTCCGCAGCCGCGAAGGGCTAATTGTGTTAGTTCCTCGCGACTGTGGAGATCGTCATCAACTGCAACCGATTCCTGTATCAACACTTATCTCCCTCACGATAAATATGTCTGCAGCTGCAGAAAACTAACACAGATTCCTGACCAATGAATGGTATCCTCGTATTTATCTCTCTGGAATTCGCTGCTTCCTACGGGTGATTTCCAAGCTTGATAATTTTTAAATGAACTACCCGTTCGTAGCTATGTAAATATGAACGCGAGCTTTAATTTAAGTATAGTACACAAGCCAGGCAATCTAACGATACAATGGCCAATGTTATTGTAAGGAAAATCAATTAAATTTCTGTGGTTTAGAAGTAAGCGGGGGTCGTAACTAGATTTAATAAATCCGTCCCGCAAGCGGGCGCTTGTGATAACGTCGGATAGCATGCCACATCCTGCTTTGTGCCGCCCAGGAGACGGTATTGTGACGGCCTCATCAATATCCTCACGAAATTGTTATTGCGGACACGAGTTCTCTCAGCCTCATCCCTCCTGCTATTGTAGCAGGCCGATCATTATTTTAATCATCACCGTGTGTTACGAAATTTATCGACGAGTGGATCTGTACGGAAAAGGGTGGCCATAGAAATGGAGCTTTTTGCTAACTAAAATGCAGTATTCTGCATAATAGACTATAGCGCGAACTCTGAAGCTTTAAGATAATATATTTATACTTTACTCTGAATTGTATTTGAATAGGCAGCTCACGTTATATCAAGCCGCTACAACGCCCTCATTTGTAGAAGATTCAAGGGATGCAAATTATCACCAACATCTAGCGACTAATAACATGAAAGTTTGTCCTTCATATTTAATGAAGATTGTTTGAAATTTAAACAGCTTCTCCCATAATAATTGAATAAAAGTAGATAGAGCAGAAATTTGTTTTTATCTGTATTATCCAACAAAACAAAATTCTACGTTGGTAGTCACAAGTTTTAAAGATGTCAATATAAAATGTAATAGAGAATAAAAAGAAAGTTTTCAACAATAAAAAAACTATGTTTATATACACATACAATAATAAGAGTTATTGCTAGAATTTGATTATGTTGTTATTAGATACTTAAATAAAAATTTGCCCGTAACCTATGTCTTGCTCGTATATAAAATAGTTCATTACAAGCGAGGTGGTAAATATGGCATTACCCCGAGTGCTTATGTAGGTATACGATTGAGAGGCGCCAGCCTCGAGATCGGATAAACTACAAGGGGTAATGCCATTACCACCTAGGTTTGTATGCTATTTTATCCACAATCACATTATTTTCAGTCAAAAATTTTAGCAAAATAAAATTCTAACACAGTTAAGGTCCAAACGTGGTAGGCCATCCAAACGGCGTTTGATTTTTGACTTTTCAGAAATGTCAAAGAAAATATTAAAATAATGTATGAATCTGATTTAAAATCGTCGAAATGGAGCAGTGTACTCCCTCAGAAGTAAGAAAAACTGCTATAAAAGCAATTGAATCCTAATTTAGCAAAATATTATGCGTAACTTGACAATTTGAAAGAAAAAATCCCCGGTATTTTTTTAAGGTTGGCTATCCTGCATATTACCGCCCAAGAGAAGTAATATCATTACTCCTCATAAGATTTAATGATGTGTTTCCCAACCTTTAAAAGGTTAGTAATCGACCTATTTCATTAGTGATTGTGAATAAAAAATATTGAAAAGCTTATTTCTACTCAAGGATAGAATGTATGTACATATTTAATTAATTAATTATACAAGGTGCTTAAATGTTTCCATTAACTACATTGTAGAGCTTTTCTTTGACTATAAAATGATAGCTACAGACACATTTAACAATGAAAAGAGGAAAATCTGTAATTATTTGTTTGTATATTATTTATTTAAAAATTAGAACAAAAGCTCCCTTAAAACATATGGAAACACTGGAGCACACATGTTTTTACAGAAACACTATTTTCCCTATACCGAATTTCGGTTTAGCTCCCTGAATTCAACTTATAATAAATACGAAGGTTAATTTCCTTTTTTTACGATGCAGGCAAACGTTCCGATAAAATGTTACAAGCAATTTCTTTAATGCAAGGTTCAAGAGTTTATTTCATTTGGTTAAGACTCGTATAAATTTTCTTTACCAGTGTGGTCATGTTTATTGTTGGTCATCAATTTCGAGCGAGTTACCTTGTAGTAAAAAACCCGTCTTATTGAACCAATCACACCGATATGTGTTCTGGTGCACCGTAGAAACGTTTATTTTATTGACAACGGCCAAAGTTTGTTATCTACAAATGCAACGTGACACATAATCCGGTAATTTATATTTAAGCAAGAAAAGTTACCAGCAGGTGTAATAAAAAGTCAATTTGAGTTTATAACGTTGTTAATATGCGAGATGCAGTTGCGAATTTCGTATTAATTTTCAGCAGCTAATAGTTTCTTTAATAATCCAATGTAGGTGGTATGCAAAGCTTATATAGCTTGCAAATTCTTGAATGGTTCAAATAAGGACGAGCCGGAAAAGGAAATTACGCGACCGGACTGGAAACGAGGCAGTTAGCAAAGCTGCAGCGGTAATGCAAATGTGCTGTATTGCAGAAAGCTGCTGCAACAATTTTATTTAAATTCCGATCTCAGTAAGTGTTAGTTTAATAGTATATATTAAATTAACCCAGTTTTGTACGTGTTATTTTGTCAGTTAATTGCCACATGCTACAAGTATCGATTTATGAGACAAGTTGATGTTCGCGCTTAGTACTTTGTGCTTTCGAGAAGCTTTGGCGATAATCAAGTAAAAACGTATCGTTTCGTTCGTAATATGCAGTGATTTTTTAACAATGTTGCTTTTATTGGATATTACGTGGGACGATAGGCATCAATCGCGAGTAACAGTCTGTTTATCACGTCGTTAACTCCAGTAACATCCATTTAAAAATTTATTAAAAAGAAATTACCATCGTTTTTGCGCCGTTTTCTGCTATAAAATTTTTAAAGAGACCGTCTTAACGGAACTATTTACTTTAGAGGCTTGGTCACTTTGAGGATACTCTCTTCCGTCCTTAGCAAGGGTAATTGCGTTTCCTGAGAACTTTAATGCTGAAATACGTTTGGCTCATCGTCTCCACTTTAACTAACTTGACTTTCACGTCATCAATTAGAACGATGAGCGACATACGATAACAACACATACTTAGTTGTTATGAAAGCAGATTTTCACAATTAATATGATAAGCTGGGATGACCACATCAAAAGCCGGCCCGAAATACATAAACAGATCCTGCATGCATGGAAACATAATGCCGCCACGGTTATTTTTACAGAACCAACCGTCCAAATACTAAAGCTTTGTGCTTCATGTAACGTACGGATGCTTTGAGGATTTCTTTATATACAGAAAGGGCTATTTTAAATCCTATTTGAATACCAACACCGTAAATTTCCATTCGCTACGTTTGTTCCCAAAGATAACGAATTAACTGCGGAAAGTTGTGCTTTATACTCGTATATTAGCAACAAAGTTAAACTAAAAGAAAAAAAGTGCCCATCAAGTGGAACTTTATATTTTTCTCTAGCTACAGTATAAATTTACCTAAAGCACATTAATAAATTTTAACAAAAAATTTGCTTTATAACAAACTTTAGAAACGTTAAAATTAAAACAAAAAGAAAACGACTTTCAATTTCAGTATTTTATTTAAAACACATACACAAACACTGACACAGTATAATTGCTTCCATTATTTCAGAAAATTGCAATGTAAACGAACAGAAACCAAGTTGCTTGGCTTTATGGTGAGGAAAGCGCTCGTCAAATGTTCGTTTCTTAAATAAAAGACTAAACTAAAATTACTATTCAAAAAAAAGTTTTGCAAATTATTATACAAAATTATTTATCCCGAGATAAAAACTAAATTTAAATTTTCTTTAAAAAATTGTCTTAGATGAAAGACGGCCAGTGGTTCGTTTAAAATGAAATGAGAAAAAACTTTCAAGTCCCAATATTTTTAAGTGAATATTTTTACAGCGTATTTTATTTTCGTTTTCATCTGGCTTGGCAGGACCGTTTTATAATCCAACAAAAGTTCCAAAGTCAACAAAAAAGATCATGCTAAATATTCGTCGAACGATTTCACTTGAATTGAATGGTATAGAGTGCGTGCGAGAATGACAATGTGCAATTATTCGGGCATCGAAGCGTCTCACCATATCCGGAGTGTATTAATTGAAAGTCATTTGACAGGGCCTAATGAGATCCGGATCGACGTTGTTCTGTCGAAACCGAACGTGAACATTTAATGGCTACAGGATGCGGATCTGAATCCCTCAACCCCACCCTTAAGATGCACTTGAATTGGTGCAACTTTAAGCTTGAGATGGATTTTAACGCAGCGAGCTGTTTCGCGAATCGATTCCCGTTCTATTTCCTACTACATTATTCTCACTTCAAAAAGACTTGCAGAAGTTATAAAAAAAAATGCAATATTTATTTACATACTGGTTTGCTAGATATAAATCAAAAGTCGACGCAATGTTCTCCGAACCAATAAAAAAAAAACTGATGAACTCTAATTTGTTGTTCTATAACAAAAGGTGCGACCAAGCAATCGGAAATTTTCGTGCATAAGTGTTATTTGTGCTTTAGCAAACTAAGTGGTGTCTTAATGGGAATATTACGAGTAACAAGACAACTATTGAGAAGTTCGAAATAGGTATTTGCAAATTAATCCCCTCCGGTGGTATCATTGCTAGCATATTCGATAATGTTTGTTTCTGACAGTTATACGACATGATGTAACTAATTAAACCACCCTTTCTCAAATAACCCAATATGTAGTCCTGCCAATTAAGGGATGTCCTCCCTATGTCAATTAAATGGTGCGTTAATTAAGCTTTCTATTTATCTCAATTCGATTTTTTGTTAATGTCCCCCTACGCACAAAGCACCAAAGAGGTATTTTCAAGCCGAATGACTCTCCAAAGCCATGCATTAAGAAAACACCAAAATTGAGAAAGAAGTAATGCGCCAAACATCCTAGTAGGTATCATAATTAAGCTTTAACCACGTTGGATGCCGAGGAATTAAGGAACTATTAGTCCGAGCAAAATTAGAATTTGTTGAGCTCCTGGTAGAAAAATTAAGACAAAATACCTTCTCTCCGTACATTTTCTTGAGGTTGCTACATAATTACTGTTTTATTACCGGAGTGATTATTATTTGTACCGGTGTAGCATTTCGGAATTTGTTCGGGACGGCTTTATTAAGATTTAATGACGTGAACGTTACCCCTCCAAATTCCCTCGGGTTCTTGATGGGGCACTTTGCCCTCACTATACACCTAAAGTAATTTCAAGCGCTACCTCACATTATAAAGCGTCCGTTAATTGCTGCAATCGGTTTATAATGGGCATAAAAAAAGACAAACGTAAATTTACATGTAAAACGGAAATGCTATCTATAGCTCGCTCGGATTACATCGTACCCTTTCATCTGTCACCTGCGTTATCATCCACCTTGTTACTTTTGCGACTATCTGCGTTACAAATGCTTGCAATAAATTTTATTTCGGCCGAAAAAGGCAACTTACAAATTCCGCTTTTAAAATTAATCTCGCGGTTCTCCCCCTGAAATAAAATCGCTCCACGAAAATTCTCTCTTCCCCTTTCTATTTTAGAAAAAATGCATGCGATTTAGTCTTGCAAAGTAGCCCCAAATTTGGTTTATGAAATAACTAATCTAATACCCGAAAAATAATGGCCAACCCTCATGGCAAAACTCGAGTCAACAATTTGGTGTAAGGTAAGCCGTTTTCACTACCATGCATTTTATCTAGTGCAAAGTCGTTCCTATCCTTTATACGAAGTTTATCGAGTCGTTAAAATCTCAACAGTATATTTTATTTGAAAACCCCTAAACCGATTTCAACCACGTTATCGTTCTAAATCATTTTCGTGCAGCATAAAACCTAAAATGTATTTTTTTGCGGTTCTCTCTGCACCACATGGCGTTGCTCGATGATATTTTTGCGCACTAGTTTTTGCGGATATTTCTGAGTTTGAGGCGGACTGATATATTGCCCCTAAGCAGAGCCGTACCGCGACACTGAGATAGATTCATGTGATAGGATATACGACCATTGGGTCTTACAAAAAGCAACGCCGATGAAATTTATGTGACGTCTTCGAATATCAGAGAGGCTCCGTTTCCGAAAAATGAAAATTAGTTTTGTTTCACACATAAATATACACCGACGTTATTACTCTAGAGAGTCGGAGCGCCTCCCTAATTCGCAAATTTATTTTATTGCAGAGTCTGATATAGTGAGACGCGACCTGCACTAACGAAGATGCCGCGCGCCGCAAAGAATTTACCACACTTCCAGGCACGTCTGTCTCAATAAAAAAAGGACCCGCAACTTCGTACCAGTCACAAAGATTTATTTTGAACCGGCGTGGAATAATTAATAAAAATGTCATTAAAATTTTCAGCGCGAAAAAAGCTTTTAGTTTGCGATTCAAAACAAAAAACTCTTAACAAATTACTAGGAGTGGTGTCGGTGTAGTTGCAACAGCAAAATATAAGTGTAGCTGCTGTTGCACGAAAAATGACCCATTTTTCTTTATTTCAAAATTACAATATGACCGTCTTTACAGCCTGCAGGAAGAATTGCGCGAATGAACATTAAGACTAATTAACATCTCAAGCCCGTATCTTCATTTTTATTATATTTATCTCAATTATTAGACGCTCGAGACAAACGCTGGCTTACAGTAATTGCCACAAAGTATTATTTATACTGTAAATTACATCGCAAAAGGTACAAATTTACGTTCACCTATATTATATAATAATATTCGAGGTAACCTTTTGTATCCAAGTCACGTACCGGTTAATATAATATTTACATGAATAGAATGACTATAAAGTCGTATTACAATAATTGTTACCGTTGCTGGAACTGACACCTCACTATTATTATTCTGATTATAGCAAATTAGATACTCGACTTTCATCAAAAAGTTAAAAATACACCAAACTAAACAATCTTTGGCGCTTTGTGATCCGATCAGAACTGCATGCGAAATGATTACTTTCATGAAATTACTGGAAGTTTCCTGAACAACTAAAAGCAATTATACACTAGAGTCTCCTGACTTAATTCTGAATATGATATGCATCGTTATGGAATGCAATACCAAATAATGAGTGGAAACCCCCAAAAGCGTAATTTCCTAGATGACCACCAAGTAATTTCAAGTAATGGCTTATATTCGTGTGATAATAACTCGAGTTTGTTTACAATTCAGAAAAACGATTTTATATTGTGTATCATATCTCGAGCTTCCAGCAGTCAAAATTACAAAGCTCGCATTATTATTAAAATTATTGTTGACGAAAAACAGCAATATTCATTTTAATTCGAGGTTTGTGTACTAGAAAATTTGTAAATACGGGGTAGACAGAATGTAGAAACTAATTTCATTCGTAAACTTAGAACAAAATTGTGATTCAAAAAAGGCTGGCTGATACATTAAAAAACAAGGGATGTGAGCAGGGACTGGCGAACTAATAACGTTTCGATTACAGAAAACTTTTGCCGCATCAAGTATTTAAAGGTTTTTGTGAAACTGGCTGACGTCGTATTGTTCTGAAAGTTTTTACAAATGACAATACGTGGAAAATTTCGATATTTCACTTCGATATCGTCGGAAAAACTTTAATTATTCATCGGTAGTAAAAGCTTCCACTTTGCCGAGTATTCTACTCATTTGCACAGATTACTAAAAAACATGTCTCTGGATAAACAATAAAAATGCCTGTGGTGTGTCGTGCTATCAAACATGTCAATATACTTTAGATTTCATTGTGTTTTATTTATAATGTACACAATAACGGCGACAACTATAAATCAATAATGCGACGATATAAAAACTTATTTTTTAGTCTGTTGTAGCAATATTTAGATTGTCTGAAGATACATACTAAATCCCACTGTAGTTCTATTGACTTTAGAACTTTGAACATTAAATACGCGTAGCTCGCGCTGGTAAAACATTGCTCTACTTCAAATACACGTACTTAATTTATCGATTCCCCACCCTGTAAAACTAACGAAAAAAAACTTTGCATTGAACTTGAGACCAAATGAAATGCAATGTGCAAACTTCAAAAGTTGTGACACTAATAAAACGTTGTAAAGTAATAAATATGGTTCAACTGCAAATAAATTTATGAACTATTGGCACAAAATAAAACATAAGCCACACTTAATCCAAATACATATTCAAACTATCAAAACCACCGACAAATTAATGAAAAATAATAAATTTATAAACGCAATACCACTGTGTTAAATTGCAATCAATGAAACAAACATACAGCTATGTGATCCACAATATTGATCCCTTAAAAAAAACATATTTTGCCAATGAATACACTAAAACAATATATGTATGTAGTATGTTGTTCAAGAAAATTACACTTTTCATAGCAAAACGTTAAAAATTTTTTTTTTGTTTAGGTCTACAATATTAAATATTGGTAATATAATTTATTTACAATCATAAAGTAATAATCAAATCAACTTGCATGTGAAAGGCTAGCTAATATGACAGTTCAATTTCATTTAACAATTGATATGAAGTATCAGGTCCAGATTGGGAAATGGACACTTCCCAACCTCAAAACATCATAACGAAGTGATCAATTCCCAATCTGAGCTGTTATGTCATGTTTTTCAAAGTTTGATACATTTTTTATTCATTTTCTGATCTTGAAAGAAGATGATTGTGAATAAAATAGTATATGTAGGTATTAACCGCGCCTCGGTTATCAAATTTCGCCTTGGTAATGAAGCACTTCCCACCTCGGTATGAAATTTACTATTTTATGGGCATATAAAACATTATTTAATTCAATAAATTAGAAATTGTAATAGTACAAATCAACAATTCGTTACTTCATGAGCTCTAGAAATTTTTATTTTTTTATTTTGGTAACAAAACTTTCAATACAGGATGCGCCAGAACTCGTGCCCCAGAGAAAAATGCCATATAAGGTAAGATACCAGGAACATGGAAAAATGTTAAAAAAAAATTATCTATAAAAGTTTCGAAGTTATGAGAGTTTAAATTTTGCACTTTGACTCTATTTATCTCTGTTGGAAAAATAATTTTTCAAGTTTTTTTGCTACAGGTTATTAGAAGAGGAAATAAGGAAGCTGTATTCTAAATTGTAACTTTGTTTAATGTTGTTTGTGGCTTTTATTGGCAAACTTTTGTACCTTTACTAAATAATTGTAAAAAAAAACATATAAAAGATCATCAGTATCATTAAATAGACATAAAAAAAATGTCAAATGTCAAAAAATATATGTCAAAATTTTTTGACAGATAGAATATTTTAAACATTTTTTCCATGTTCCTGGTATCTTATCTTACTTGAAAATTTTCTCTGGGGCGCGAGTTCTGGCGCAGCCTGTATATGCAAGCAAACAATGCCACCCACCAATACTATATTTTTTAATCAAATAAAAATCTATTAAAACTGTATAAACAGTTGTACACACGGCAAAACCAACATTACCAACAGCTAATTGAAGTCGTTTGTAGTGTACGAGGGTCGAAGAACAGTACACACGCAAAATTATGTACAAACGCAGAGCCCATCTCCGCGTATGGATATTAATGCTCAGGTGGATCACAGAGCGTTATGGGATCTCGTAGTGCCAGACTAAATCTTCATTTCTCTACTTAATGTTCTCTGATAACAAGATACCGCCTTGCTTTATGCCTAAATATGCTTCATACACTCGAGGCCATCGTAAACACTAAGTGCACGGATATGTTTTTGGTGATTGTGATAATTTACAGCAAGTTACATTCATACCCTCAGGTCGCCCACGTCTCAAACATCAACACGAAAAACACCACCCAGACAGGCGCACCTTGCTTATTTCCATGTTGTAATGTATGCTGAGACCTCTAGAGTAAATCATAGGTTTCCAGTAATTACTCCGAGATAATTCCCCGTACCTTCAGGTAGAATTTCATAACACATAGACCATATAGAACAGTTTCTTGCTTCATTATTTAGAACACAACTCTTCGAAAAGTAAATTTAAACAATCAACAACTCTCAAATCCAAAATTACATCAAGCTTAATGTTATTCGCTTTTGCAAGGAGGAACGAATCTGTGGTATAATGATAGGATTTATCTCCGATCAAACAATGTTTTCCTGTGTACCCCACTGTGTGTAGGCATTTACCAAGTCGTGTTGATTTTCTTGGGTTGGAACAAAAGTGGGCGCTTCGAAGGAGTGCCGCAAATTTAGTTGAATAAAATTTGTCTAAGGCAAAATGAGATAAGACAAACATCTGCTCGGATATCCACTAAAAAATTCTATAACGTGTCAATAATCGTCAAAATCGCATTAGGCAGAATTGACAAATGGAAAGCGGCAAAATGAAGAGTCATCCTGTGAATAAAAATTATTTGATAAAAAATGAATAGAATGACAAAGGAATCGCACAGATAGAGTAAATCTATAGAAATGAATGTAAATGAACTTTATTAATAATAGCACAAATTAAGAATATAAAATAGTCAGGTCCAATAACATAATTTGAAGAATTTTTTTTAAATGAAATCCGTTTTTTGCACAAAGAATATTTAAGTAAAACAAATTTAACCTTATGATCATCATATATTGCATATCCTTCATTTTGTTAAGCGCGATGCTTAGAGCTTACAAGACAACAATAATTTATAATTACCCATTTTCAAATTTCCAAGTTTGTAATTTATAAATAAAGTTTTATCCCCGTTTTTATCGTTACGTAAAGATTTATGCGAAGCATAGAACTTTTGTAATTTTTGCTGAATTGGGTCCTCAATAAAGTTTCTTTCTTAAGAGGAAGCCATGTTTGAAATGTCCCACGAGTGAAACTTCTTATTTCATATGCATTAAAATAATTTTTTTGAATACAAAAATAAACCTTTGAGAGGATGGTACAGAAGTGGAAATATTTGCAGAGTTTTATTTGATAAAATATTTTTTTTTAAAGATGTTGAAAAAAATCTATTTTGTTTAGCTCCATTTATCATATCAATAGCATCTTTGAAAGTTTGGTGGAGAATGACGCCGTAACATTTAAGTTTCTCTTCTGACGTTCGAAATAATTTATGGCGGCGTTGGTAGGAAATTTGCTCACAAATCTTGTAGATCTTGCAACATTATTTGAATATTTCTAGGATAAAAGGGGCAGGAAGTTACTAACAAGGCAATTCATTCGATCGTGAACTCCGCCAGTTTCAAGGGTAGTAGTAAAATCAATAAATGCAAGTAATTTATGAAAACGTGCCGCTATTCTAAAGCAACTCACCGGAATAGTTTGCCCCGTTTCATCCCTTTGACTAACGAGAAAATTCTGTTTGAAAATATGAAGCGGCGCATTTGCGCGACTTTCGATATATCTAATGTGCTCAAACTAATAAAGTGAATATAAGTTGAAAGGGCGCACCAGCCGGCCGCAAGTTTACCGCGGAAAAGAAGCCAGACAACAGTAAAAGGTTTCCGATAAATTCCAGTCGTGTGGTCAAAGTCATTAAGAACAAACATCAAAGTGGCACGAGACCATCAAGAAACAATATCCGGCGGGTGGTAGCCATGTTTCCACTTACCTTCCTCCCACGAGCAGTGAGTCTCCATCTCGCAACATCAACCGGAAGTAGTCGGTGCGAGTATCGTTCCCCACGAAGTGGTGCACGTCGTCTTCCGCTCCTGTGGACAACAAAACATTCATGAGTTTCTCACTAGCAAAATCCTCAACTAGCTCAACCAACTCGGGCAGAAATTCAACAAAAACTAACGCCACCTCCACCAAAAGGATGAAACCGACGACGCGTCAAAAAGTTAATTGAAACAAAAACTGTTTATAATTCCGGGACGATAGTTTACCCAACATACTACCATTTCACATTTAACTTGGTCTAACAAACACCAACTTGATGTATTCAACGTTTTAATATTGTCATCCGCACATTCGCTCTAATTAAACACAAAAGTTAAATGAACGTGGGCCTTTCTCGCCCTACAACGTAATTAAAACACAAATATTTCAGTAAACCGCAACCTGACAAACATTTCAAAAACACAAAGTGTCATAGCACCGCCGGAACCGATATCTCATGTTTCTTCTTCCAACCGCGCCTGATTCAGCACATCGATCCCAACTTTCTTTCAACGTCTTTCCATTTTCTTGCGGATTAAGTAAACTTATATTGTAAAAAGCTACCCAGTTAGCAAGATTCAGCTTTTTCACTCTGAAGCAACTCAATAGTTTCCGGGATGAACACTGGGGGGCATGTGATTAATGACCGAGAGGTGATGGTGCGCTCACTAAAAAATACAACCGAAACAATTCGGGACACCGGACACCTGCCACGACACGATTTTTACTTCGAAACAATACCAATCTCAAAGTTTGTAAACGCGACTTGCAAACGTGCAATTCGCAGCTGCTTCTATCTACTGTTCCAGGGCTAATTCCAGGGCATCATTATTATTTAAACTGTGTATGAAAAACTGATAATAAATTTATAATGTGAAAAACTTTTACATTAACGCTCACACTGATGGCAGAAAATTAATCTATAGATTAATTTATTAGCTTTCAATGTAGAATTATTGTAATG
The DNA here is from genome assembly GCF_015345945.1 of Tribolium madens. Taxonomy (NCBI): domain Eukaryota; kingdom Metazoa; phylum Arthropoda; class Insecta; order Coleoptera; family Tenebrionidae; genus Tribolium; species Tribolium madens. The sequence continues at coordinate 6,348,243 of NW_025401063.1, forward strand.
CTTATAAAGTGTGATAAACAGTTCACTGGTGTGTAAATTCAAAATTTATGTGGCTATAACGCGACAATTAAAAAATTTAATATTGATATAAACAGGTGTCTGAATCGGTGTGTTCACAATAGAGAAAACACACATTTAAGATTAATTTTCCTATCGACAGGTAAATTATAATGTAATGGAAAATATCATAATTAAGTGCGTCTGAATTATGTGTTAACAAACAAAATTCGGCCACAAAAAAGTAATACAGTAGCCGCCGCGCCGCGCCGTAAAATACACTTACAACGTGTTGAAATCGATTGGTTATTTAACAACGGTATGTTTTGATGTTTTAATAAAAGCACCCCAAGTAGCCCTAAACATGAAATTAACGTTCTAAAAACAAAACGTTCAATTTTACGCCAAGTTATAGGTAATTACAATTGTAAACAGTTCCTTTAGAGTGTATATTTACGGTACGTAAATACAATAATAAATTTGGAGCAAATCTGCCAACGAAACATTTGTGTACAGTTCAATGATGCTTGTGCAATGACCGGTTAGATTACATGCAATGTCACTAAATAATGCGGAATTGATTTATCTGTGAAGCGCTTTGCGACAGGCGCTCTCTATAATGGATGTCATCTGATACTATTGATGTTATACTCAAAACATGCAAATGAAATTTAACACTCTCGACAAATTACCAAGAGAAATAAAATATGACTGGTACACACGGTACACAAATTGCCTGAAAGCTCCGCTCTTTTATTTAAATTTTGCAACATGTTTCGAATCAATGGAGACAACCCTGCTGTTCTATTATGACTAAACAAATAAAATAATAGTGAAAATGGTTTACAATATAAAATCAAGTAAACTTGCAACGATTTATTCAAATAGATTAGAGCAGCTTCAAAATGGGAACATACAGAGTTCACAAATACGTATGCCAATACCGAGGTTATATAAGTAATACTACTATTATTTTCAAACGAAAAGTTCTTGTCTGAAACAATCAACACACAATCCCAACGGTACTTTGCGCAAGTAAAATTGCCTTCATTTCTGTAAGTAAAGACTAATTTTCAAGAATCGCAGTGCTTTCAGATGTCGCCTTCGATTTAAATCATCCGATAGACATGCAATGGCGCATATCTGATGGAAAGTAGGTGAAGAAAAGCACCAACATGGGGTACATAAATATTATAAAGCTCACGGAATATAAAACACGTGCGATTGCTATGCCAAGAGCGTGCTCCGTGAAAGAAGAAGCATATTGAGAAATTTCAAATATCCGATTGCTATCCAAGATTGTAAAAAGTTCGATGGAGAATTGCGATGATACGACCACCTCAATGTGATAGCAATAGCAATAAGATGGCTTGTCGGACAAGAACTGGGATTGCTTCTTGAATATGTGCAGTAATATCTCAGTACAGCAGACGATGTATTTAGAATGTAAAAGAAATATAGACACTTCGATATCGGAAACAGAAAACTTAGTATCGAGCTCATCCAAGAATATTATGTCATTTGGCTAATTAATAGCAACGTGGAATTAAGTTGTTGATATTTGTCCGAGGCATTTATCAAAGAAATGGCGCAATTCGTTGCAGATATCGCTGCGACCAAACCACGAAATTTATTTTGTCGTCTTAGAGCAAAAACTCCAAGATAGTTTAATAGAAATTTATATGGGCTGATTACATCGTTGTAGGATGTCTCTCCATAAACGACAAAGTCATCAGGGAACGAGGGAGAGATAAATTTTATTCGGTTGATGATGATGGGAGTACTCGCATGTTCCGCTCCACAATCGATTCTGGTCCATTAATTACGCGAGCATACACATGTATGCAGCTCGAATTTAATAACATGGCCAAATGAGACACCGCATGTCAAGAAGTTAACGGCGCAAAAAGGCAACCGTGGACAAGTTTAGTAGAATGGAGAGCGTAAAGTGGCAACCTGAAATGAAATTGCCCGAGTGATTAATCGCCGCAATAGCTCTGAGGACATGTATATCCTGGAAAGCTGCTTCAATCATTGTGACAAATAACAGTCAGGCCGCGACAACTACACTTTCTCCTGAAGGCACCGAGTCCTCTCTATACAAGCCTCTCAGATTTGATTACCGAATCCCCAAAACCCTGACGCTTTACCATAACAAATTGCGCTCCGAGCAATCGTTTCACGAAAAACAATCCGAGGGTCCATATGTGACAAACAAAACCTTTTCACAAAGAGGAAACGCGGCGCTACATTAATTTCCTTAAATTAATAAACATTCTCTAACACAATGTTTGCCTCGAAATTTTATAGTTTGTCGTTTCAGTGCAGATTGAATCAATTTAATTATACTAAAAGACAAACAACCAAATTGAAACTCATACACATTACTTCAAATTCCAAAAATAATAACTGTTACCATCCATTTAAACAACATTAATTTCACAAATCAGGACTAATTCAAGTTTAATTTGATCATTTCTGATTTATTTAATCATCAATCATTGATCCAGATTTCACCTCCCTCATCAGAGCAATCGTTCTTCATTGATTTTTCTTAAGGTTTTTAAACTCTCTATGAGCAAATATATTGCATATATCTTGTATAAAAATTTCAATCCTTGACGTCTTGTCAATAAAGAAAGTTGTTTTTTCAATAATTTGCTAGTATTTATTAGATATTTTAGTTTACACATCGAGGAAATCGATAAGCAATCACGCTGAGCACCTATTAAATTTTCTTTCATACAGTACAAAAAATATTCATTCGTACAATGGCCAACGCCTGAAAGAGTGAAATACCTTTATTCGCTTTATTAATTTTTCAGAATGATCTGGCATGACATAAAACAGCATTTCTTGTTAAAGAAAATTGGTATTGCCTGTCTCAAATTTAGAGAGACGGGAAGGGTAACTTGCGTGTTTACAGTTGACAGCATTATTTAAATTACTCTCCAGTTCTTGGAAACTTTTTTTAATAAAAGTAATTTGAATACTCATTCAATGTTCAACTAAATAAAAGAGAACACATTTCAAAATCATTTTGCAAATAATTATACAAAAACCTATGTATGTTCACAGTTGCAGTTGGGCTCTATAAAAATTACCTTCAGTAAATAAATTTAATTATAAAGCAAAATTAGCATTGGTAATTAAACCTAAATTACATTGTAGGTTTTTATCAAAGCAATTCTAAATTAACTCACCTAAAAAGATACTTAATTCCATTTATTTCAAACAAAAACACTGAGAGCAAATTGGCTCAATAGGTCTTATTTATAATAATTAGTCTGTTTTATTGCGTTTCAAGCGTTTCGTTCTGGAGCAAACACTTCATGAATTTCAAAAAGGACTATACACACGCAACAAGACGCTTCTCTAATGAAATTAACGCTAAACGTTGTACGAAGAATTGTGAACTTAAATACTCTCAAAAAATTATTAGGAGTAAAAGTGATAGTTTATGTGGTCAAGCTAAACGTTTATTTTGTCGAAGGTAATGAGGTAAATAATTCAGCTGAATAAACTTTCTTTTAGTCCGAATAACAAATACTATTTTAGTATTTTAGCCGCAGACGTATTCAAATCGAGATTAAAGAGGAACACTATGATTTGCAAGTAAATGAACAAAATAATCATGACGCTTTGCAACAAAATCCAACCAAATCTTATAAACAAGCATCACGCGTCGGTATCGGAATTTGTCTTGAGATTTTCGAAAGTATTTATAAATTTACCTAGTGGATAGTGACTAGTGCAGTTAGTAGTGCCAAATGTCGGATTCTAATGATCTACACTGTACCCCTCCAGAAATTGCTAAATCAGTAAAAAAGATAAGACAGAAAAAAATCGGTAATGTCAATAATGTCATGATAAAAGTAAAAACACTAAAGGGCAAAAATTGAATTTTTACTCTGTGATTGAAAAGTTTTACTTGTGACATTTAGTCATAAAAGTGATCACTTTGGTGAAGTTTGCGAGTAAAAGAAATTAATAGACACAAAATATCAATTTTCGACCTATCCTCTGGACCTTCACACAATTTTGCTACCAAAATTTTCCACCTGAAGGAGCGCCGAGCCTAAATTTCTTGTTATGTTTTGTTTATACGTCTCACTAAGTTGATGTAAGCATCATATAAAGTAATAAAATAATAATAAAAACACAAAGACTCCTTTAGACTGAAACGAAATGCTTCCATGACTACCGCTAATGGTTTTCGCGTGTCGTTCTATTATGCCTCCGTCGTGGCAAAATCGTGAATGCTTCCCTAAATTTAGCTCGTCTCCATGCCTTGCATTTCTATTTGTAAAAATTCAACTAGCGTCATATTTATCACACCACTGACGGCATTAAATTCGAGCACCTGTTTTATTTAAATGCCTCATTTAGAAACCGTCAAAAGATAATCAAAACTGAATTCATTAAAGTTAATTTTTGCTGGAGCCACGAAATATATTTTTTAGTTAATTCCTACGTGACGTCATATTCCCCGATAAACATCAACCGCCTGTATACCTAATTACAAGATAAGACTCGTGTTACGTGTTAAGCAAACTCTGCACCCTCCTCAGATACACACTTTGCGTTATAAATTTCTCGGAGAGGCCAGGATAAAGCAATCATTTGATTTATATAAGCCTCCAAGTTGCAGAAAACAATAACACCACATCTCGCTATCACCCCCAATTGAAAAACGATCGTTTTGACAAAAAATGCAAATAGTGATAAACGCAAAGAGCAAAACCCCTAAAAAGATTAAACGAGAAATATTTCACGATATGAACTCGCACCTAAATCAAATCTGTCAAGGATCAGGTAAGCTCTATTCATAACACTATTGGTGGAGGCGCCGGGTAATTTTCTACGCTTCCGCATTTAATATTTGTTTCCTCACGCTCTGTTAAATTTCGCTTGCTTTGATCGCACTTTTTATTTCTCGTAATAAATTACTAGCGAGTATAATATACGAGGTAAACTAGAAAAATTAAAAAGCACAAAAAAAACTAGCATGAATATACCTAGCTATTTATAGGAAATGCTAATTACAGAAAAAAAAACAAGTAATCACATGAATTGTGTTAATCGTAATTAAATAACGTCATACGGTAAGCTTAAAAAAGCGAACAACAAAATTGCCTTTTTTAGTTTTGGTTTTGGAAGAATATAAAAAAGTCCTTGAATGACCTTGCCTTGTTCTAAAATGAAACATTGGATAGACTTACTGTTTCACTGCAGACGAAATATTTAAAAATTTATACAGAAAAATAACCTCAGCACAAAAATCGTTACCCAGAAATAAAAACTCCAGACGAAATGTCTTCTGACTCCCACGCAATTTAATGGAAAACGAAAACTTCCATTTCGTTCGTTGTCAGACAGTGTTGTTTCAACTTATTCGCCTATTTTAGTATTGTACAATGTTGTTTGTATGAATTGCCAAAAACAGATAAGGTTATTTGGCCGTAACACATTGATTAATTCAAACATCATTTCATTACTTTGCTCGAAATGAAACTTCTTACAGTATGAAAATAATATAGCTCTATTTGGGACAAATAACGCTTTTAAGCTACTCAGCGTTGCAACAATGATAATGCACCCAACACATTATTGTAACAGAAAATGCAAGATGCGACTTGAAAATCTTAATATTCTGATCTGCATTTCATATAAATGGATCTGCGTCTCGTGTATCTAATTTCCGTATCTAGATTAATTAAGTTGTTTTTGTTTAGTGTTTACTCGAGATATATTCCCTTCTATTGAGTATCCGTATTAGATACGCGAAATGTATCTACAATCGACCTCATCATCGCTCTTTCGAGAAGTCTGGTGGGAACCGATAAGCTGCATGTGTAGCGTTCATCTCGGTGTTTATGAAGGGGCGGTGTATTATAGCATATCGCGATGCACTAGCAAACCGGCATGGAAATTCTACCTAATCTTCTCATTTCCCGCAGACGACCTAACTTATTTCCATATTGTAGCTGGAACTTAAATAAGAACTTCTGTTCTCTAATAAGCAATAAATCATAAAATGTGATTCTTATTCAGATTTATTCGGCCTCCAACTCGTAATATGATTCCTGTCCGGTGTATTGATTTCTGGCTACCTGTTCCATCAGCGTTATTGTGCAGCAACATGTTAGCTAGTTGATGATATATATTCCTTGTCAATAATGTTGTCAAAATTTTAGCGGTGTTTAAATTCACAACCATTGTTGTTTCAGCAAAGGCCTATTCACTGTAGTTAATGTAGCACAGTGCATCACACTAAAGGCAATAATAGAGCAACAAGGATAATTTTGAGCTGCAACCTGCATTGGTACAGTCATAAACTGTGGTGGCAAACTTTATGTGCAATACTGTCATCAAATAATAAATCAAGACACAAAAATAAATACTTTTCAATATAAAAATACAAGGTACTGCGTGGTTTAAATTTTTGTTGTTTTTATCGCTGGGATAAATCGTGCCAAGATGGAGAGATGGCGGCCACTAGAGCCCCGAAATCGGACAGACGAGCTTTAGAGCATTAGCCGTCGTTCAGACAGGTTTAATAATGATCCGTTAACCCGCGCATTCATCACGCGCCAAACCGCGACCAATTATTCAAGAGGATGACTGCATAGGGTTCTAACTTCGCTCAACTTTCCGACGCATTTCAGATTTATTGCGCCGGTGTACATCGAGCCAAAAATTTGCTTACGCCGTTCCCAACTTCAAGAATTCATCATCGCATCGACGACAAGGTGTACAGTGTCGTAATCGTGGACTTTGCGAATTTAATATAACGGATTAAAAGCTTCGTACACTTATCTTAAGTTGCAATTCTGTGATCGATCGTCGCCCCATGCTAACTGGAAAAAGCTGGAAAGTCGTCTCGGAAAAAACACATTGAAATCGGATTATATAGTATTGCTTCGGTGTTACAATAGATTGATTGCCTGCCAACAACTTGCGAAAGATTGATGCGATGAAAGTGAAGCAACGGAAGTGAAAGCAAAAAAGCTAGATTAAAATACTTTTAGTTGGTGAGCTATGCTATGACCATGCATGAACGCTCCGCTTCCATTGAATTCGACGTAAATCCGAAAACGAAATCAAAATGGCTGGATATTCACGAGCTTTGATACGATGTTTAGAGGAAGTCTTTATGAGAGGAACTTGCTAATAAATTTCGTAAAGTACTTATTTAGCTTGTAGAATTTCACTAAAATAGTTTAGGGACCGGTTTGACTCATAGCTTGCAGAGAGGCGCTCTACGCTCATCGGAATTAGTTTACTTATAAACAGAAAAAAGAACAAGTCTTTCATCCTCTTAATAAAATTTTATTGAAAAGACATATTTCCTTGTAATCTTTTTGACAAATTCATTTCTTGTTACCGTGGCTTTTGTCCTGTTTAAGATAAGCTTTATACACAATTTTTGTCCATCTAAAAAGTAGGGTAAAGAAGAAGAAAGCTCTCTAATCTGTCTGTGTAATATTTATTGCTTAAGAAGCTTTAAGCACAAACAATTCCATTTCATCCATCTACAACATAAAATATTTCTCAGTTAAATTCACCACAAAACAATTCGCTCTTAATGTCAATTTCAGTTATTATAGAATAATGAAATACTATTTTAAAATTCCTAAATAAAAATTAATTACCTTCATCGAGAAAACTAACTCTTAAAGTATGCTCGATAAAAGATTTATTTTTACAAAGAAAATATTATTTGTAGGTATCGATAATTCTACAAGAAGATTCAAGCTTTATAAAGGATTAATTGGAGCACGAGGATTGCTAAATATAATAAATTTTAAATTGCTTTTATGGTATCGCTAGTTGTGTTGAAGTAATAATCCATATTTAATTAAAATAAACAAGAGAGTGCCTGCAGTTTAGCAATAAAGTTTCATAAAGAGCAAGATATGAAAGTTGTCTTCATTCGTCGAATGCTCGCCTTAAATTGAATCTTAAAACTTTTACATTATCAAGATTTATGTCATTTCTGTCGTTAAGTGAAGCTATTTTGCCAAGGCGAAGAAAAATGGTCTCCTTTGAGAAATGTCCGTTATATCTCAACTCGCGTTAAACACCCAACAACTGCAAACATCGACGACAAATTTATATGAAATTACTAGCAATTTTTCCAAATGCAAAATGAATTTAGAAACGTTGAGCATTTTCAGGTGGTCTGCGTCAAGTTGTTGGGATGTCTTCTTCAGCTGAAACGAGGGTTGACGTTTCGGAATCCGCCAAATTTCGAGCCTTGAAACGTATCTTTTTGTTCAAGGTTTTGCACTATCCTTCCGGGTTTTACCGAAACACTGTGAAAGGATAATTAGTCGTGTAATTCAGAAATGTCGCGTCTGCACGAATTCAAATTAAACTTGGCGAGTTGTTTTAAGCAAGTTATCCAGAATGTGTGCGATTGCACAAAGCGCCTTATAACTTTAATCAGCAATAAGGGCAATCCAGCCGTCTCGTATTAGAACGAAATATACGTTTTCTCTTCATTACGGCTATGGAAAATAAATGCCCGCGCAATATTGCCAGGCCTGACCTGAACCCTTCTCTGCTGAATCCGCAACACTCGCTTCTAATTATCTCTCCACCTCTAAATCTGCAATATAAGCTTAGATATTCCTCATTAAAAGTTGGTTCACGTTTTCACATGCATGATGTAAAATAACCCATATCTCCCGTTTGCCTTTTGTTTCATCATTCGGATGTTGACGAAGAGCTTCAGTTTAAGGAAAATCCCGACAACAACCAGTCATAATTAAACTTTATAATCCAGAAAATAATTACACAAAAGACAAATATGAACCCACAGTTCATAAAAGTTGAACAAAAACACTGGAATACGCATTTCTGGTTACAAGGCGATTTTCAAAAATTACCACTATAATAACATTATAATTCATTCATTATAACATTCATTTAGAATCGCTTTACAAAACATTTAATTGCAATAAAATTTTAATTCGCCATTAATTTGACGTTTGTAATGTAAATTAATTTAAGTTAGTTTAATCCTAAATTTCATTGTAATTCAAAATTAAGCTAGTTTGTATTAAATTGTTATTTATTTTGTATCGCAAGACGTCAACTTAACTGTGAATTAATTATAATTCAATTACAATTAAATGTTCTGTAAACCGGCCCTTAGTACCTAATTTTAATAATTAATTGATAACGAAATTATCTGTATTCCTATTTGTCGTTAAAATTAAAACTGTTAGATTAATCTAAAAGACATTTACACTATCGGAAAAGTAATTAAGATGTGTTTAAAATACAGTACTGTGTTAAACAAACATGCATGTCAAACTAATACTTGTGATAATTTGTTAGTGTAAAGTTATTAGTTTAAAATAAAATGCCTTAAGGCTGTTTACATATCGACTAAGTTTAAAATGTTTAAAATTGTTTTTGTTAACTATTTATTAGTCGCACAAAATCAATTCGTGTTTAGTAATTAACACTCTCAGCTGTAATTAACGATTGATTTTTTTTAATAACAAATGAATCTCGTGATCTTTTCACCCGACTGTTATTTCTGTCCTTAAAACATAAATTAATAAATCGGTAATCGAAGTTTCATCGATTTATCAAAATCTGTTGAAACTTTGCAGTTTGCACATCGCTAATGGTAGACGAGATTTACAAGAAAAAAAGAGGAATCTTTTTTTAGTGTATGAAAACGTAAAAAAGGCTATATACGCGGGCACATAAAACCCTTATAACATTTAGAAGAATTTATGAGAATCGATACCTTTCCCATTTTATAACCTCCAGTAAACATTTCAACTTTTGCTTAAAAAATGTTTAATGCTTTTTGCCCTTGGAAAGTAAAAAGACGAAATTCAGTGTATATTTCTTTGACATCAAAGTAAACTTTCTCACGAGTTTGAAACCCATTCTTGAATTTGTTTAATTTTTCATGTTGTTATTAAATGGCACAAGATTTTGCGCCTGGTATACAAATCACCCTCTCAAACTTAACTTCTTGTTGTCTAATCAGATAAGAGCCTCCCGCAGTTGAATTAATTTTCATGTAACGAATTCAAAAGTTTTTATATTCCAGATGGGGTTGTTTTCGTGTCGCTAGAGGCCTGTATGTTTACAGTCGAAGCAAGTTGATGCGTATTCCGTTTTTCCTCCACATTGTTTAATAGAACTCTGGCGGTGACAGTCGTCGCCAGAACGTCTGGCATGAAGTGACAGTTTTGCGACAAGTCGCAGGCCTTGCGTGTTCTGTACAACAGGCCTATTCGAGCATCGCTCCGACTGAATATCTAAAATGGAAAAGTTTCCAACTCCGATTTATCTTGATGAATATTTTATTTCTCCGGAATTGAACGACAAGAGCTGCTTTCGGTTCGAACTACCTACGTAAAACAATGTGTTCAGCGTCGTCTTTTATTGAACAACATAATTCATAAATTGCTATCTGCATTCATGACGTTAATTAAAACGTCGCTTCTTGTTATCGCGCCCAAAAACTTATACTCGTCCTTAACGGACGTCTCGTCTGCTTTTACTTCTTTAATATATTCCGATTTTCTCAAAAATTAACTTTTCAAGTATAAACAAACTACTGCTATTTCCAATTAGGCAGCGAAAGGACTAAACGTCCATTTCCATCAGCCTGTATCCACTTTGTGCTTAACGAAAATGTTCTTCCACATGAACGCCCACCCCGACTTGTTTAACAACGATCCCCTTCTGATAATGGTGATCTACAGGGTGTTTCTTTGTTATTTATTAAAACCTTGTAACACCAAATTAAAATTACTTATGTATGATTCATTTCAGTCAGAATTTATAATTTTCTCGTCCGCTGTTGTTCAGCCACTTAATATAAATGAATTCATGAAATACAAGTTTGATCATCATCAAATACGCAGTTCCATTGGATGAATCTGAATCGACTGTTTAATTTCTAATGAAGTTCGACTACAACACAATACAAGCGATAGAACAAAAGAAATATTGCCATTACTGTATAATAAGAACATTTTCATATTCAAATTATCTGTGGTAATCTCCATAACAAAACTCTTCTTGTAAATAGTCCGATAATTGTCAAATTAAACGTCGCTTCTGCCGCTAGAATTTCGCAAAATTTCGACCTCGCCATCACAAGAAAATCAAGAAGTTTTTTAATAAAAAAAAGGTTCTGCACAATGGCTCCCGGGAAAGAAACAGAGAACAAAAATTTCTTGTCTTTTATCGTAAAAATTGTGGGTTTTATTTTACCTAGGTGTACAGAAGAAATTCTTAATAATCTCCTTAAGGTCGATAAATGCGAGAGCATCATTTGGAAAAAAAATCGTTCTGGAACAGTTGCTCCCAAACACAATAGTCCCCACACCCATTTGCTTTTGTTATTGCAAGCCTTCCTCCAATAATATTTTTCCAAGCGCTGAATAAACAGTAAATATTCTAGCGTTTCTGGGGAAAGTATCCAAACAGCTTTCTTTCCCAACTATTACTATTTAATGTAATTTTATTTGGTCTTAGGAGTGTGTTAAAAAAAAGAAAAATCAGAACACGCAGATTCCATTTGTAGCTAACAATGAGAAATGGGCCTGATTAGGTTTGTTTGGTTGTCGGACGTGTCGTAGATCTGGGTCGGCTTTCCAGTCTGCTGCTTCTGTCAAGTTACAAATTCAATTTGAAGAAGTGTGACTAACTTACGTAATACCATTCTGTCCAAATTCAGCGTTCATTTTCGCCCTTAAATATTCTCCGAGAAAAATAAAAGCGAAAAGAGTAATTATTAAGTGCGTCGAATAAACTTATTTCGATGGTTAATCATTTTAGGTTAAACAAGAGGAAGGGTGAAAAGTATAACCTTTTAAGTTAAATACTGCCAAATAATTAGGTCTCCAAAACGTAATATCGTTAGTCGCGAAGTCATTCAATTTGCAGTGTCGACAAAATTTCAACCAATTTTCTAAAGCGACTGGCAATAAAAATATTATTTCAAAGTAGACAAATTGAAGCTTGAAAAGCACTTCAGAGATCAAGGACACAAAATTACCTCCGCAACTCGCGTAAGCACCGTAATTACGACGAAACTCTAGTTCTCGAAACATGAATTGTTTTATAGACTTGTGAAAAATCTAATAAATTTATAGGTACCAACTTCACTAATCATTCTTTTACGACAAGTAATAGTAACTTAAGAACATTGTTGTTTTATTTGTTCCGGTTTATTGTTAATTTAATCACAATTGCGGTCGCTTTAGTAAGTTTTATCTCCATCCCCTCATCATAAAAATGCTTGAGGATCCGTAATTTCGTCTTGTGTTATGTCGTAATTATAAAGGGTAACAAAACGCCTCGCCGCCACCAATGCTTTCATCCCAAATTTATGATTCATGTCATCATTATGAATAATGATCGCATGTTATTGCAAACGGAGAGTATTCAAATAAGCGATTGTGTATTAAAGATTTATCATTCGCGCGCATTTGCGTTGATTCTCATAATTGGTTTAGTGCCGAGGTACTGGCAGATATTAATAGCAACAAAACAAGAGGTGTCTTCTTAGCGTCTGCACCATTATTAATCAAGACCTGTTTTGGAAGCGGATAATGTGATAATGTTTCACTTACTAACGCTCCCATATTTCATCCCCGAAAAATTAGTCGTGAATTAAAATCCAGCGCCACGTGGCATTCTCAAGAACCCCCGATAAATCATCAAAACGCTAAACAAAAATATCGGAATTTCTCCTAATGGCCCACCGCCGAAGCATCATAAAGCAGAATCACGGATAATCCAAACCCATCACAAGATTTCGCAGAAAAAAGCCGATTAATTAGCTCATGTAGAGATGAACAGAGAGAATAATTCGCCCAGATTTCCGGATGAAATAACTGCATCGACTCACAAACAAATACTAAATAAAACGAAGAAAACTTTAATGAAAATGGGTGACGACAAATGAAGTCATCATGCAGCAGCAAGCTCATGAACCTCGACGGTTAGTCGAGTTAATTCCAGTGTGCACGCGGTACGATGGCAACAGTACAAATTTGGGTAATTACTAGTAACCAGCATCAGGCACGAACGATAAACTGCTCATTAGCAAAGTTGGGGACCAGCCAGAAGTCTGCCTTAGCGGAAGGGGAAATTGAAGACGAAAATGGTGATTTAGATGCAGGCTGATGAGATTAAAATTTATTTTCAGCTGATGACGGCATGAGGCGAAACTGAAAGCTCGGAAGGAATATTAAAAAAGACATGAATCACGTATTTAACTCATCGTGTAATCAATTTTCAATATACATGCCCCAATTTTTCGTTTTTCTAATTCACCCAAATGAGTGTCAAATTTCAATATTTGATAAAAACAGCTTTACGCTATTTGTCCACATGCTTGGTTGAGCAAACACAAATCTCAAAATATTCAGACTCGAGAATGTCTTAGTTACAAAACAAAAGAAAAGAAAAGTATCTGTTCTCTCAATTTCCGGTAAATGTAATCTACTAACAATTAAACTTAAATGAAGTAAAATCAGACTCGACAAGTTTACATTCTATTTATACTGTGGAATTCAAGAAGTCAATAAATATTTAAAAGTGAATCGATCCACTGAACTGGAGAATGCACACAACATCAGTAATTTAACGCCAATCGGGCGTACCCGTCGGCTAAGTTGTTAAAATATAAAGATTCTCTTTAATTGGAAGTTCATTCAAAAAGAAAGTATTATACCACTTATCGCATCACTTGGTAGAATTTATAATTTTTCAATAAATGTAAAAAAATATGTACTTATTCAAAATTCAAAAATGTAAATTATACAGTTAAACTTAAGAAAAATTGTATTACAACCAATGCAGTTTAATAATAAAATAATAAATTACCTGTACGCCCTTAAACAATGCAACTCCGTTCAAGTAAAATTCATTAAATCACCTTTTATGATTATGTGCTTTCAGGAACAGTGAGTTCTTAAGTAAAACCCGCCTTTTAATCAACTGTTAAGTTAACAACCCCTTCTTTGCCATTAACCCTTAACCATACTCTTTTAATGGTATATAGGTAGGTACTCTTTTTACACCACATTTTTTATGACATAATCAATTTGTTTAATACCAAGCAGGGAACAAGAGTTTAGTATTGTGTATACAAAACTGTCGGAAATACTGCACATAAAGATTAAAAATAGTTGAGTACTAACATATTAAACTTGTGCACCGCATGTGCAAAACGAATTGTTTAATATTGTGTACGGATAATTTACTTGCATTCATTTTACTCTACAATTACCACATAATCTGCAGAATGGAAACAATATGAGATTTCAATAAAGTTATGTTGCTCGCAATTGTTTCTTAAAAGAATAATATTCGCGAAAATTTGGTTGCATCTCCAGTTCTCAAATGTGAAATTTTCTCTTTAAGCGACAATCAAATGCTTCGTTGTTCAAAATCTTAAACAAGTTTCCGGACACAATCGGTTCATTACCTAAGAGAAAAGCAGTTAGAAAGAGCAATTTGCTGCTTCGAAATGTTTGAACAACTAATAGTGTGTTTTAGTAGATGTTAAATTAGTAATAGCTGAAACAAAACATTTACGAATCGATGGTGTTAAAATTTGTGCATTCCCGTGATTTAGATAAATTATCTATCAGCAAAGTAATCACCAAATATGATTAATTGATAATTTCCGAGTGCTGGTATAAATGTATGCAAGGAAAAACTGCAGTATTTTTTAAGCAGCACTTCGATTATTCGTCGTGTAGCTCCCCATAAATCCGTCCAATTATGTTTTAACATCCGCAACACAAAATTACTGTTATTAGAACAACAAAAAAAGTAAATAGAATCCCGTTTTCATTTCACTATCTCCATTTGCGAGAAATGAAAATTTGCTCCGGCATCGTTTTTATCTTCAAATTTCGAAACATCGAGCAATCGATTTTTATGATTCCACGTATCCCAACAGGAGCACCAAAAGATAAAACGTGTGGCTCGGCAAATTCACCATCCTGAAAATAGGTGATTTAGGTGGTTGTTTTTCACATTATTTAAAGTGAACCTATACATAATCCTCCAGTCTAGGGCGTAGTTCATTGTCACGCACATTACACGAAGGTGTGTTACAACAAAGCCACAAAAACATCCACTTGCATTAATTAACATAGCGAGTTTGACGCTTAGACCAAAACAATTTAGGGAAGGAAAAGGAGCTCAGATAAGGGCGAAATCTTGATTGAAGCACGCCGAATCAAATAAATCCGAAGAGAAAGAAAGTGCCGGTCGTTGACGTGAATTTTTCAACGGTGGAAACCGGACACTCCCTCAACAACCCCAACCATAATCAATCATGTGTCGCAAATCCCCAATGGCGCCTGCCTAATTAATAACGCTGACCTCTGACCGCAAATTTGCCTAATGCATTTTCAACACACACGACGACGTGTTCCTCTGCGAGAGGCAAGCCCGATTTTTTAACTTAGTCTTCTAGAATTATTTGTAGTAAATTAAACCACAAACAATATATCAAAAGTATCATTTTTTCTAATGTTGAAATTGAAATTTGTGATGCTGGTGTAGGTGAAAAGTATCGGGAATTGCAGCAGTTACTTTTATTTCCGTTTGGAAGCATGCTGGTAGCACAACCCGAATAAATCGGATTGCGAGTACAAACTAAAGTTAAAAACATCAAGCGAGTCCGTTGTCTATTTGAAACACATTTCCTAACGCCGTTCCCGAAGCTGAACAAGACTTGGCACTTTGATGCAACTAAGTTGAAAGTCCCTGTAAGCCTCGCTCACACACCCACACTTGAGACAATTTCCTCGGCACCGCCAATTGGAGACTTGTCAATCGATTAGAAGAGGTGGAGCTAGATCGAAGTGGACGCGACAATGTGCTTAACCGCCGCAAAGTCGTTATTTTAAAGCAATGGATTTTAGTCCCCTAAATTACTTCTGCTCTTGTGAGATTACCACAAGACGTGTTGCCATCGGCCGAACTTAGACACATAATGCTGGAACAAAATTAAGTTTGGGCCTTGTTTCGGCCGCTCGGACACTGCTATTATTTGCACTTCGATGCCGACATAAAATCGGGATGATACTACGATGGCCCTCACCACGCCCACACAAAGACTTATCTCTTATGACCTTCTTTCACGATAAATGGTGATTCACTTTAACTAGTTTAGTGTTATACTTGTGACGACGATAAGAGTCAAGCTCCAAAAAAGCGATTTAAGACTACATCCATTCATGAAAATTGGGTCATCCTACAAATGGATAATCAATTTTACTTTAATTTTTGAGCATTACGACAGTATTTCCAAGAGCTAACTAGAATACCTACTATTCAGATTAAACTAATGCATAATTTAATCATCGCCAGAAGCTAACAACCTTTAACATTCATAGACGAGGTCTGATATTACTCGAAAAAATCGAAAATTAATATTTAATTGTAACTGAAACGTTTATTTAAAAGCGGATTCAAGACTAGTAGCCGTAAAAATATCAAAAATTAAGCTCTTAAATACATTTCCGAATGCCATGTTTTTATTTTATCTTGGAGTTGCTTCTAAATAGTTGTTGAAAATTACAGGAAATCTTCCATAAGTAAAAAATTTCAGAAGTAAAAAAAAGAAGGCACAAAAGACGATAATACATATGCGAAGAAATACATAAATGAAATGCAAAACCAAAAACAATTTATGCGACTTCTTTTACTACGGAAATATTTTCTACATAGGTATTATTTGAAAACATGAGTGGATTATGCAGAAAATCTTCAGGGATTACAAAGAAATATTTCAAGACGGATAAATTAAAGTCAGCGTAAGACATTCTATTACACAGCAGTCAGCTAAAATGCATGAGCACCCAGTGTCATGTTAATAAAAGACAATGTATGAAATAAAATGATAAACACCAAGATTTAATTTCAACAGTTCATAAAGTGTGATTAAAAATTATAATAAAACAGAATGGTTTCCTTCGTAAAAATTCCAAAGTTCGACGCAGAACAATCACCAATGACTGGCGCACACATTACCAGTCATTTATTAGAATATCGATCTGAGAGGGTCGCAATTAATCTCTTTAATTAGTTTTTTCCGACCAACTAACTTTGAAGTCGCCAAGGATTGATCGGTGTTCCGTCTGTCACTGACAACAATATATGACTTTGAATTTTTTCCTTCCGTTCATTTTGCTTCCTGCTAACGTGTATCAAATGCTTGTCCCATAAACGTTTCCGCACAAACAACTCAAACAAAATAGAAAAATGGCATTATCATCGTATTTGTGACATAAGTATGGATATGAAAAGTGATAAAGCCACCAAGCTATCCAAAGTGGATGGTTTATAGTCCAATTGCTATAATGCTAATAGCATTTGAGCGAATTTATTTACTTTAAACCCTGTTACTGGAACTGGATATATTTACGGCGACTGGAAGCAAAATTGGATTATGTAGGATCCAACACCATCTACTCTTGCAATATGCAATATTTCAGCCTCCTAAGACTGCTACTTCTCTCCTTTATGTAGGGTGTAAGAGACATTGTGCACTACTGTTAACCATTACGTAGAAAAATCATGCAGATATTTGAGCCACTGAACAAAGAGCAGATAACACCGCGCAAAGTATTCAAGAAAATGCCCAAATAGAACTTATTACAGCTGCCACATAAACTCCCCAAAAAAATGAACTGCACGTATCGACCCTCAAATAACGTGATTTTGAATTCCGTAAAGAAAGCACACTAAAGAAAGCGAACTTTTAAAAAAATTAACCCTTTAGTAACTTATTCAATACAAGTTGAATGATCGTGTAAATTTTATACAAGGGCTAACGCACTTTGTGCATAGCAACCCCTTGTACAAGAGAAGGCTTGAGTGAATTAATATACCGCAACCAACTGGAGTAAAAGTTTCCTTATTTAATTTGAACACGAAAAAAGCGAATTAGTGCATTCGCAAAGTTTGTTTTCCAACTTGGTAAGTGTATGCAGATTAGAAGTTATGTAAATGGCAGCCGTATTCCGCACCAGAGGGCGCGATAAGCAAAGTGAATGCTATGATGATAGATGACGTGCAGAAATGAATAACAGGGACGAAGATCAATCGTATCAGACGATACCTGTCACTTGCCCCTAAGCGATTTTGCGATGATTTTTCAGAGGGGCACTACATCTCCACTTAAGAGGATCCCAAGTCTTACCTGAAACAAAAAAAAGAATCATCAAATTTAATTATAAAAATTTAAAATAAAAATGACCGTATTTTCACTAAATTACATCTATTAAGAGACGTGGGGTAAATTTTTGGGGTCCTTAAAATAGGCTTATTCTTGTAAAGTTAATATTTTATAATTATGAGTAATTTAATTACATTTGCTAAGGTCACTGATGCAAGATGAATAACAAAATGTAAACTGAAATAGTTATTTGTGAAATCAACCTTTGGCTCCCTTGAAGTAGGGGATAAAAGTATGTAATTTATTCCCAAGAGAATTAATTTTTTCTTCACCCAAAAAAAAACAACTCGAAAAATAAAAAAAAACCTTTCTTTCTTCCCTCCAAATCTTCTTAGTCTCAAGTTGTGTTGAGTATTAGAAAAAATAAATTACTTCTAATGAACCATGGTTTAAAGAAAGACAGTTTGAACACATTAATTAATAAGTATCTTTACCAGAAATTCGAAGCTTTTGAATGGTTTAGAAAATAAATGAAATTTGAAGCGTATTATTAAATGAAAATATTATATTCATAAATACAAAATTCACTCATAGCTATACATTTCAAACTAAATTATTTTAATGCAATAATTGTTTTGTTTTCATATTAATTTATAAAACAGTAGTGTAATGGCTTTCCTGGAATAAATATACCGCTATACAATCCAATAAAAGCAACACTATTTGTATTATTTTGTCTACTTCGGCATTTATAACATTATGATGTAATGATAACTGCATACTGCACCTAACAGCGTTGCAATGACACAAATAAATTGGAATGTAAAAATTCACTTGTCTAGTTATGACACATTTAATAATAATACAATAAATTTTCAAAAGTTACACTCTACTCGTTTCGATATTTTTTATTGCGGTAAACATAATAAGAAAATTCTAACATTGATAATAATCTTCAATTATCATACACGTTTGCGAAAAATTTTTTTTTGATAAATTGAACCTACATTTCTCTCACCACACCCAACCACACCTAGTGGTGCTGAAAAAATGAAAAATATCGTTCCCGACCCTAACTGGAAATACCAAATAAACTATTAAAAGGAATTAATAAACGCCTCCGCCATGAAAACGCAGAATGTGTTTGGCGATGGTTTCATTAAAAACACCAAGATAACTTCTTAAGCAAAAGTTATACCTTAACAAAAATACCAAAACTAGAAAAATAAAATTTCAGAATTAGGCATGCACCTTATGAGAAACACAAGATTTAGTTAAAAAATCTAATACAATTTTTCAGTAGTGTTAAAATTTACAAAAATACAGTGCTAAAGTATTTCCTAATTCAATTCACTAAAGTAATTAAAAGCTCCTTTTTATGTCGAGCTTTCCCAATCTCATGAAAATGCCAACTGTGCAATATTAGCAATCCTCGTTTCGAATTCAAATCGTACGTGCAATACAACCCAAAATTAATTTTATTTCATCGAAAGGTAAAAAGTTTACCATCCTATTTAGAGCGGTTTTCGTTCCATTTTAAAAAGTCTGTTTTCATTACATTTGTTAGCGGAATCTTTCTTATAGTGTTGTAGCATAATTTAATAAAAAACTTTAGCAAAAAGGCACTAGAGACCACTTATAAAATTTGTGTTCACTTCAGCTCCGTGGATTTCTTGGCAAGATTGGGGTGCACTTTATTGGCGAATGAATGGTAAATCAGACTTAGCCCTGCCTAATTCCGGGCATGACTCATAGTATCCTGCCATAATTGCGTACAATCCCGTCCTGATAATCTTCCGCTTACATTGCCGCCACCCCGTGCTCATGAATTCAAACTAATGTAAGTTTTATGTTAATTATTGCTTTAGTTGAATCGAGCTGTGTGGTATAGGAATTAGGGATAATCCCACGACCGGAGAAGACACGGCTAATTTTTTATGAATCGCTTGTAATCAACGCGATAGGAAGTTTGTTGAAACCGTCGGAGTGAAAATAAACCAAGCCTAAGAAAACCAACATTTGTTTGTTTGGTTTGTTGTGAGAGGATTGGTATCAAGCCACGACGCAAATCCTCAACTGTTTTGTGAGGTTCGAGCGACATAGTCGAGAACAGATTTTGATTTGCTGACCAAAATGTCAGCTTTTCCGCGCAAATATTTCAATTAGATTTGTGCGATATGCTCGTTATCACGATGCAAGCAATGATTGATGATGTACTAATCTGTCATGATGTTGGACAGTGCACGGTGTACAATTTATAGTCGGGCAAGCCGCACATGAGGCCTTAGGGACCCAGCATGCCGGGGCTCTGACTGCATTATAGATACCCCAGAAATTACACAAGTACCATATTCAATAATGCATGACTCGGACAATTTCGGCATAAATCAGGCACATTCTTCGCATTACTCACATCGACGACAGATGTATGCCGAGACATCGGAAATTCATCAATCAAACCAAAAATTAATGGCAATAATGAGAACCACTACTAAGTGCACGCGATGTGCACGCGACCGAATTGATCCACCAGAGCCGCATTCAGGGAATATATTCTTTTAAAAAACCTTTCTAAACAAAAAAACAAAAATATATTTCCCCTCTCTGCCAATAGGTGGCAAAAACAGGCAATTTTAGTCCAAAAACCACATATCTAATTTATCCCACTGACAATCATTATTTGCAAAGTAACAAAACAGAAATGCGTAAAACAGGAAAAATACAGCTTTGTTGCTAATGAGTTAACAATTCAATGTTTGCATTTCGCATTTCCCTTTGACATCAAAGAGATTATTTCAAATATACATATTAATTTGTGACAACATTTATAACAACTAATAACATGATTAAATTTAATTTTGCCAATGTGATCTTTGAATATTTTAAAAATAAAACAGTCACAAAGCAAATCCGTGTGGTCTATCTAGTTAATCTTTTTTGAAATTTGATTTATTCAGCGTATTCAAATTAGGAGCTCCGCAACAACGAGTATTTGAATTGCTGGTTTTAAAAAAATATTTATTACGCCTGATGTTGATAGTCCGGCCCTGAATGTGCAAACGGCAGCAGTCTTTGATTAGCAAATAAGCGTTCCATCTGGCCGCAGCAGGCATGCGTTGTGCTAAATCATAAAGTCATCGGCATCCCTCTTATCAATAATGCGGATGAGCGTCAAGTGTCATTAGAAATAATTTAATCGCGAAAAAAACGATGCGAGCGACTTGCCATAATTTCGATATATACTCTAGAATCGTTAGCAGTTTTGCAGTTATCGGGTAATTAGCCGCTACCTATATGAGTTCGTTATCAGGTTGTTGAGCAATAATCGGCAGGAAATGAGCGGAGATTCCCATAATGGGGTCCCTTATGGTAATTTACTCACATAACGGCTGTATTTCATGGACATCGGGGATCGAGAGGACGTATATCTAATGAAGACTGTCGCCGGATCGGGATTTTCAGAGCTAAACGTGTTAAGATGTGTGTTCTGTGCGATAGCGGGATTACCGCGGAGCAGGCGATTTGCATTCATGAGACGATACAAGATTGCCGCGAGAACAAATATTAGACTTCCGACTTCCAAACACTTCGGAAATAACGACGAAAATATGTCATTGTTTCCGAGTTTTTAAACTCAACTCATTTTATCTGTCTTGCAAATTCTGCTTAGATTTAAACAAAACTTTTACGGTTAACACTTCCAAGCAAATTTTACTCCAGTAACCCACCTTATTTGCCTTTGAATGCCACCAATTTTAAATTTACTCAGAGAAAATCACAAATTTTCAGATAAGACAAAAATGAAAACGGAAGCCGTCAAATAAGAGAATCGTCTTAGCTACTAAAGTTCTCGTCTAAGTCTTCTTACTGATTCCGCCAACTTTATAATTCCTTTAACAAACGAATTTACAGTACCTATCTCCTTTCTTCTTATTCTTCATCTAATGCATTAAAATTAAAAATAATCCAAATAAAAACTGTCTATAGATTTATATGCTATATTTTACATAATTTCATAAATACAGAAGATCATATAATGATACACCTTAAATAAATATTCAAATCCCATTATCTATATATGAGTAAGCTATTAAACCCAAGAAATCGCTAGGAGCATATTAATACCATTGCTTCAAAGTGTGTAGTTACAATTTTGATCATAAACTTGGTTAATACTCATGCATATGTATGAACATTAATTTATTAGTTAAAGGTTGACCTGATTGTAAGTAATTCTGATTGTAAAAATAAAGCACCCCTTTGAGTATATTAAATTAATTCCTTGAAACAATGTCATAACAATATGTTACAAACGCGGAGTATAGAAAACTAATTAAATATGGAGTTTGCTGTATTAAACGGTAGATACTGATTTATATTTTTTGTTTCAAGTGTTTGATTTGATTGCAGTTTAATAGCTACTTACCACTTTTATAAGTTAAATAATTCATGTGTAGGACTCTTATTTAAACAAACTTCTACTAAAACTTATTTTATTGTAAGACAATTTTACCGTAGTCTCTTAACTGACGTTAGTCTCAACCTAGTAGTTTATTTTCTCAACACAACATCCTGGCAAACCTGCCTTTCATGCAATGTTTCAAACTGTTCGAATTAATTGTCTGAATAGTCCCTGAACTTGTCAGTGTTACAAAGCCTGAGTCACTGCAACTTATTTGAATATTCAAAAAAGCTTAAAAACTATCGCAGCAAACTGAAGCATTTAATAAATGTCAAGATGTGAACTCTTCCTTTGTACAGGATATTGAGATCAGCAAAACTTCCAACTTTTGAATAGAAATAATTTGCAAAGCTCGTTAGACTTTCTAGGCAAGTTGAATGATTAGAAAATTTAAACCAAATATTGGAATATTTTGGTAATGCAAGATAATTTATATTTCAATAGGTAGCATACGCTGTCATCTGGGAAAAATATTACCTTATCGTGTCATTGGAATATTGAAAACGGCCAACATTATTAGAACACATCTGTCAACAAGATTGAGATATATTCGGTTTTCGGGGTGTGGTGTTTGCACCGCAGGCAGACAGATATGCAGCTTTTGGTGCTGACTGCGCTACACATGTTGCAGTTCCATTACGTTTCCTCTTATATCGCGTTGCAATTCGAGTAGTTTCGGCCTAATTTTATGGTAATTAAATCAACTGCATCGCTCCCTCGAGACAAGTCTTAATTGCACGCACAGTTCTTAAGGGACATTTAAATCTGTCGTTAAGTAGAGACTTGCACGGAATATAAAGTAGCGTCCAGTAATGCCCCCTCTTTGGGGCTGATTCAGCACATCGAAATTTTGCCGTAATCGGCTTTGAATATTTCCACTCGTGCACGATATCACCATGTGCGTGAATAGACCTAAATGTGGGGTTTTTCAAATGGATTTAAATAAGCCGACAAAATAATGTTTGAGAGTTAAGAAAGAAGATTAAATAGAAATGTTCACATAATTTATATACACTTAACATGAACGATTTTTCCTCGCACAAACATCGGAAAACATAATACAAAAATCTCTTTTGAGGTTGTATCAGTTTTGCTTCTGGCAGATGACAAGTTTCGAATCTTTTGAAGTTCCTAATACTTTCCCGGAGGCGATATTTGTACAGTTCGAGGCACTGCACCCCATCTTAACCGCGGGCTTTCTTTCCCAATCAAATACTCTAGCGTTTCGCTGAATGCACGTGCCGTCTGCCTTCAACGACTCTTGGTTTTCACATCTGACGAATATTAAGGACAAAGATGTCATCAGAACGCCATCATCGAGCTTTTTTCCTCTTATTGGAATTAAATACGATAGGGTCGCAATAAACACCCCCTAAGAAGTGAGCTATGTCCTTGATTACCGCCGAAAGCCGTCACTGCCAAAACACGTCTTTTCCCTCAAAATAATAATAATAATAAATCTCTCCAGGGAAAACGGCCGCTTAATCTAACCATTGTATCGCCATAAATAATCACCCTGTCATTCTACATTATCACCAAAAATTACAACACCTAGAGACAAACTGCCCTAACATTATAAACGAAGAACACACTTACAGCTTACAATAAATAATTAATTTGATTTATAGTTTTAGTGTGTTCTGGGTACATTTTTGAAACGTTTGATGCTGCACTAATAGTTTCAACAAATCGTATTAGCTTATTTTTTTGGAAAATTCCCAGTAGCATCCCAAGGCAAAAGTACCGCAAGTGCATTAGCTATAATTGATATAATTGAATAACAAGTTCAGAATGATTCCAACTGCATACCTCCAGCTTTAATATGATAAAAGCACTAGAGAGTCCCCCAGCTGCCGTTCCTTTTAATAACCTCTGCAAATGATGTCAATGTTTCGGTGTAAGTTAAATTCAATTTGAAAAGTAAATAAACTAACTTATTTCTGTTACACACGGTAGTTCATTTGCGTACTTAAACAGAGATTCTGATGGCATGCTCCCTTTCGAACGCCACTGCTATGCAGTTGGTCCCGTTCTCACCACAGACAGTTGTTAGTTGCAAAACTCGCACGGATTTAATTGCATTTCCATACTTTACTGTTTGCGGTTACTGTTGTACATTTTAATGCTCGTATTTGTTGAGCCGCCAGTATGAGGTGATTTAATATTAATTAAAGGCTGCGTTCCTCATTCACCTCAACAAGACCTTTTTTAGAATTCAGCTTACCCAAATCATTTAAGAAATAGCGTTCCAAACGCTGGAGTTTCATTAAATAAATGTGCCGGCGCAATTTGAAAACACCAAATCGAGCAAGCTTGTTTATTTTAGAAGTTACAATTGTAATAAAACTTCAACCAAGTGTCTTCGCTGCCAAGGCTTTGCTCTGGTTCATTGATCTTACAAATGACCGACCTACAACTTGGGGCAGGTGCCCCAAGTTGCTTATCTGGAGATTTGGCCAGAAGGAAAAAGAAAAAACTAAGATAACTGTTCCGGTCTTTTATTATTTCAGACAATACATTCAATAAGTGTGATTGAAAAAATAAAATACCATGATATCAAAACTTTAATTACATCAACCAAGTTTTCAGATGAAATAGCTACGAGAAAAATCATTGTTCGATAATAAAAACCTCCATATTATATTCAAAAACGATTTGTAAATTATTTACGAATTCTATCGCTTTTTGTGGACATCATAAATATTTCCGTTCTAGGTCCATCAATAATTGTCATCAAAATTCGCTAAATACGTTTGGTAAAAAAATAAAAAACTTTCGACTGGAAATGCGTTGGAATAATGCATCGCCGTAGGTCATAAAAAATTCTGCAACTCCCCAGCGGTGACAGCAACATCATCTAATCAGCTTTTAATAATTTCGTTTTGAAATGTTGTTAACAACGAGCTTTTTTCATCAGGATGAAATTAATCGAATTATGTGTCAACTGTCGTCTCTTTTATGGCTAGAAACAGACAATTTTTTGTAATGCATCTTATGTTAAAAAAATGGACGAACCTTTGGCTATTATTTTGGTTAGAAAATTTCCATTATTACGTAAATAAACAGACCACGTAGAACGAAAACAATTGCTCTATTATTTGCTTTAAATTTGATTTGCTTTAGTATGTGAATTCTGAACAATGTTATTCAATTTTGTTTTTCATATCTGGAATTTATACGAAGCGCTGAATAATTATTCATTTTATACAAATGGCCAGTACGTCATTTTATTATGTATGCATTTGACATGATTTGAACTGAAGTGAACGCACCGAAAATGTAACTGAATGATAAATTCTTTTTTTCGTTTTCCATTTTCTTTAATTTATTTCAACGGTCGATATTTGATCGAGAACTTCCAGAGCTGTTGTAATAAAGTTTTTCGCATGCCGTCAAGATATGTTATATTTCTCTAGTTTGTCAAAGGCGCAAATATAGTGGAAGTTTCTGCGTCAGACTTCCCTCTAAAATATACCCGCTGATTTGACTTTCAGATCACTACCATATCGCTCTCGGATTGTTTGCCTCCTTTATATTAGACTAAGTAACTTGCCGATATTAATCTTTTGAAGAATGTATTTGTTGAGCTCTAATACATCCCCGCGCCATCACGACACCTAACTCCCCATTAACTACCCGCAATATTTCCTTCTAAACGCCCTCAATGGCAAATGCTAAAAATACCCACTGAAAGGTTGCCTAATCTCCTCTTCCTCTTCCTGCTCCCAAAGCCACACACTTTAAGAAAAATATTACACATCTCGAAACTCTCAGCAATTGGAATCTGAGAATACTCCAATCTACTACAATCTGACAAAATTTGACTGTTGGACAAAGACACGTTAACATCAGATAAATAAAGATAAAAATAATCGACAAGTTCAAAATACGATTATTTTAAAAGTAATTTAATTTCAGCCTTGGCTTAACTTGCACTCTTTGTTATAAAGACTGAAAAAGGTTGAAGGATTTAGCTTCTTGCAGATATTTTCCTCTTTGTTTGACTGGAACAGTTGTAGCAAGGTTAAAAAGTGTCTGCAAAATCCAAAACGGTGTTATTGGCAATTTCGAGAGAAAGACGTGTCAGATAGTTTTATCTGTCCGGCATGAAAAGTCTCCCGATGCAATTTGTTTTTTGATTTCACAATGTGTTCATGGCCGAGCTGACGCTGAATCACCACAACGGCCGCTTTTCCATGCAAATATATTCAAATGGGTGTAGGGTCAACGGCCCTAACGCTATCATAAGAACAATAAATCCAAAAATGCCATAATCCTATGTCAATGCGTTCTGTGAAGCGTCAATTACGCAACTTGAGATCACAGTCGATTTATTTTGTTATTTGTCTGCCGGAATGCGAGACTTTTTACGAGAAAAGTTAGAAACCCCGATTTTGTCATATACTCTGAATAAAATTCCGGGTGTGTATTTGAACGATATATAAAGATATATCGAGAATGCGTTACCTCGAAGTGGACTTGGATCCTTCTTTTATCGCGTTTCACCCGCAGAATCGATACTATAAGCACCGATTGGTTCCAATCGGCTCAGTACGATGAACAGTAAATAACAGGGACTAACGCCACTCGTCCAATTCCGGAAGATTTATTCGGACGTTTTGCTCTTTTAATCAGAGATTCCGAGGTGCAAACTATTGGCGGAGTCACCAACAATTCACAAATTTTCCGACGAGAAGAAAATTATTCCGGAAAGTGGAGGGAAAGAGGCAACTACTCCATCAATCTGCGCGGCACGACTCAAGAATGCTACATACTAATGGCATTAGCATCCGAACTGCTCCATAAAGCCGATCCGCGATAAATCCGACTCACAAATTGAAAACCTCCACTCACATCGAGACGAGGCTTGCATGGTTCCCGATGGAAGCCATTAAAAAAGACCATGTCACACTGCACTACAAACTTTAAGTGAATTGTAAACTGATCCGTTTTCGATAAGCCTCTCATGAAAAACTCCACATCGTCATTTGGTAAAGTCAAATTTCACAGGAAATGTTACATGTGTTACCAACATTGTTATACATGGTAAATATCAGAATTGTTCTAGCCGCGACATGGTGTAACCAGCGACAATACGGTCAATTTCAAAGGTTGACCGCTCAAATGCAGATGTTGACCCCTAATTTTGAAATTAGTAACACACCTACATCACCTCAAATTATTTAGTAAGCAAAACTAAATTAAACTATCGCTACAAACACAAAAGACCTTTCAGACTTTTCCTGTTATCATAACTTTAACGCTGACGATTCACAGTACGCAAATAACCACAAAATTTTCACTAAGCTTATGAAGTTCCGCAAAAGCAAGTAGAAAACTTAAATAAAACAAGTCTGAAAGTTATGTAAAATTACAGAACTGAATTAATACTAAATAAAGTAAACGCAAATATAACCAGAAAAACTTGGATATTTGTATTTAAAATTTTCATCAATTTTACATCTATATCTAATGCAAATGTATTAAAATAATTTTTTTCCATGCTTTATGTCCGGAAGTCCTTTGTGTACATAAATATTAAACACGTTTATTGGGTTTATATTTGTTACAATTATTTATTTGAATGTTTCGTTAATTTTTGTTACTATATACAGGGTGACCCAGGGGTGCGTGCAAACTCCATAACTTTTTTTCTATTCAAGTTATCGGCATGATATTTTTTAGGCGATAGCTCCGACAATGAGGCACATTATAAAAATATTTTTATTCATATACAAGTGTCCCAAAATAAGATACACAACTAAGTTCTGTTTATTTTAATGAAAACCCCAAATTTTTGTTACATTTTTGGATTCGCCACTAAATTGCCAATATAACGCACCTAGGTTTCTTAAACATATCTGAAATGGTTTTTGACTTATGCCAATTTATGTGTCAAAATTGCGTCGTGCGTAGACCCATAAAAAAATTCATAACTTCAAAACTATTCAAGATAACTGAACTAACTTTCTTTCGGTTGATTCCCTAAGCTTTAACGTATTTTTTGAGATAAAAGCAAACTTGGAGTCGATGTTCCTACATCGCCTACTACGACTTTTTGAAAGTGACAAACTACAAATGGTAATAACTCGTTTTTTTTTTAATACGACACTTTATATTTTATTGCATCCTTGCATGGCATTTTTATGAGCTTTTTGTCGATATAGGATTTATGGGATCTACTGTGCAAAATAAGAAATGTTGATGGTTTTTTTCTAAAAAAAAAAAGAGGAATCGAGTAGTGGATAGGCAGAGGAGGCCCACACGATCTCCAGACCTTACTCCTCGATTGCTTCTTTGGGGGTACGTGAAAGAAATGGTTTTCAGAGATCGTCTAACAACTGCAGATGATATGAAAAACAAGATCACGGAAGCCTTCCATTCAGTGATGGAGCAATGCTTGCTAGAGTTCGGAGCTCATTTACTAAAAGACTAGCAGCTTGTGTGGAACATGATGGTGACCTATTTGAGCAGTTTTTATAAGTAGTCTTTTCTCAAAATTTTTACATCGTTTTCTGTTAATCATTCTTTCCTGTTCTTGTAAAGATTACTAAAATTCTTTTCTTTATTGTAATGCACTCCTGTTTCTATTTCAATTTCATTTTATTAAAACATATTCTTTTCAGAATTGCATAGTTGTGTCAAATTTTACGATAGCGGCCTACTCGTTTCCTTTTTTTTTTAGAAAAAAAACAACTTTTCTTATTTTGCAAAAATCTCACAAATTTTACAAAGTAGACCCCATAAAACCTGTATCGACAAAAAGCTTATAAAAAATACCATGCAAGGATGCAATAAAATATAAAGTGTTGTATTAAAAAAAAAACGAGTTATTACCATTTGCATTTTGTCATTTTCAAAAAATCGTAGTAGGTAACCTACGGCATAAGTCAAAAACTATGGCAGATAAGTCTAAGAAACCTAGGTGCGTTATATTAACAATTTAATGGCGAATCCGAAAATGTAACAAAAATTTGGGGTTTTAATTTAAAAAACAAAACTTAGTTGTTTATCTTATTTTGGAACAGCCTGTATATGAATAAAAATATTTTTATAATATGTCTCATTGTTGGATCTATTGGCTAAAAAAAATCATGTCGATAACTTGGATAGAAAAAAAGTTATGGAACTTGCACGCAGCCCTGGATCACCCTGTAGATAAACCTTTATGTTTGTTAAAGTCTGGTATAAGTAAAACAGTATATTTTAAACTAACCTATTGCTAAATTAATCAAAATTATTTTTAATATAAACAATTTAAAATAAAATGTTTATGCCCCTTTTTAGATTTATCTTGTCAACCTCAAAACAATTCAAATTTAAAATAATCTAGTTATTAAAAACTATTAGTTAAAAGACAATGTTTGAGTCATATTTAAATCACATTTAAAAAAGTCACTAATTTCGCAGCCTACAATTATTATAAACAAAATATGCCATAAGTATCGTTTAAGTATCACATGGTCAATTTTGCTTGTATAAATAATTAAAGATCCTCCTTTTTCTGTGTTTGAACTAATGTCCAAGATACACAAAAAAGCAAATAGTCCTCGTATTCGAAGAAAAAAAATAGCAAACATTTTAGGATAGACATTGAGCAAATATTTACGTGAATATCTTATATAGCAGGCCATAAAACGCTTGTTTTATCCGGGCACGGTTCAAACAAATCATAAAATCCAAATTTGATACGAAATACAAATTCAGACGTTTCTAAGCAAACACAATCATCTTGCAGGTCATGCATAATAGATGAAATATGGCCGGTAGTTTTCGGGGAAGGAAGATAACAACGGCATATACACCTGAGGGTGAAACACGCGAGTTCACTCCAAATTACTCACAGAATTCCTCTACTTAATAATTAACGCAGACTCAGCAAAGCTAATCAATTCCAACTGAATCTGTAGAATTACTCGGACACGGTGGGTGGCCAAGTATTTAGATTACATTGTTTGTGAAATTCCAAAACCATTGCCACTCTCAAAAAGTAACTAACAACAATTCAAGATCGTATCATAAATTTGGTATCGATTCCGGGAAATATTTTTCTTCCTCGCGCAGTTAAAGTCGTTCCGCGTCATATGAACAAGCTCCTACGGCGTCCAATTGTCATAATTAAATTTTTATGTGATCCAGGAACAATAGACCGGATAATAAAAAAAACACAATAGGATTTATGAAATTAATAAGCGTTTTAATGGAGCTGCATCTCTTGTGGCGTTAATCCAGTGTTAAGCCGGCATTTGCAAAATTAAATTCCGGCCGTAATTTATCGATAGAATATATTTTATTCGTATATTTGAACACATGGCGTTTTAGCAATGGCGACACTACCGCGTAATACATATTCCGGGGGAGCACAGCGTGCTCCGGAACTCCATTAGTGCGAAGCGGCGCCCCCAGCCTAAGCACATCTGCACGCCGATTAAAAGTACACTCGCAACTTAGAACTTCTCTTTTATGGATGTCGTTTTTCACGCGGTATTAGACCCGATTCGACGGCACTAAACTCACGTAGATAATACATTAGCTTGTTCGAAGAGAATCAAAATTTCTAAATAAAGCCAGACAATCAGCAAGTGCTGCCTTTTTATTGCACAGAGAACAGGACTTGCCATATTGAATTCATTGTTAAAGTGTTTAATAATAAAAAAGTTACCCCGCTGGAAGCCGGAACAATTCAACTTTTTTCAAGCAATTTCGGGCGAAATTCTTTCTCTTTTTCTGCACGTTTTCAAGGTATAATTAAAGATCGATACAGTGTGTGGTGAATAAATACGAATAAGAGCAAAATTATTATTCATTGTTCGAAATACGCTGGAGAAATATTGAGACACTTGTTAATTTCCGAATAACGTGTGTTGCATAACAGGCGAAGGAAATTGACATTGATCGAATATACATTAATAGATGCAAATAATTAACAACGCAATTTTGTCAGAATATTACAAATAACTTAAACAGACGATCTCACATACAAGCGTGCAAATATTTAAACTCTCATATGAAAAAAAATTCCTTCCACAAGGCGACGCTTTGTGTGCTGAAAACGCAACCGGAAAAAAGGTGTAAAAGTTCACTTTATGATTAGCAGCCAAGCGACCTTCATTGCAATATTTTCCTAAAAATAAATAGTTAAAAATCGAATTCACATCATGGTTTCTATGATTTAAAATGTCCCATCAATTCATTTTTTGATTATAATGCCCAGAAAATAAAATCTTTCCAATTAATAGCTGTTTATGTATCAAGTACGCATTAATTATGAGGCGAAGAGCCGAGTCTTTAATAAGAGGAGTCACCTAAAACCTTTTGCGTACGTGGTGCAAACAAGATTTTTTGTTAAAGCTCCCAAAACAAGAATTCACACCACCAATTTATTTTTTTAGTAGTACGGTTTAGTACCGGTTTGCGTACTATTTTATTGAGTCCGGAAAAGACTCATTTTAGGGTCCCTAAAACAGTTGTTTTCGGGAGCGTATACAAAAAAATAAATTAAAATAAATAAATTTCCTGTTATTTTAAACTCATGTCATGTTACTGTAAAAATATTGTCACAGTCCAATTTTTAGTGTAAAATACAGCAGCACATTTGGTGTTTATTTGTCGTTTAGCGAAGCAAACGCGACAAATATTTAAAAAAACTCTCGTAATGTAAATAAAAATAACGTGCGCTAAAATATTTCCATAAGCTTTCTAATTATAAATATCACGCAATAACAGTTCAATAAAATAAAATTTTAATTATGAAATCACCCCTGCTGCGATCGATGATGAAATTTTTAATTGTAATGACGATGAAAATTTGACATTTCCAATTAAATTTGGATGTTATGTCAAAAACCTAATTAGATCTCATAATTAATTAACTAAATCACCGACAACATGGAACACAAGCATCAATCAACGCAATAGCTGACACAGAAAATAGAACTAAACTGCTAATAAATTATATTTGAGCACAAATGTCCCATTTTTGCAATAAACTGAAAATAATTCTGTGTAATGATAGACAAAGCTTTAATAAATTGCTAATCTAAATATTTCATTATTAACAAATTCGACCAAAAACACAATAAATGTTTGGAATTTTCGTGATCAAATGCATAAAATGTAAAATATTTTCCTTTGATATATAATGAAACAATAATGTTCCTAATATAATAATCTACCGCTCACAAGTTTTTAGTTCAAATGTAAAAACTCCAACAGTACAGAATAAACCAAGCAATTTGTGTCGACCTGATACCATACTCTCGACATCGATTGTTATCGTCTCTATTGTCGTAGACAATTCAACAGAGGATGTAATTAATTATACCTAATGTAGATTTTCGACTAATTCCTTTATGCCAATTGACGACGAAATAGAACTTAAATCCCAACAAAAATTTTGACATTTAATCGAAGAATATGTTGTGCGTGTGTAAATAGCTTTGATTTTAATCTTCTCTCAAACACAATCAACTTTAATAGAAGACCAATAACTTGATCAACATTTCCACTTAACGATCATTTTAAATCAGATTTGACCGAATAAACTACCAATAAATAAATAATCAAGAAAATAAATGGGAAAACACATTTCCCCCATGTAGAAATTTGCATTTAATTTACTTGACACACAATGCAAGACGTAATGTCCCTATGCGCCTGTCAGAACAACATTTCATCAAGCTAGCATAAAATACAACTCGTAGAACTACCGTGTGATAAAAAAATAACTCAACGCGCAGCGGTGAAACTATAACAAACTTCTGTGCCTCTACGTCTTTATAATTTATTATTGGATGAAATGTGGCTTCCACTGCAGAAATTTTTTACTCGAGTAAGCAACTTCCCCTTTAATGGATTTTTATCTCTGTAACAACCTTGGTTTTCACATCAGCCTTATTATTTTTATATGTGTATTCAAAGATCAATGATAAGAGAATAATAGAATAGGTTATCGTAGATAAAAAATTTATGATTAATTAAGCTCTGTCTTCACGTACATTGTACATAAAAATGTTTTCTTAACCCTAGTCAATAAACGCGATATTAAGGCGTACAATATAGACCGATCTACGGCGTCTACAGCTATAAGTTTTAATTGAAATTTTTATGACACGTGAAAAACCTGCCACACAGTATTAAAGGGATAATAAAATTAGTATATAAATTTAAGCTAAAACGAAAATTTTATGGATTCGCTCCAGAAATAGAAGCCGCGGAGCTGTTCACAAACAGTTATATAAAGTCTCGAAAGCTTCACTTTTCCAATAAAGTCAAAAGCAATCTCATTTCAAGCAGAATATGCAAAAAGTTGTTGTTCTCTTCTATTAATAATAAACCACCCCATTATGGCCACCGTCCAAAGGCTGATGACCACCAACGTCACATTTCGGATAGACATTTAATTAGAACTCATAATAAATTTTGCATACATTAACAGCGGTCCCCTATTGCGAGACGAAACTATTCTAATTGATGTATCGCACCCTTTCATACGCCCCCATCGTTACGCGGGGGCCATCTTGAATTCGCTAAATTAATTAGTCCCTCTTTTGGATTATCTTTCAATTTATAGAGTTGCGACAAACACTTTAATTAAAAACAAAAGTCACCGGAGTAATAGTTGATATTAAGCGGTAATTAGGTTAACAGGCAGTGCGCTAAAAGCCTCATTTATAGGGTATCGACATGCACTCAACTTGACATTCTTGAATATTCATTATTATGGTAATGTGGGACATCACTGGGCTGGCTGCTGACGGACTTGATGTGAGATCAGATTTCACTGCTTATTCGACAGATCTGAGAGTCCCCCCACTGTGATTGAGTTATTTATTAACACGCTATATTTAATAATTCAACAGTATACGTTACCATCACTGAGCTAACTATTGCAAACAGGACAGCAAATTAATATTCATAAACTATCAAATTTGCAGATCAACATGAATATTACATATATAAATTTGTCAATGATTATTTTTTTTTAATTCCACCATCGTTATAAGTATCATTTTAACACCTTCTATTTGACTGTAATTAACACTCATAAAGAATTTAAACAGCCGCATGTTAACTGCAAACTGAAATTAAGCACATAATTTTCACTGGCACAATTTTCAACATCAGCCGCAATGTATGATGAGATACGACCCCTAATTATCTACTCTAACGATAATATTTATTTCCATTAGATTCGGGCATTATTACCATAAAAGCAGGCACAAATTTACTAAAACTAAAATTAAAATTAATGAACAAACATATTAAAAAAGGAAATCTAAATGGAGAAATGTGAACCATTTCCTCCCAAACGACTCAAGTGCCAAATAAAAAAATGACTGACTCCATATTTTTTACTCGACTACATTTTTATTATTCTAGTAGTTATACTTGAAATCCTGACACTGCTATTGCTAGTAAAAAATATTGTTTTCGTAAAAACAAAATGAAAGCACTCACTGATCAAAGACGTTTTACATTTATTATGTGCTTTATCTGTTGTGCATGATATTTTATATAACAACAATGCCATTATGAATTTCAGCTTTTATCACATAAAACAACGCAAACGCTTCATTTATTTTAATTTCGATTTAGCTGTAGCTCACGAAACGTACTTAGATTCAATGTAAGCTTTTTAAATCACAAACAGATGAAAACAAAAGCAACTTTGAACGATTCAAAATACTTGCGACTTTGCTGTCTATTAGTATTTATATTTTATAACATAAAATTGTTTGAACCTTGTTCAAATATTAAACAAGTAGTTAATTTATAACTGGGAGATAAAAAGAATATTCTGAAGTTGGTACATAATAAGAAACTGGATCAGCGTTTAAATTGAAAAAAATAAGAAAGATTATCGTAACTTGACATAAACGTCAAAGTTTCCTTCTTTACTGTAATGAGAGAATTAGCTAAGGCAACCAAATCTGTTTTTTTGTAATAAGAGAAAGAAAAACACATCGCGGTGTTTATCCGCAGTTTAGTGCTTATTTCGAAACAAAAGTTTTTCTTATGCACCGGAAAATTTAAGAGAATTACGGCCAATTAGCCGCAACGAAATGGACCTAAAAGAGGGCGTCATCGCCATTTGGAAACAATTGAGTTCTGTAGATTAAATGAGGAAAAATGCTGAATTTATTAGACCAGAGCCAGCTTCTGCCACTGCATAATTGTTTCGTAATAGCTTCTACTTAATTAACGTATCTACAACTCCGCTATAACCCAGAACTAGAAAACTTATTTCGAGATCATACTTCAATTCCCCCGGCCACATTATTTGAATGAAAATTAGAAAATTCAATTTCCTCATAAAAGCATTCGCGTATATTCTGTCCTAGAGGAAGTCGAAATTCGATAAGAAGATAAAATTTCCCGCATTATCTAGAAAACATAATCAAGCGTAGCAGATAAAAAATATTTAAATCCAAATAGATTAAGAAAAAGACCAAATTAAATTAAATGGCTTCGATTGGGATTTGCAAGGAAAATGTAATTCAGTGGAATATTTAACAGGAACGCAATTTTAGAAAACCGAAAGTAATCAAATAAATCGCTGTCCCATCGCATTTTAATACGATGTGCAAGCAGAGTGGCTCTGTTCTGGTCGGAACGGGGCATTAGTCGAAAGGTCTCTGGTAAAAAGGAAGAAGTCAGATGGACCGGAAGTAATCTGGCAGTCGTGTTTATGCCAGTGCAGATACGCCTAATCGGATTGTGGACTCGTCCCGCTTTTTCTTTAGGATTTATATTCAAAGTAGTTTCGACCCCAATTCAAAAAATAATTATTATTTGACGCAAAATCTATAAACTGCAAAATTCAAGTGAAACACAAACGTCACAATTCCTATTTAAGCCGTAAATACATTAAACCAAATAAACCTAGATGTCCTATCCATATTCAACCTGTATTATATCTCAATTACGGATATACCAAACATAATGGCGCATAAAATTAATTAAAACACATGCTAGTTGGCTCGTCGATGTAAATTTCAACTTATCTACCATTAAACTAATTTCGACTAGAACTATAGTTTCACACATTTACATTACCTCGTACCAAAAAATATCTTTTTATAATAATCATCATCACCATAGTTATTAAAAAAGAATATCATGCACCTACATAAAGGACCAATAAAAATTCACGTGCGTGTGTTTATTGATATCTATTTCTATTTCTGACCACAAATTCATTAAACACGAACAATTTACTAAAATTGTCGTTTCGTGTCAATTGCTTTTTTGTCTTCTTCAGTCTAGAATTCATGTCACAATACCTACCCCGCAGTAAATTGTTGAAAATTGTAGCCGTATAATAATTAAAAGTCGGCTTTATGCTTCATTATATTATCCGTTGTAGAAAGCATGCAGCTGCAAAGTCTTGGCAACGACTCTGACAATTTAGAATACCATTTAAATTTGTGGCAATTGCCCTTTGGACTTTTGTTTGGTGCATGAAGACGTGTGTTAAAGGAAGAGGAGGCATTCCGAGAAACTTATCGAATGTATGGCATTGTTCTGTTATTCTAATTAAAGTGTAGGAAGAAGGAGAAGAGGAGACATTAATTTGTTGGCTCTGCGCAATATCAAACTACTCGTTGATCTATGTTTGACTGCCTCCTTCTGAACTCGAGAGTAATTACTTTGTAGAAGTAATATCGCATTTGAATTAAATAAATTGCCCCAGCTTTCTCGCAACATTCGGGTGCACCATTTACATTACGAGCAAAATTGAAACCAAAATATATGGCGATTCATTTTTCGTTAAGCATATGCAACCGACACAAATTTTCATCTAAACATCAAAAAATCTTCTAATGTGTGCATTAGCCCGAAATAGTTTTCACTTTTCAGGCCAATTTTACTAAAAAGTAATCACATTTAGTACATTGGGGTGACGAAATCTCTTACTTTCGGCGATACACTCTATTTTCTGAAAGCGATACATCACACACAGTATCAATGACGAATCCGAATAGAAACTTCCCAAAGTTTAAAAGTTTTAAGAGCATTCCATTGCAACGTCTCATCATATCTTCCGCCACAATAAAAAAAGTAGTAACCTCCAGATGCATTATTTCTCCGATTACAGTACGCTCAATCATACGACGGAAATTAAATCTCCTACTAAAAATGAAATCCGAAGAGTATTAAGGCAAAGATTTTATTTCCTCAATTTAAAATATTCGAAAACTTCAACCAACTACTCCACCACTTAATTACTTTAATGGTTATTGATTACGACATTTGACACGAATGCGCAAACGACTCAAAACTCTCATCACGTAAATTATATGCCACTATTAATTATTTACATAGATCAAAAAAACAAAATTAAAACAAACTTGACTTTAAATTAAGTAGTTGCTGTTTAATGATAGAATATTCATATGGATAAACATATTCCGCATGCAATCTGTATTTTACGTCAGTCATACAATCACAGATGGTAGGAATTGGAATCAATAAAATATTTTTACGTCTCTCTGCATAACCCTCGTTAAAATAGATTGCATTTACATGATTTTATCAATCCAACAGATGAAACAAACTGAACCCAGTACTCAATTTTTATTAAAAATATCACACACTCATTAGGGCACAGCCCGCATTTAATACCAATCCAAAATCAACAAACGTTAATCCACTTAGACGGATACATTTAATTACCCTGAACTTACTGTTAGTCACGTGTTAAAAATCACAGCATTCGAAAACAACATCGCAATAACTAGGGACACCCTACCCATAAAAATCAGGCCCAAGTAAACAAAGAATAGTTTGTGATGATTTTTTTTCAGGGGGTGGCTGATTCTCCCCGTCATCTAGGAAAATCATGATTGCAAGCACGCATTTCGCGCTGAGAGAGTTCATGTGCGGTCTTGGGTAAATACACGTTCTGTATGATAAGGCACCGTGTTTATGGCATTATAGACACGTCCCAATTGTGTTTTCATTCCATTAGCAACGCTTCAAGAAGCACTCGCATCAATACTGAACCCAGACAGACAATCGAAAAACGAAAAAAGCACCTAGTCAAAAGCTCGCCCTCGTTCATAACAAATATGAATTTTGTGCAACTCTAGATATGTCTTTATGTCGGTTAAAATCTTTGATTGATGTATATAAACAAACCAAAACGTAAAGAGAAACGCAATGAAGGAGATTAACGATGCCGCGGCAACGACAGTCATTAAGCATACTGGAGACATCAAACACAAAATTTGCAAGTATTAACATCAGAATTATCAAAAATGTTTACAAAGCCGGAGCAATGTAGCAATAAGCGATTGCAACATTTGAAATGATCATTGTTTGTTTTCACAAATTGCATCTGAGATTTAGAATTGACGGGATTTTAAAGTATAGCTGTAGAATCTAATTCTATCCCCATAAATATCCGACCGAAGTGTACATAAATCTACGTATAGAATTGGAAGCATTTTCAGTGAGGCCATACAAGCTTCGAATGGATTGGATTTATACACATTTACATTCCGGCCAATATAGTGATGCTGACCTGGGCAAGTTGCTTTAAAAGCTTCCATATAAATCTAAACCAAAATATAAAAAACCTAAAAAATCATAAATAGAATGAACATGATATACTTGAAAATATGTATTTCATATATTACAATAGCCGTAAAACATGTAACAAGACAAAACTAGAGCACACACCTTAACATTAACTTTGTTTATAAATCACCTATATTAATCTAGTTCTATTAAAAAACACATATTGTATGCAAGAATAACCCAATTATTCGTATGTTGGAGATGATTTTCTAACTAGATTATTTTTCCATTTTGAAAGATATAAAAATTATTGCCTTTTGTTCATTAATAACAAAGCGTTATCCGATAAATTATTAGCTGAGACACGCTGTACCTATACTGTATATTGAAAATGTAATTAACTCAGGAAATACATCTTGTATAATCCGCGTCCCTTCTTCTTGAATATTCATTCAATCAAGGCAGTTCGTAGTAGAAAACACCAGGAAGTTGAACACAATAACACTTATGTGAACTCATCCGTATCAAATGTTTGAATTTCTTGATGGAACAAAAAAATGGTCAAAAAATAACAACGGTGTTGATTTTGAAGTGCCAGACCTAAGAAAGCTTTACAAAGTGAGTGAAGAAGAAATAGAGCGTGGTGGTATCATATATAAGTCAAAAACTTTGTCGTTGTTTCCATATTTCATGTAAAAAGAGCGAACAACGTCGACATTAAAAATGATTAAGATTCACGCTCACGTTTCCGTTACATATTGACACGGAACACCCCCGAAGGGATCTCTCTCGCATAGTTCTTCAGTAACCAGAGTCGGTTTCTGAATAAAAGAGTGGAGATAAATGGAGAAAGAGACGCGCCACCTATATATCGGCATCGGAAACGTACGTCCAACACATAAGTCACATTATCTGGCTCTTCGGGGAGCGAATTCCATGCAACAAATACGGAACACGGTTTGCTTTTCACGTCACGGAACAATATCATTATAGATATCA
Source organism: Tribolium madens (assembly GCF_015345945.1). Taxonomy (NCBI): domain Eukaryota; kingdom Metazoa; phylum Arthropoda; class Insecta; order Coleoptera; family Tenebrionidae; genus Tribolium; species Tribolium madens. Next base: position 6,388,418 of record NW_025401063.1, read on the forward strand.
AATGCTAATATTCTCAGTGGAAATATTGACGTTGTCGACGATTACGTATTCGAACTGCATCGAAACGGGCAATCAATTTGAAGCGTCAATCAAGGTTGACTCGCGGGGACCGTGTCACCAACAATGGTGAATGTGACCGAACAAACTGGGTGTCCCCAGACAACCTCACATTCTCTCCAAAGCATGAGATTCGCTCAATTTCCCAATCGGCACAATGCACGGAATCAAATTAGAATGGTCTGAAAGACTCTTTACCAGCGGCTTTGCTCTCAGAATAAAGAACCAAGAAATGTCAGGAAAATCTGCAGATAATTGTCAGTCGTTATATCAGAACGCGACGAGCATCGATCTACCTAACCTGCCCATCAAATAAGACCACTGACGAGATAAAAAGATTCAATTGAAAAAGCCTCGCATTCAATCAGGCACGTCCTCCAAATAAAAATCTTTCCGAGTCGACGTTATAAACATTTCCTTACATTATCTCCATTATTTCATGAATTAAATTGTCTGCTGCTGCATTGCAGTGCAAGCACAAAACATCAACAAAATATTATGAAAACTCCCCTTTCATATCGATATGAAAACTCCAGCTGAAAACTAATTTTCAGGGTGTCAATCTGTACGTGTGCAGATCGGAAATTTCAATTAAAACAGAAACACAGCATAAGGGATTTTTACATTGGACATGACCTCATAATTTACTGATGGGTTTCAATTGAATCAACAAACAAATTTCAAATTCTCTTTATCGAGAGGACAAAATTAGTCAACCCCGGTTTCCACAAGAATAAGTTAATACCTCGACTCTAAACTATCGTTTCATATTTAAATGAGCCCCTATCAGCCCAAGTGCTAATTACAATATTTTCACCTGCTAAGTTGCACTTAAGTGCAGGAAACAACCGGCACCGTTTCTCTATTATTACGTCTCAAAAAAGCATTTTCCAGATTGTATCACAGGCAGATTGCAACAGCTCGAAGTAATTTGCATTATGACCAATAAATTCACTTCATGACGCAGGCGTCATTAATTATTGCCATTAATTAACAGTCCATTACCAAAAGTGTACCTTTCTAAAGTTGCTTTGAGCTCCATAAATTATGCATCAGCGATAAACTAGCAATTAATCAACAACTCACCGGGAAGAAGAAATAAGCAAGAGAGCAGGAACGAACACCGTCTGGCCTGCTGGAGGTCAGTGGCCCTTTGATAACACAAACTTATAGACCTCCAACCGCCAGAGTGAACCCCAGCCGGGGCTGTCAGTCACGGATTAGGCAGACAGGTCTACTCTCGTCGGAAACAATTTAATCACACGCATCAGTTGCCAATGCATTGTCTATAGCACGACTCGTGGATATAGACAGGTAAAGCGCATCAAGGCGTAATTATGCCCATGATGGCCATTTACTCATTTCGAGTACATTCGACAATTAGTCAACAGCAAAAAGCTCCAGTCTCATTAGTCCAAAAACAGAACTCACAAAGTCATTTTAGTTTCAATGATATGTTTTAATAAAACGTGAATGAACTCAAATAATTGATACCAAAATGGTGGAGGCGCCGGGCGAGCTAAAGCAAGCAAAATCTACAATAAATATATTGCTAAAACTTATATGAAATTTTTATTCCATGCAATGGAGTTTTGAAATAGCAAACTATTCTGAACTGAAACAGACAAAATCAGTTATTATTCATACTGCACTGTTGGCTACGATTCCACTCAATAAAATGCAACCAAGTTCAAAAAAGAACTCGATTTAGATAATAACACATCTTCCCACAACGCATGTAAACTTTTATCGATTTCTAAAGTCAATCTTCATGCTCCAGGATGTTACCTTTGGTCATTTCCGCAAAGCTCGGTATCTTACCTGTAACAAAGTAGAATGAAAATCAATCAATAAATCAATAGTAAAAATAATGGCATTGTAAAGCATTCAATTAAATTGAAGCTTTTTTTGTACAAAAAAACGACCTTAATCCAATAGCCTGCCGTCTGCAACTCAATTAGGTAATGACTGTTAGTTAATTAAACTAAATGTAATAGCTATTAGAAACAGAGGCTCACATTTACATAGAAAGCGGAGAGTTCCGAGTTTATTACCCCGAGGTGACAAATTACACTGGTGTGATGATTGATTTTTTTCGTAACATGTCGCAGCAACCCTCTTTTTGCTTAAGATAAGGCGTGCTAGAAATCGATCTTTTGCTAATGTTTAGATGCACTTAGAGCTGTGTAATAATAAAACAGGAAACGAAGAAAAATTCTCTTTTCCTCATTATCGCGACAAGCAGAGTTGAAGACAGTTGTCGTTGCAGAAGTGAGAAGTTCGAGCCGAAAACATTTTATAATTATCTCTTCCGAGAAAATGTCTGATAACATAATTGGTAAACGACTCGCAACCCTTTTCAGTAAGTTGCCTGAAAGTGAATTCTTCGCGAGTTTGGCGGTGCCGAGTTTCAATTAGTAACTGAATTACTTTATTTCTCCAAAGTTTTTACCGAGTAAGTAAATTTCGCTATGAAACCAATTTTAAATACAGTTAACTCCAAATTGGATCAATTAATGTAATTAAGTAGACTGCTGCCAGGTCTTAGACCGACTAATGCGATTTCCGACCGTTGAATTCTCAAGTACACAATTATTATCCCGGATGGTTTGTATTAATGAATTTGAAAACGAGTTAACGACAGAAATGTTTAAACAGTTAACTCGCGATTCGGAAGTACATAGTATTGGAATTTATGTGACCTAAAGTATGCCGAGGTCGAGGTTTTATGTCTGGCAGTGAGCCAGTACAGCGATCCTATCAACTACAGAAATAAGTGCACCTAGGCATCCAACAAATTTATTACGACCGGAATATTAGTTAGCTTTTGTTCATTGGCGATAACGACAATTCTAAAGCCGAATTATCATTACAGAGATATATTGTGGCCTTAGATGTTTGTTCCTACCTACACAGAATTAATTAATTCATTTGATGTTACAGACAATATTACCACACACAGAACTGCAAATTAGATCAGAGATAAGGAGGGTTGCTCCTTGTTTTTAGAACCATTCCAGATTAGAGTTACTAGATTAATAGAACATCCCTCTATCTCCGAACACAAGATTAATCCATTTTAAACACTGAAAATTAATTTTTGGAACAGCTGAAATGACATGGTGTTTACTCTTTTAATGTGCATTGCCACTAACCATATATATTGAATATTTATCGGTTTGAGTTGTACATGATTTGTGGCAAAGCCAATATTATATCGATTGCCGAAATAAACAAACTGAAGCCACACTCAAACAACAAAGTTAACGACCAGATTTGCTCTGATAAATATTTTGTTCGACCTCAAACTGCATTGCCTGTTTAAATGTTCTACTCATATTTACTGTCATAATAACCAATTCAAAACAGACGCTATTAATCCAATTCTTTACCAACGCTGACATTAGTTTACCCTTTTAATTAAAACTGTCACAAAAAATTGATTAATTATTCTTGATTTTCCCAAATGTTTTTATACAAAAAAATATTTCATTTGTATTTTTATGGCCTCAAGAAAGTAAAATATATTTTCAGAGTATTAATCAAGTGTAACTGCAAATTACACTTATTAAAAATAATGAATAAACTTTTTAGTACTTACCAACAAATTAGCAACTTTAGTAAACTTCGCCAGTATATTTGAACAAAATAAACATGAAAACGTCTGAAGTAAAGTCTCGCAAAAATTTTATTAGATAATTTTGAAAAAAAAACAATTAAATTAAATAAACTTACAAAATAAGCTACCGTTTAAAGCACAACTTGTCTTATTCTACAACAAATCAATTCCGATTACAGGTACAACAAGATAAATAAAATCATTGTTTGTTTAACTTTTTTCAGGCCTTTCGCCAACCAAACATTGACAAATCGACAAACAATAACAATATTTTTATAGTAGATCTTAGAAATTCCTTAAACAACTTTCAGACTTGAGAAGTCTTCAAAGCTGCAATTATCAGTCACTGACTCACATTAAACTGAATTAGAAAGACATTCACAAGATATATGTCCAATTTTCTCGGTAAATTGCAGCTCAAATCAATAAATTTTTGTTTTCATTCTCTTTCTTTTTTGAGTAAATATCAACGAGCTATTTTGTAGTTATATCATTAGTTACCAATCTTGGACAACAGTTGCCATTCTACTAAAGCCTGATTTCCTGTGATTGTATTTTTCAATACTCTTGTTGTTGTTCTCGTTAACTGAAACCAATTTGTAACAAACTGGACTTGTTATGTTATGAAAAAAGTTAGATATCGACTTATGTGCACCGAATCATTCAAAATAAAACCAGGACGTCTGATACTTTGTTATTCCATGACATAAGACAGTAGTGCAATCACGAACTGTTTTAAATATTGACTGATGTTGAAACACATGTGCACAAGAGGAGATCAAATCTTACACAATGAAGAGCTTGCCAATGCATTTCTGTAAGTTATCGATCGTTCGGCACGAACGCGAAACTTACATCATGGTGGAAGAAACGGAATACACTAAACAAACAACGATCAATGCTCTCGGAATCTCGCTCCAAATATCTGTGGGAGAAAAGAATGAAAAAGAAAACACGAAACCAAACCAAAGAAATTCCACAACCTTATATGATTACCACTTGAACCTCTCGAAGCTTTAGTTAAATAATTTCGCAAATAAATACATCACTTTTAGACATACTAAATTTCCTACGAGAAAATTGGAAGCAATACTAGAACAAATTTCAAGAGTCATCTTTAGCCGACACAAGTAATTCTGCGAGGGCAACAAACGCAAAAACTCAGTTTTCTCCTCAAAAATGGACCCTGACAAGAACGTTAAGATATCAATATTTATGGCATTCGTTCGGAACGGGTCTAGAGGGAACAATCCGGAGACAATTCTCCCGAAGAGAGGGTGCAGAAAAGATGCTAGCGGTTAGAGCTGTCGTTCGCCAACAGGAATTCGAGCTGCTACAAACTAACACTCCTGCGGTTCATTGTAACCATAAGCTCACCATTGATTTATTAAGAGAAGCCAATACGGGATTATCGTCAAAACTTAATAAAGCAAGTTTAGCAAACTCTCAAATATAGATACCTTACGTTAACTCCAAATTGGGTCAGTTTAAGTAAATTCGTTACCGCAACATTTAAACTAATTTCAAGGTAAAATTATCTGTAGTAATCAAAGTTGCCGATAACTTGCATTACCAAAACAAACAGCTGTCGTTTCACTGGGTCACTTAAATACAAGTATATTAAATAATGACTGTTTATACTGGGCCCTATTAACAAAGACAAAGCAACACATAGCGTGACTAAAAACATATAAAAAGCGTAAGAAAACTATGTGTCAGTACAGTGACATTTAATATGTTTAATACACGCAACATTTATAGAGCAGTCGAGTAATTACCCTCATTAAAAGGGTGGAACAAAGAAACAGGTACTTGGCACCTTCTTCTGCGAATCACATTCATTTTTTTCCTCTTATAAAACTGAAGAAAATATACCTCTCAGACATGCACCTCCAATGAAATGCAAGAAAAACTTTGCCGTTTAGCATAAATAGCTCACCCTACTTACTCACTGAAAATCTTTATTGCAGACAAAATTAACATTTTGTACGCGTACAAACAAAGAATTGTGGTTCTGAAAATTGCATGTTTCCAATTTATAGAGTACTTCATCCCCAAAATAACAACGTGAGTGATTTAATAAGGTATGAGGGTTACGAAAGGAAGCCATAAATCTGTAAACGAAAAACTATCAGTGCCGCAAAATAACGAGAATCACCAATATTGCCGCCATGAAATCCAGATCAAATCGGGTACGTGTATATAACGATATGTCCGTATCATTCGTAGGAATTTGGCCGAGCTTATGAACCTCGAACATAACGTAAAGCCGAACTTCTCGTAAAACAAAACTAACCGTATCTAGGTTGACGTCCCTATGAAGCCTTGCCATTTTGGACTAACATTAAAGCTCACGCACAACCACAGCCCAAAAGAAACAACGATTGTGAAAAATATAAACACAACCAACCCTTCTCTAAATTGAATATTAAACTGTCAAAATCAGAAAACCTGCCAGTTTGTATGGTTTTTTTATCACTTGTCGGAAAAAAGTTTATACTTATTACAACAAGTTTTAATTAATCATTATTAATTATTTTTTTCCTGTAACCAGCTTAATTATCAGTGTGTTGTTCGCCGATGCAACACTTTAATTAACTATACACAGCATATTACATGTACCAATCTAACTAGAATCTACCAATCAAAATCACTACTTTCTGCTCGAGACAAAGATATAAAATATAAAAAAACTTATCTTGCTTGTTTCGTAATAACTACAAATAAGAAAAAGTGCAAGAATGGCGAAGGCGCCGGGCGAGTGTAATAATTATCGAATTCGCTAGACGCTTTTTAAAAAAAAAAAACAACGATCTATCTTAAACATTTTGCACAAAATTAAACCGCAGTGTCAAATGCAGTAACATTTTATTATTAAATCAAAGCATGTAAAATTGTATTGCCCCTTAGCTCTAATAGAATAAAAAAAAATAAAATAATTCAATTCGATAAGCTTATAAAATTTATTAACTGAATTTAATTTTGAATCTTTTGGTAAGTTGAAAATATACAAAACCATTGCAAATAACTTGTGCCAAATTCGCTTTTCTGTAGACTCCTTGATGAGTTTTTAATAGCGGCGCTTCGCTCGACTGCAGCATTTCGCAAATAACAAATCCCAATAAAAAAGTCTGCAAAATGAAAGCCGAAATCGATTGGTCCGTGGTCAAAATTCATCAGGGCTGAAATCGGCAATTACGAGTAAAGACATTTGGTAATTTCCAGTGGCCGAAATAATTATTTCGTTGATTAATGGTCCGACACTGATTGTCCTGAATCCGAATTGTCTCTCCGAACGTAAACCTTAATTTCTTTTGTCGATACTGACTATCCGGACTTTAAAATTTGCAGTTGTGCGAGTGTGTGTTCGTTCCATAAGATAGGGTTTGGTTTTTACGAGCAGCCGTTGTCACATCAGCACTCTCCTGATGTTCGCAGTGGACGCGAATTTTAATAAAAGTGGTCGGAAGCTCGGTCTCGTACCGGTCGTTTATTATACCCCCCAGTAATGTATACTGAAATGGTCCACTCCTGTCTACCGGTGCAATTTATATTTTCTTATAAAGACTCTATGCATAATTTTCAGTCTCCGGCCGATGCGTGTCTAACTTTCAATAAAAATGTCTTACGGTCTTACAAGTGACTTTGTGAACAAGAACGCCAATCGACAGCTTTCAAAAGTCAGGAAATTACTGCTACGAAAATACAACAGTCACTGATATGCAATTAACTATTGTGCATCAGCTTACAATACCAATATTGTCAGTGCAGCGTTTCTATTGATTCGAAAAAGAAAAATGCAAGTCAGAAGCCCTGACATTATGTCAATATTTTTGAAATTCAATATCCGATGAACTGATAAAAGCCTTTGATAATTTTTTGATATACAACAGAAACCAATTTGTCACTAACAAAAAAACTGCTGCCTCTCATTATGAAAATCGTAGCTATTCATTATCGATAATTACAGTTTACTGTACGCGTTAATTAGTTTAATTTGCGTAATTACGTGTAAATAATGTGAGCATAAGAGAAATATCAAAAGCGCTCAGCATCAAAACTCTGGAGATAATTTAACCACTTCATAACGTAGTCCGTGTTTCACACTCTCAAGCTGTCTTTATCTTTCTATTGTACCAACACAAGCAAAAATAACAATAAAAAATTTGATTGGAAATTTAAATACTTCGTGTTACCATTAACCTCAGCAAATCAATTTCAATCAAAGCTGTAAAAAATGTAATTGCCTTTTCAACACGTTCAAATTCATGTTTGATGAAGAAATTGCGTTTTAAATCTCACACACGCAGAAACTTTTACCTACAATTTCCAAGAAATAAAAACTAAGTAAATTGTTTAACTTCAACAATAAGTGTGGCAAGCAAATAAACGCATCCAATTTTTGCATTATTTGCATTTTGTGATGAGATTTATCACTGTTTGCCATTGAGTCCCCGATGGCTCAACCTGACCTAACTGCATTGTAAAGCACAAAGAAGACGCTGAAAATGTAGAAATATTCGTTGTAAAACTTATCCAACCCTCAACACAATCATATTTCTGAAATAAATCATGTATTTATAAAAATATATAGTGCCATTCTTCACGTTGGATATTAGATAGAATCCACTGTCGGCCATTTATTATTGATGCAGCGTTTGGGTTTGCCGTTATTTGTACTACGGTATGCGTTTATTATATTGCAGTGGTGAACAGAGGCTGTTTGAAGCCGATATTAACACGCTACCACCACCAAATTAGAATTTCGAGTGAGTCGTTTGGTGTCGTACAAAATAATAATCGCCCTACAATAAATTGACCAAAACACGTAGGAATTCTACAATTATTTGAGCTAAAGCCAGTGACAATATTAGAAATTTTTAATCAAGCTCTCGGTCGCAATAACGCCAAATTCCAAAACAGCATGCAATAAACTGATACACTGTAATAGTTTCCGAGGTAAAAAATTAATTTATCGGAATTGAGTTCCGTACACCACGTCAAAATCATATTTACACTTCATCAAAACGCAGCCCTGTGGTAGCAGAAGGTTCACGATCTTGTCCTGCCCGCGGGGAAATAACATCATGTCCTGCTGAACTATTGAAACAACGCTCAGATGAGACTGCAGCGGCATCTATTATAATGAGATAAAACGCTGCCACGCATTCTTTATGGGATTGCTAAATAAATTATACCGATAAATCTTCCAAAGCAAATATCAAAAACATAACAGTAAATAATTTTGTTTCGACCGCAAATCTCCTTACTAAAGTTGCAACAATTTAATTGAATCATTCGAAACGTGATAAAAATTTTTCGAATCTGTTTCCAACATTGTGTATACAAGTTATAATATCTCTGAAATTCTGTTGTTGACACAAGCCAAAAACAATATGACACAAAACAATTTCACTGAAGCTTTCTAAAAAACGACACACAAAAGGGCAACTAATTAAGCTAAAACAATATTTAGTGCTCAAATAAAATGTTTCACGACACATTGATGATTCAGTTATTTTAAACTTAACAATAAATAAAATTCGAAAAACAACAATTCAACTGCTACGTAATAATGAAGTGGCTCAATAATCAATGAACCGCTTTCCCACTGTTCAATACAGAAATTACTTACCAAATACTAGTCAATTGTTGGCAATAACACGAATTGATATAGAAGTAGCTTTGTTCAATATTAGCTCATCATTATGTCTTCATTAACCCTCTACAGACTGTAAAAACAGCTCTCTCTACAATAACAAAAAATATAAACAATAACTGAGTCTAATCAGACTTCCACAAACTGTAAAAACGAAACTTTAGCACACCTGGATGATATAAATAAACCATTATTTTATAGTCGTTTCTCAGTTGCCAACATACCTTTTAAACGCGTTAATTAACTTAATACTTCACTACTGCCAGAAGTAACCAATTTTTAAATTAGTTAAAATGCAGAAGATTAATTAATGCTAAAAGCAGTTTGAAGTTATCAGCCACAATCAAATATTTAAAAACTAAATCAAATCAAATATGATTCAATTTATCAAAAATGAAGCAAAAATAGTATGGATAGCTAATTAAAATATTTAAAATTTGCTCTTCATTCTTTACTACAGAATCAATAGGACATCATTTGAGGAATATTTTCGTTCTAAATACTTTCTAAATATAGATCCGATGAAAGCCTTGTTGTGGTATACATTTTTAGAACCCGCATTATATGCGAATCGATCCAACAAACGTATGATTATTCAACGAGTTCAACAGCTACTTCCAGAAATATAATAAAAATTGCAACACTTTTGTCAACAATTCTGCTGCATTTTGAAATAAGTTTTTCGAGTGCTGCGATTAAAATTTTATATTACATAATGATATGCCTGAAGAAGAACCATCTTTTCAAGGTGCGTGAAATGAAATAAATGCTTCGTTCCGCTTATGTGCTGCATATTAGCTATGACTTAGTTGATGATGACACGCGTTCTGTCGTGACGACGGCCCATTTGCCGCCACCTGGTCCTGGCTTTCTCAGACGTCGTTACCGTACCACGAGCTTGTCTCATACATGTATTTAGATCCGTAATTATTTATTCATTGACTTAAAGGCTTAGAAAGTCGGCCGAAATAGAGAAACAAATTCTGTATTTATGGAAAACAGCACCTACACTATACCAGGAATAGGTATGTGGGTACCATAAACATCAGCCTTTACGTAGGCCACAAAACCCATAAGTAAACTTTGTGGTTCGAAACAACTTTATTTACAATGAGAAATGACCAATAACATACATACAAAAAATATCCAAGTGAAAAAGTGTTTTATAGGGAAAATCTATTCTGACCTCATTCTCAAAGGTTTAGAAATTATTGAAACTAATTGAAATCGTAAGTTCAGAGTTGAACTGTGATTCAAAGTAGGCGAAGTTGAAAAATTCTTGCAGCAGAGCTAAGTCTTCAATATCACAACTGATTGTTATTACTCATAGCTTGTCGTAAACGGGGTCATGGGAAATTTTAATGAAGATCGCCTTAATAAGATCACTTGTTTACATTCAATATAATGAGATCTAATAGAACGTCACAAAAACTCAACGATTAACTATAAAAATCTAGGTTTAAAGTTCTTCCAGTTAATTGCTACCAACACGCACAAATGCATTTTACACAAGAATAATTTACTTAAAGTAATTTGCATTACAAAGCATGAGCTAAAAAAAACTTATCATGTATCACTACCCACATTGTTCGTTATTTGGGACTAAATATAAAAATTGTCATTTAGATAAGTCTGTTCTAATAATGTATTTTTTAACTAAGTCTACTCGTATGTCAATTATTCAACAAAGCGCACGTAATTGGAAATAATAAACAAATGTCTAACACAAAAATGTGATGTCGCATAAATAATAAATTAAGTTGTACCTATGTCATGTCCGTTTTATGATTAGCTACAACTTTATAACGTAAATATTAAAGCATTGTCACCTTCGGTATTAAAAATAAAAAACGAATAATACATAAAAGTGTTTAATTTACTATAAATTAAATAGCTGTATAAACCTAAACATCAAAGTTTCTAAAAATCAATATTAAAAGAAAGTAATAACAATTACAGTAAGTTCTGAAGATATGACATCATCAGATGATAGATTGGTTGATTTAACGTTCTTTTCTTTATCTGACAGTCACAAAATTTAAGAGTTGAAAGACAAGATAAATAGAATGAATCCTTGCCAACAAAAACTTGGAAAATATGTGTTAAATTATAAATTAAGATATATTAAACCTACTTAAATATTCTTTCATTTTTCTCAACGATTTCTGAAACCCCTTGTCAAAGTAGAAACTATTTTATTAGACATAAATCCTTAATATTCGCTTCTTTCATCCAAGATGACAAAACATTTACGGATGAGATTTCGCGAGTAGTGACACGAAAAAATAAAAAAGTTTCTTCTCTGAAGTTTACTAAATTTTGAGGTTTATACTGGCATTCCCATTTACACTTAATAATTACTGCAAGATACGATAGCCTCCACATCACTATCTAATTTATTCTCGCAAATGTCGTTATCTAAGATCTTTGATTCCACTGGGACTGAAGTAAAATTCGATCTCGTTAAATGCTAATTATTGTAAATGTGTATACATTCCACTCAACAGATAGAATTTGCAAGGGGCTTGTTACCTTAGGGTCGTTGTTGTACAGACTAAACCTAAAGCAAACCATTTCAGGTACAGCTAGATAATAAGGTCGACTTCCGTCAATATTTGAAAGATGACATAACTGAGATTGTGTACGGATCTATATCGAAATACGGTTGAGGTATACGAGGGTATTTATTTGATTTATATCCATTTACTACAGGAGAAAACATGAATCATACGTGGTTAGAAAATGAGATCTTACTTATTCTACACTACATAATACCCTGGAAGAGCATTTACGTGTTTCACCCTATCCGTACTTCACTAGAAAGACATTTCAAAGCCCAAGTGCCACAAGGAGCTCCATTAGCGAAGGTAAACAGCAGTTCTCACGTGTCGGGATCAAGTTCAATACCCGCACCTGGAGTTACTCCTTTAGATGTCCCCATTTACAAACTTTTCGATATTTATGTTTCCAAGCGCAAAATTGAGACAGAAAGCCCATGTGGCTAAGTGTAGAAATCATTAATTAAATAGTTTGACTAATTATGAACTTCTTGAACCTTCTACGTACATCACGACCTTCATCTGAACAAAATGGTTGAAACTTTGTTCTGACAGCTATTATCACAGACTTATGAATATTTTAATTGGAAGCTTAGTTATTACTTGGGCTGTTATTAACTTCAAAGAAGTGTTATTTGTTCATCGGTTAGAAAGAAAAACGCTCAATGATTGCACGAACCTAACAAATCGACAAACTTTGTATCCTATCCATAATGAAACTGAAAAAAGAAGAAATATCGTCAGACTTTTCCTGATAAATGGTTTGACTTTTGTTCTGATTACTACTGGCCGAGCCACAAAGGACTCCTGGAAATAAGATATGGCAAAGATTTGTTCCCAATCGCATCATATTTATCAATGAAAATTTTTACAGAGAGACTAAATGACCCGAAAATACTTCACTACTTTGCTCTCTTTATAAAATTATACGAGTTACCACCAATAGCAAACAATAAATCACAATTACTAATGCTTTAGTAGTCTTTCGCTACTGTTATGTCTATAAACAAAATGTTATGAATTAATTATTCAGCATCAGTAAGATATTCTTGTTTGTAAACTACTGTTACAACATAAATTACGCATGTTAAAGAGCTTACCGAACACTTTGATGGCTTGTACATACGCTAATAAAACTTGCATAGTGCCATTTGATTTGTTCACTGATTGTTGTTTTATATCTCCAGCCATAATAAATTTATGCAAAGCAGTTTTCATTCAAAAACTCACAATACGTCTATAATCGCGATATCCTCCAACTGACCCACTGATATGTGAGAAGCTTACTCAACATTTCCATAACCGCAATGGGTGTCAAAAATGACATTTATCAGACAAGAAAAGATGAAAGCTTAACATTCTCTGAATATCAATTTATTTTAACGATGCGATTCCCGTGATGTATGTGTCTTTGTCACAAATCCAAATCTAATCTAATTTTGCAAGCTTTAATAAAATCGTGTAAAGCAGACAGGTAATTCGCTTCCGGTTACATTTTAAACTAAGAATATTTTACTCGCTTAACTAAATAACAGCACACATTTTCTTAATAAAATACCGACTCAAAGTTAACAGGTGGAAGTTAAGTCGACTGTGATTCATTTCATATGTAAATATTTAATATATGATACAACATTATTTCATATTTAAATTTTCTGTCTGGACTTGGTCGGGTCGAATGAACCCTCATTTAAACAAAGATTATCCTATCCCAAGTTTTAACAACCCGCATAATTCATCTGTAGACCACATCTCCACGCTTGCTTATGCATAAATCAAAATAATAATATATACAGACTGTAAGATGCACCCGCATAATCGTTTCACATTAAACAGTAGGTGTATTATGTCAACGAAATGCTTTAGAAACAACTTTCAGACAAACAATTGCATCGGAACTTATCTTTCTGTAAATAAACAAGCCGAGCAAATAATTCTATTGCTCATAAACTCATAAACTAAATATTTACATTTTTTAATAAAAAAAAAATAATGTAAACTGTAAACACGTAAGTCGTTAGTGAGCAAATGTGATAATATACCAATACATTTTATTGAATCTACACATTTTGTATAAATTGTAAAATTGACATAAGATGATGTTAAATTAAAACAATTTCCTAGTAGTAGTAAAAATTGAGTAAAAAAACAAGGCAGAGTGGCAATAGAGTCCCGAAGTTTCAATACTTGCGGGGTAGTAAGCAAACATCCGCAAAAGCATCCCTCATCCCAACCGTTCGCTTATGAAGACGCTGTCAAAGTAAACAGATGCATCCGCAAACACAGAAATCTCAGATTCGGCAGGCGTCTGAGATGAAAAAGTACCGAACAGTCGCGCTCGTAGAAAACAATATTTCATGAGATTTACGTAATCGTGAAGCATACATCCAAATGTAAATCAAGCTCGAATCGACCGCAAAGCTTGGTTAGTATGCCACACATGACCGGAAACTATAAACAAAATTAAACATTTGTGGTGGAAAATAAGTGCAGTTCTCGTGGCTTTTAAATAAATTTTGATTAGTGAAAGCGTGATTCCCAGTATCAACTCGAATCTTATCGACCCATACATGGACAAAATTGTTTACTTTGAAGTAATGCCAACAACGTCGATCTCTTCACAAATGAGCAAACTCGAAGAGGACGACGTGGAATAACTAATTTAATTAGCGTAATAGCGCTAGACTGAAAGGGTGTGCAAATTATTAATGAGCGTAATGGTTCGTCGATTGTGCCAGAGTTCGTTACAACGGCCATCCGCTCCCAAAACAAATCGAAGCAATAAATCATACTTTATAACAAAAACTGACTTGCCACGTTCAAACCTCACCAACAACAATCACTCCAATCAAACTTAACAAATTTAAGATGACACTAACGAAAAGTTAACTTTCCTCCCGACTGTTTTCAACTCTAACTTCATTATAAATAACCAACTTTAACATTTTAAAATATTCTTATCTAGGTACAAGATCAAATAGCTAAGTCCAATTTGGTTCTACGTTACCTGCGGATGTAATGAATTCAACTCTCAGAAATATAAAACGTTCTACTTTTAAACTCTACTTAAAAAATAAATACAAAATCAAAATTTCACAAAGCAAAAATTCGCACGCGAAACCGGCGCATCCACCATTTTTTCAACCAATAAACTAATCAATAGCAAATAAATTTATTTCAATATTTTATTAAATCCAAATGTTTAACAAAAAGCAGAAAACAAAATATAAATTAGCTAAATTGTAAGTAGTAAGTAATTCAAATTACGATTTTTTCCCATTGGTTTTTGATTCGTCCAGCAGCTAATCAAAAATTCAACTAATTTATTCTTTAAGTATATATAATTATTTCTACGTATGTAAGCTATTCTTCATGTTATTACTGTTATCAAATTCCTATTGTGTGAACTGCAATTACTTTCTTAGAAGCAAGCAATTTGTTTGCAATAATTGCTAAATAGTTGGAGTTTATGGAGCAGTTAACATGTCATTTGGGGAAATCTGTCGTCTGTAGATTCTTTTGAATCTGAATTTATGTAGAAACCATAAACCGACTCGAAGACATCTTTGTGTGCAGTTAGATTAGTTCAGTTGCACACAAGTTATGTATTAGTGGCGTCGCCGACGTCGCGTCGCATCGCTCCTTTACTCCATCTGAATTATGATGGAATATAAGTTGAACCAGAAATTCCACCAAACTATTCTCATTTATTTTTGCAAATTCTTTAGTTAACACACTTCATGATCGGTTGCAAAACTTCCAGCCCCCAGATGAGAAATAGCTTCAATTTTTTGTTCTAGGGGTCATAATACAAAGCGCAATTTATCGAAGACGAAAGAAACAACAGTTATCGATCAACGGAAACAATCACCGAAGGCAAGACATAAACTTTCCATTATTTCCTCCACTAAAACCGTCTTGTATAAAAATGAACAATTTTTCAGAGCGACGAAACTATCAGTATAAGATATCGAATTAATCATGCCGCCCCTCCACGGTTTTTGCAGCGACGCGTTCAATGCACTCATTTGAAACGATAAAAAACACGACTGCTACTCCTGCAAAATGATAAATGATTCCAATCATTACTAGCAGATACCGACACAATTTTGATGGATGATGTATGCATATCGATGTTCCATGTACACTGTTGGAATCTTCCTTCTCGGAGCAATCAATATTCACAATCCCATTTACACATAAATAAGACACATGCACACCAGCCATCCAAAAACCAGACTCACTCCTTTCATTTCCATTTCAACAAAAATGCAGCACACCGTCTGGCGCAAAACTGTAAAAATTTCAACGCAGATGCACTTTTCCTAATTAGTCTATCCTTGAGCGGAGTAATGAACGAGTGCATCCGGTAAAAGTAATTATATTTTCATCAGGATCTTCAGGTTGTTGTCGACGGGAAGTTCATGACTGCCACCTGTCTTTAAAGTCAAACGAGGAATCAAGTGCCTACAATCGAACAACATGACCCAGTCAACCCAACTTTTACACTTAATACCCACGTATCAAGTTAAGGAGCACCGTAAAGTGTCCTAACGACCGCCAACACAATTAATTAAAATCCCTAAGCTCATGTGGTGGCGAAGTTTCCTCGGCGAAACCGTTACGGAAAACATTCAAATTTGCAAAGTATTAAAGCCTGAGATAACACAACTGCAATCTCTTACTTCCACCACATACGAATCAACCACTTCCAAAACTACATACATATAGAAAATTAAAAAAAAAATGCGTTCAAAACTAATTTTTTAATCTTTGTTTTTTTCTTAGATGCGGTTATCTTTTATTAATCCCTGTTACAGATTGGCAACGCAGTCCCAATTCTCCAGGTAAGCAAAACACGTAAAAAGCTGTAAAATAACTGTAACAGAACATTCAGCATTCGGTGTGGAGCCGAAGAGAGCCGAAACGTGTCGAGGATGAAGGGTGGCAGAGGTGGGGTGTGGATCAATACGCCAAGAGGCCTACCCGGGTTATATGATACTTTTAATAGGATTAGCAAAATTACAGAGCATCCAAAGAGAAAACGTTTAATTTAAACATGATGACAAAATGAACGAACCGATTTTTTTCAATCCCCTTTGTCAAAATGCTTTCAATTACCTGTCTGAAATACGTTTCAGTTTTTCCCAAATCAAATCTTAAATCTTTTGAAACGAAAATCTTGAAGTACCAAAGTAAAAATACGTTACGGATTTATCAATTTTCAACACGTTGATTCATGTGTGGCGGTAAGAATTGTTAAACGAAAACAATGAATAAATTTACTGAAACAATAACAATTTTTATGATTGCAAATTGAAAGTGCTGGCGGGGCCGATAGTCCATGCTATTAAATGCAAATGAATGGTTTAAACCAACTGTTGCAGGAAACGTGCAGGTGCAACCAGTTCTGAAGGTGTGATTTAACTAAACCAGAAGTTATGGGTATGTTCTGCACCACACTAAAATTTATAGTTGTTTCAACCGTCGCCATTGCCACTACAGCTATAATAAATTCTAATCATGTCATAGCACGTCCATAAAAAATCACAGCCCTAATTATGATGGTCCATTAAATGCAAACAATTGAATTTAATAATACTGAGAATGGCAGATAGGGGATCGCAAGACCACCCACTACTTTTCTTTGACAAATTAGACTCCTTTGAAAAAAGGACAAATTAATACGTCTCAAAGCTTCAAATTAGGAGGGTGGTTAACTACTTTTTGGTAGATTATTTCATACTATTGCCTTTGCTTTCGTGGCCATTCAGATTTTATCGCAAGTGATATGGAAACCAGAAACGCTTCATCTCCCCTTTCGTACTGTTAAGAAGCTCTCTTAAAATCCCCACTCGTCTTTGTTTATGTTCCGAAGTAAGTAGGCGAGAAATCCAACATACCCTTTTCAAAAATCCCATTCCTGGCGGTTATTTCCCTAGTGCCACCGATTTGGAAGTGAGAAAATTATAATGTACACTTAAGTGAGAAAAGCTAGTCTTGTAATAGAAACTACTTTCTTAAAAAATCCACGTCCATTTACTAAATGCATCCAAATCATAATCGACTAATCTAATTTGCTTTGTAATTTAAACTTAGAAAGAACAGGTAAACCTAATTAATGCAAGGCAATCCATTGGACTTATCAAACTTCCCTGACACCGTTGTGCATGCCTCATTAAAAATAACAGCTCCAGTTTAATTGTCGAAATAAAAAAAATGGCAAGGGCTGCAAGAGTCTTCATGTAATCTCATCGACGTTAATGACCTGTTTATATGATAATAGCGCCAAAATAAAAAGACACCTGAGTCACCTAAATTGCAATTCTAGAAAAGTACATGTACAAAATATATAAAACACGACAAACGCATGCAAATCAGCTCCAAGGATTGAAACAAAGTTACACTTCGTATGCATGTAAGTCACGATACCACCTGACCCAAAGATGTAAAGAATATATTAAATTTATTTATTTTGTGTTTCGTTGCAACGCACTTGACTGCAGTTGAAAGCTGTTCGTGCATTGAAAATTCTTCGAGCACTTCTAAAATTAACTCTTTCCGTTTGAACCAGCGACGGACGTCAACCGACTCAAAAATAGTTCCACGTCGGATGAAGAAATTAAAAATCTAGATTGCATTAAATCACAATACGAAATTAACATTTCTGTTTACACGACTATGCTGGCATTTTAATGTCGTCTCCGTTTCCGAGGGGCTGTTGGGCAGCGAATAGACCGGAAACACCAACCAAGACAAGGTAACTTGGAAGATTTATAACACGAATCTAGGAAAAACAAGTCGCAGTAGAACACAGTACGTACGAAGAACCGCGGCACGCTCATAACTTGACTTATGTTACTAGGACGTGTGGGGGTGGTAAAGTACAAAACGTCAAAATAAATTCGAAAATGTCAAATGTACATTTTTAAACCGAAACATAAATTATTCCACTTTGCTCTACTACCTCGACTTTATTGGAGATTTATGTACTACGGGTGACACGCCGCTGAAAAACATATTCAAAGAACAATATACAAAATTAATTATTCAATTTTTCGAGAAATCTACAAAAGTTAGAACGTCACAGTATCTGAGAACACATTTATTATTTATACGACGCACCTTGTAAAAATTTTGCACTTAAGATAAGCGCGCCTACAAAAATCTACTCAGTAATAAATTATTTACCCAATTTTCATACCATAATCACCATGGTTTTTGACACAACTTGTTTTTATGCTAAATACACACAAGTTTATTGTAGTATTTACATTACCAAAGATATCACTTACAAAATATATCAAAATAATTCTACCCTGGTGCGCAAGAGAGTAGAATAACAGCACAAATTCAATAAATAACAAT
The DNA here is from genome assembly GCF_015345945.1 of Tribolium madens. Taxonomy (NCBI): domain Eukaryota; kingdom Metazoa; phylum Arthropoda; class Insecta; order Coleoptera; family Tenebrionidae; genus Tribolium; species Tribolium madens. The sequence goes on from NW_025401063.1 coordinate 6,407,679, forward strand.
GATTAAAATTAGATATCTGATAACTAGGTACTCTTATTTAATAATTATTTAATAGAAACAACAATATGTATTAATAGTATATTAAAGAACAAGTTTTATAAAGGTTGATTTGGCGCACGAATCCCAAGTTAGAAAACGAGCCGTAGGCGAGTTTTCTATGGGATGAGTGCCCCAATGCCATTATAAAACATGTGTTTTATGCAATTTTTTCTAATTTGCGCCCCCTTTTATCTTATTTTAATTATTATTTGATTGCCTAATCGTCTAAAACTATAAATGTTGTTACCAACAAAATTTACCTATAAACCGTAAATCGATAAATGTCTCACATTTTTTCACAATTTATTATTAATTAGATATGTATAAGGTATTTATATTTCTTGTAATTTTATATTTCATAGTTCAGTAATTTCAGTAATTTATTAAACTTTCACTGACATTTCAAGATTTAAAAAATGCATTTTAAAAGATAAATTTTACGCCCAATAAAAAAATAACCTTTTTCTCTTGCCATGTAAAGTAACTTGTTAAACGTTAGATTTTTCTCCAAAAAACCACGATTTTTATTAAATTTTGATCATTGCCAACATCTATTACCCAAATACTACTAGTTTCTAAGTGATGTTAGAATTAAACTAAAACAATAATGATACTCATTATTGGTTTAGATTAATTGAATGTGTCGTATTAATTTAGAATAACAACTAATTAGTTGTGTTGGAAGAAACAACATTCAAATAAGTTATGTGATTTTCCATTTTTAATAACAATTGCTGCACTGAAGTAAAGCAAAGAAGTGATATTTACTGACATTCAGGACCATAACAGTCAAACTACTTCACAAGTTGTGTTAATTATCGCCATCACTATTACTTTCTCGTTTAAATATAGATACTACAACGTCATAAATAGATCCGAGTAACTTATAAGTCTTTTATAACTATAGCACTTCCTTTGGCTAACCCATTCCTACAGTGTCTGAAGGAACGTGTGACTGTTCAATGGTTCCAATTTACCACTAACAGAACACTTGTGGAATTGATGAACGTATTGTTAAACAATTAACCCTTCACTTCAATATTAGATTTAGAAACAGAAAAATCAAGTTAATTAAAAAACCCCAATAGCATTAATCAACCTTAACTACTCCCTTATTTTTTTAATTAAGTTATTCGTACGTTTCAAATGGAAGCCAATAACTAACCGATTTATCTTATTCCAAACAGTTGTTCCGACTTCTGACAAATATCCAAATCCGATGTTTTTATTCCAATCGACTAAACAAAACGGCGGCTAAAGTTATTTATATCCTATTTAAATGTTCCTCACTACAACTAAAATTACTGCAGTGAATATTGGTTGAATTAAAATTATATCTTTAGAGTAATTGTTCAAACCGATATACACCAATGCAGTTGCTGTCGGTTTGATAAATTTGCAATTTGTTGCATTTGTGTGCGGTTTTGTTTGTGTTTGAATTTATGTTTGTTTTTATTTCTTCCATGACAGGATATGAACTAACATTCCACACTATAGTGAGTCTAAATAAAAACGTGAAGAGTGATGTGAAAATTTCATAAACGTATGTCGATTAGATGCTAGTTTAACACACTAACAAGATATACTACAGCACATTATAATAATGCTTCCTTTTGGTATTTTGTACAAAAAAATCGTTTAAATCAATATTTAATGTGTTCAAAAATTAGTAAATTTGACAGATAAATGACGGGAATTAATGTTACTATTCAAGACATTCAAGACAGAGCACCGTTAGCCACGTTTTTATTTAGATTTTCGATACACATCCGCATCAGATGTTCACAAAACACGTTTTTTACTAAACAAATATTTGCAAAACAATATCGAAAATTGAAAAAAACAATCGCTTATCCAACGGCACACCGAAATTTAAAAGCAAATATTTGTGCCAATACATATCACTTCGGATAGTAAACAATAATTTTGTTTAAAAATGTTTTAATCTAAAAATATTATTTAGTAGTCATAAATAAATAATTATTAAAAACTAGATAAAATCGGCAAATTATTTACAAATATCAGAAAAAAAGGTTTTGACCCCGACGTGATTTGAACACGCAACCTTCTGATCTGGAGTCAGACGCGCTACCGTTGCGCCACGGAGTCGGTGTTTCCAGTTCCTGTTTCTGTGACAGATAAACTTGGAACTATTTATGTAAGTTACTTATGTACAGTTGCGGAATTAAAATTTCGGGCAGTATTTTTCTGTCACTTTAAAAAGTTCACTGTAAACTACCTTTTACTGCCATCATGACTGACATTTGACAACTAAACTTATTATTATTTGTTAAATTTTTTAATTAAACAATTTGTCTGTCTTAGGAAATTTATTAATTGAACTACGTGTAATTAAATCATCGCTTTGATCTGCTGCCTACCCGTTATTATACCACAAATCACTATTTTTGAAAGTAAATAAGTCAAAACGACATAAATATGAGAAGAATAATAGTTATTTATTCGACGAGTTTGAGTGTAAATCGGATTCTTTATTTCACCGAGTGGTTTACCATCCACGAGGTGGAATAAAGCGTCCGATTTACACTCAAACGAGTGGAATACAACATTTTATTCTTCGAATTAGAGTCAACAAGGCTTGAACTCGCTTTAAATCTGTTAAAAATAATTTGACGTTTTGTATTGAGAAATGCCAAACAGTTGTCAAAACTTCCTTACATGGGAGAAAAACCGTAAATTTTGACAGTGTCGAAAAATAAAAAATGAAGTTATTAATATAAAGGTTGTTTTAGAGTTTACATTATGAAAATCACAGTACTGCCCAAAATTTTAATTCCACAACTGTACATCTTTGAATAATTTGAGTAAACTGAAAAACCAGTAACATCGTATCTTTACGTCAAAAATTTAACTTGTATAACAATGAATCTTTCAATTGTCAACTGTCAACAACCACAACCTTTTGCATTCAAAATTACTTCTAAAAATTCTAGTTACATTCAACATGAAAAACGAAATTTTCCTAAAAGTTTGAATCCTAGGTGGAAATTTCTTGTTGATAAATCTGTAGTTAATTAACACTCCTATTAATCTCGAACAAAATTCACTATAATTTTTTGGTAAAATGCTGCAATTTACTTAATGCATTTCTGATATCAGTGTCATCGAAAACATTAAGCATAATATCAAAATACGAGAACAAAAATCGATCAATGTATGGAAACCAATACATTTACCCAAGGCGACAACATTATCATTTCAATAACCATTAAAAAACTGTGGCTGTAATTGTAGAAGAATGAAAGTTAAAATTAAACCTATGCACTTCATTAATTCAAAGAACTAAAATTGATAAAAAGCAAAACACCTCGTCCGATTATTGGATCATTAGTGTTTTATGATAAACATGTTTTAGAAACACATTCTAGACAATATGTGACAATCTATCTGATGGTAAATAATTATTCATACTGATGTACTTTTATTATTATGTCGAAAAACTAAAAATTTGTTGTTTTTGTGTCAATAAAAGTCGCTTTTGCAGAGTTAATTGAAATAGAGAACGGCATTGCACAAGATCGTCTTTCAATTATAGTAATTTGAATTAAAATAGAGTTAATTTTGAGAAATGACTTACCTAATTGGACATACATCTTGGGCCTTACATTTTCCTGCCAAGCCGCAAGACACGCGGAGAACGCGCACGCGGCTAAAAGAAAAAGGCTTTTCATAATTAAACAGCGCTACCACCAAAACATGTCAAAAAATCACAAAACACTCAAAAAACACGAATTGCTTTGTTAAAAAACTACAGGGTAGTTCTCATCACAGATCGAAAGCACTATCGAGATCAACACAACACATTTGTAGTTTTTGATATAAAAAATTGTGACGCGATGCGACGCTATCCAAAGAGACGCTTGACGTCGACTGGCAAAGCTTCGTCGCGACGCCGGTGCCAGCTGACTTCCCCTCCACTTGCACTGCGACAGTAGCGCCAGCAACCTGCAACGGACATACACACAATTAGACGGGGTGCATGGACCGTGAAGAATTAATATCACATAGAAGGGATGTATAGGATTGCACTGGGGCGGCCCGACACGACAATGTGCCTTCTCATAATCCTAATTAGCATTGACGCTCACCGGACGGGACAAACCGCATTTAACAGTTAAAACGAGAAAACGAAAAATTACACAAATGTTTTAATGCATTTTCATATCAAAAACATCCGGCCGCATTACTTGTGCACACGGGGTTATTAAAATGCATACACCACTCGCCCATTTCAGCACAAAGGCGAGCACATTTTTACCGTTGTAATTTACCCCAACTATGACAAACGTTTTAAAGTTGGCACTTTGTACCACTCATTTTTCCACAAAAATTAAATAAAACCACTCAAAATACTTATCTTTCCAAACATCTGCCAGTTATTTAACAATGATACTTTCTTTAACCAACACAACCCCGGATTTTGTTTTTATCAGACTATTAAACCATCAAGTCTCTATTTTCAAAAAACTCTTCTAAAGATTGGTTAAAATTATTGGAGTGTCGTCTTCTACTTCTAATATTTTTTATATGAGTATACATAAGAAGGTTAGGTATTCAATTCCGAGTTGATTAAAATGAAATTTGTTTTATAAATGCATTGATAACAAAATTTGTTCGTATTTATTGCGCATTAGAATCTGAAGCTCCCTAATTCACATTTTAACAAAGAGGTGCACCTTGAGGGCATCCCGCCTAATTCACACTATATTTAGGCGTAGTTTATTACAATTTTCAAAATCAACGACATACGGTTTTACGATACGCTATTTCTGAATATAACAAGGCATGTTTATGTAATAAGTAGTGGACAAGAAAGAGTTATTTCAGAACAGATTTAAACATAATAATTTTAGTTCGCGATCTCTTCAATCATATCATAAATGCTGTAATTCTGTTGGAGATACAATAGTAAAGGATTGTGGCGTATCAGAATAAAAAGAATTTATAAACGAAGCTTCCTTATTGTTGTATTTATGTTATTGTACTACAAAGCATATTTAGCCATATTTATTTTTAAAACTGCATCATGTGCCCGGCATTTATAAGTTATTCAGGTATTAAGAGCATAATCGAGAGGCTATGTGGCACGAGAGTCATAATCGACAATTATGCCTATGATACATTCAACGTTTTCTTCTGATTACTAGAATATTGGCCTGTGCCCTAAAGACCAATTTATGCCCGCATTAATGGGTCGATAAACAATATTATGTTTCCAACATAAGATAAATATGTAAATTTGTATGCATATTCAATAAAATTTCAAATAAGAAACACGATAAAAAGGTCGCATTTTAAACAAAATTTATCCGAAAAAAAATCGATACACCACTTCACAGCTTTGTTTTCTCTCAAACATATCTCACTCAAATCGACTTTTGAAGTGTTCCATAAAAATATTCTGTACACAGGGATAACTTTTAATGTTGGGCATAAAACTTATCTCCAGGGCCTAAAGCTATTAACCCGAAAGTTATCTAGAAAAAATTAAAAATATCATCAGTTGTATTCGGCACTGTTCTTAATCTGATTACCTCGGAATTAAATAAAATCCCAATTATGAATCGATTTATTTTGATTACAGTGGATTTGTATGCGAGTCTTTTATTAATTTATTGACAATTAGTGTCAACAGATTACGGAATAAACGTGATATATGAGTTCAAACATCGAAGAATAACTTTGTTAAGTATTTCCCTGTAATTGGGTAATTGCTAATAATGTTGAGAGACTGTTATCCGAAAACAACTCCTTTTATTAAAGAGAATAATACGTATGCGATTATGTTAAGTAAGTCATAAAATCAGGTAAAGTCAATATTTACCAAAGACTTTGAATCATCAATGTGACTCAACTTACCCGAAACGGTGTTTACTTCAAAAACACGATCGAAAATAAATTAGGAGTATTTCTTTTAAAAAACAATTTGAGTAAATTGGAAACACTGGACTGCACAAACACAATAATTAGCGAATTAATATTCGCACTGCATTGAAATTAATTTTATATGAAAGCGTGTGGGATGACTCTCTCTAAATTTCTACATTACAAAATCATCCAAAGCAATAATTTCCATAAAAGCCGGTAAATACACCTAAAATAACGTACACAGAAAGCGAAAGTATATTCTGTTTAATAAAATCAACAGTGAAAGGAAATTATGTATTTAAAGATTTCAACTACTGAAGTAAAATATCTTTACCCTCTAATAACACATCAAACAATGTTTTTTGAATTAAACTCCCCAGCTAAAAGCTTAATAATAGACAAATTTAAGCGCAGCCCTTTTACAAATTGCGGAAGAGACTATTTGCCATTGGAATTCCACGCACTGACCGCATTCAGAACAGGAATGTTAACCTCAGAGATGGATACATAGAGATTTCAAATTTTATCTAAATGAAATCAGAGACAAATTGACCATTTTTACGTTAATTAACACTCGAATTCACTATTAAACACAAGTGAAGGATTTTACGACTGAAATTCTCTAGCTAAAAATTACTCATCCATTTTTTGTCCATTATTCATCTTTTTCCGCATTTCACTTACTGAAAAATTGTCGCACCGAGAATTTACATGAATTCCCTTAAGCTCCATGAAGAGGGATTCTTTATGAATACAAACGCCGTATCTTGTAAAAAATATGTATAACGATTAAATCCAAAATGTACAAATAAAATACCTAATGGCATGCTTTTACGCCTGTAAATTCAATATTGATTTTAGTATTCCCTTTCAATATTTCATTATTTCATGGAGATTACGTCTTTGTAATGCTACCAACCAATGATCACTAAAATGACTTCCCAGAATGTTAATCAGTTTTTCTTTGACATACAATCTTTGTCAACCAATATATGAGAAAATTTCCCGACTAGATTGCGAATTGCTAATGTAAGAGATTTAGAAATATCGCATCCTTATCTGAAACATTTTATCAGCAGGATCCACAACCCACATGCATATCCATCAATCATTGAGGGATAGCGAGGAAATAAATGAAGGTCCTTTTCTGTATCAACACGTAAGTCTGCACTTGGTGTGGGTCGAGGCAATCGCGAAAAATTGAAATATTAAAGTCGTAAAAGACGAAAAAATACAAGACACCGGGACAAGAAAGGGGTAGAAGAACCTGCAAAGGGCGAGTCGGCACTTCGCGTTATGAATGAATAATGCGATCTGTCCAAACGAACACACCCCATAAAAGTACGTCACATCCGCTTCAGTTAAGACCGTCACATTTTGTTTACATGAGAACGAGAGAAGTGCGAACGACCGCCGTGAATGGGAGAAAAACGAACACTTAGAGAAAACAGAAACTAAGCGCCACGATAAATCAGGCCAAATCACAAATGCTTGAGATGTTCGCTGCTGGGTAACACCATGAAAAAACACAATCGACCTCAATTACTTTAAATTAAAAGACTGTGCCTGATGAGAGCGAGAAACGATTGAATAAGTCTACGGTTCTCTTGAACAAACTCTCATTACAGGAGCTTGCAACGAGATTTTATCAAGAACGGCTTTCTAATGCGTTTAAAGAAAACTCTCAAAAACACGATCTTAGACAGGTACAGAGCCACAAAACATTTTAAAGACCTGTGAAGAGAATACTCAACTCTAGAGTAAACCCAATCTCCTTAAAATAAAGAAAAACTTTCTTTGAAAACAAATGTCACACATTTTTGAGTAGAGTGCACTAAAAACTAATAAAGTTATCAAAAAAATCTTTTTATCGAATTTGTGTCCTACTCATCACTTAAATTTTCTTTTTTCGATTTAAATAACTTTTTTAACATTGAACACTACAGAAAAATTACAATAAATGAACAAAACGAAAAGTGTTGAAAACAACAAAATTTTATCGATTTTCCATACAAAATCTCTTGAAATAAAAGATTAATTAGTTTTGAGTATGTATTTACATTGACAAATGTAAAATTGTTAGATCATTCATGATAATATTGAAGTAAACTAATTTAAATGTCTTATTACTTCCAACGAAAAAACGAAAAGTTTACCGAAGTCGTAAATAAAACGATAAAATGTTTAGCCAGACAATAAACAAATAAATGTCTTGTAAATACAATTGCAAATAGTATTTATCTCAGTTACTCTAGTCAAAATGGATATATTTTAATTGATGCTTCATTTTGTAATTGTGTAAAAATCAAACACTTACCCTTAGAAAATCTAAATTAACAAAAAAATAAAGCATCAAAGCATCACACGTTTTATTCACTCAAGTCACATGTTCAAAGTGTTTATAATACTCATCTTATCATTCTATTTTTCTACAGGATATTGCATATCACTTACTTCGTAACACCTACATTTGAATAAGCACTACAAACAAATCTCAGCTAATTAAAAAAAAAGTTGGTTCCGTAACTGTAAGTTGTTTGTTATTAAAACTTGCTACAAACATAGATATTCTTTTTTACAACAAACAAAACCGTGTGTTAGTTTAAAACAAAACAAATAGTTGTTTCTTGATGGTAAATAATAAATGAGGTAGGTATTTTTAATACATGCATGTAAGTAAACACCCTTTACTCAACCAATTACATACAGAATATAAAAAGAATGAAACACATGACCTATTTGTAACTTCTAGAACAAAAAGAAAAAATGTTCCCACTAAAAAGTTGAGTGTTTATGCTGCCCAACACATTACATTATCAAGTCAATTATAATTGAAAAGACTTCAAAGTAAAAATATGCACTGATGTAAGATGGTAATAAAAATTAAATTATACAAGAGTCTTTTACTTCCAATAGTACTTTAATGACAAAAACGTACAAAAATCACTTTGGATTAAGACAAAAAAGAAAATTATCTGAAATACAATTGCTAGAGACCTCAGGTAACTACTAATTAGTCAGCTACAGTCTACATACATGTGAAGGAATGAATGTTAAACAATATCAAATGCGGTTAAGAGAAATTAAACTGAACCCTGATCCCACACACTGAAAGATGAAATTATGCTGTTTAACCATATTGCGGGCTACAAATTATGATCAAAATCGAAATTGTACTTTCACCATCATAAACCACATGCAAAGGCAAAGGCAATGCACTGCAACGAGAAAGAGAGAGAAAAGCCGCAATGTAACTACGGTCGGCTCCATGAATGGCTGCTGTAGTCCAGATCAATAGCGGTGGTCCAGTAGAAAAGAGGGTGTGCACTGTACGCGCTGCGTGGCCTCTGCAGATCCGTATTTTCATGGAAATTTTAAGCAAAAACCGATCTGTGACAAGCCAATCGTCCGTCGCAAAAGCGTCAAAAAGCTACAATTAATTTTGGAGTTTCCACGCCCCAAAATCGGGACCATTTTGACGTGGATCCGGGGGGTTAAAAATACTAACCTCTCGTTTGAACCAACTCCAACCCTGTCCTGTTCCTGCCATCAGGAAATATAGTAAATATTAAACGAAATAGGGGTCGGCAACCATAGACTGAAAAGCTAACGTTTACATAATACTAATAAAAACCGTTCAAGTGAAAATACGAAACTGATGAAAATTTTGTCATATTTGCTATTTTATTGCAATGAAACAAATCCATAAAACAATAAACTCGATGTTTACACACTCCCCTTTGGTTGCTACATTTCCATAGATTGTCAAAGAAACCAGAAGAATGGTTCTTTGTTTACTTGAAACGATTCAATGTCCTAAAGTCGATTATCAGACCAAAACTTTGAACAGAGGAATCTTCCAAGTCGCGTGGATACTCTCTTAATTAAATCATTGGCATGATTTAAGTCCAACGAGATTAAGAACAAATTAGAGGACAGTTATCAGATCATTTAGGAAAAATTCATTCTTCAACCCCACCGCTGGGAAACTTTCGGAAATTCAATAACGCACCGCTGAACCAACAAACTAAAATGAATCATTGTGGAAACAATTTTTCGCGGAAACCTGACCTGAGTAAAATTCTCAGGGCTACAAAGGAATTCAATAGGTTTTTAATTTACTCCAACAGTTGCGAAAGAAACTTTACCCAGTGCCATAAATCTTACGTCAAAAGTTCTACCTGTATGTCGACTGCATTTTAAATATGCCTCGTTTTACCGAAAACAAATTATCGCGATGCCCGACAGATGCTGAGTTTCAAGCTAAATTAAATAATTTCAATTTTAATCGTACAGGTGCGATTATTTTTTCGGGACAATAAAACCATTTATACAATCAAGCCAAGCTGCTGCTTTAGCATTCGAATTCCATGTAAATTTTAACGGCACAACAGTAACACAAAACGATAAAATTATTTGGGAGTTCCGAATCCAATGTGACCGTGTTCAGAATAGATATTCGAAAAACGCCACTCAATACCAGCCGAATCGCCATTTGAATAATGAATAGAAGCTACATTTACCTATCTTTTTATTCCGGTTTAAAATTATGCAGTTAGCAGGAAGCCGATCTCCGAATGCAGGAGACTGTAACGAAAGTTTCCTGCGATTTCTTAATTGCCTACACATAATTTCATCCCGTGTGGACCCTCATTATTATTGTTATCACAAAAGCTATTAGCCATACCCACAGGTTTATTGTCATATAACGATAAGAATGATTCACCACTGCATTGGGAAAAATTTTAAATTAGTTTTACAAAAATTGTGCTTCTGTTATTACGACTGTGAGAAAATAAAATAAAACTCTATTTTATCGATTACCACAGATTCGTATAATTAACTTAGTACAAAAAGTGTAAGACATAAGAAGGAAACCATTAAATGACATCAAAAGGCAATTAAAGGAGAGATTATGAAGCCTGAAATCGCTTCAAACCTACGAAAGACATTTCACTTATCCCTAGCAACAAATAACGTCTTAACTGTAGCAGTTTCCTGTAAATAAGTCTATTTTATCTGTTTCGGTTAGATATCAAGTTGAAGAAAAACGTCCTTTCATGCAAATAAGCCAGACGCCCATACTCCCACTGAAAAGAATAGAACGTTCTTACAACGAAAAGATTACCAATTAATGATTCTCTTTTCTACAAGTTCCAATCTCTTGGAAAAAGAATCGATACGAAATAAATATTATATGGTGCTCTATAAAATCGGTGATTCACTGGTTCTTTGTAACGAAATAATAGCATGAATAGCCGTGACATGTCTTTGGTTGGAGTGAAGTGCAACACGCCAAAAATGTATTAACAAAGCAAGAATAAAATCGCGATAAGACTACAATAGGGTGGCTTATCATTGGAAGCACTTTAGGGGTAAAAATGACCAGATAAATTTAAGGATATGAGTTCAATTCTGAAGTGAATAGTCCCATACAAAAAATCAAAAATTAATATTTTCACAGGGTGAGTAAAAATAACATCTAGGTCATGCTAAAAGGATTGTCAGCTCCTAATTTAATAAATTATTTTCTATCAGATTCAGAATTAGTGGCAAATTTAGTTACAAGTAGTTCAGCAGGTTGAGAAGTGGTCACTTCTTATCAATTGATACATATTATGACAGTTCAGGTTTCGAAATGGCCACTTCCCAACCCGAAAACTGATAAGGAAGTAACCACTTCACAACCTAAACTGTCACCAGCCATGATTTTCAAAATTTGATAAATGTTTAATCAGCTTTCTGTGCTTCACGCACTGCTATAAATTTCGCGCCCTTAACTAAAAGTAGCTAACTTTGAAGTTCAACTTCACACATGATTGTAGAAAAAATACTTTTATTACATTCGTATGATAAACTATACAAACAGGAATTTTATAAATGCATGATGTATGATGTAGATGCACTTTTTAAAAATTATGATACCTCTTATCTCGTGGAATGAACTTAAACTATATTTACACATTTTATCGTCTGTTGGTGTGATAAAACGAAATTTCAATTTACCGAATTTATTGCACATTGTGCAATTTTAGTAAAGCATTAATTAAATTTCGCATTAACGGCACAATACAAGCAGAATGTCACGCCACATGGACATTAACAATTACCTCCGAAAGTTTACTGCTGGATAATTAGTGAATTTCACCAAAAAACGTCTTAGTTTTTTGAGGTAAACATATGTTCGGAGCTATGTCACATCACTAATCGAGAGAGCAGAAGCCAGGTGCTACCCAGTATAATTCTTAAACCATCAAGCCTGCTACCGCATAACATCTGGTTCCTATTTGATTCTTAAAATTTATCCCCACTTTTCCCTCGCGAACTCCAAAAGGTCGATTGTGTACACCACCAAAGTTTAAGAGTAAACAAAAGAACTCTTCCAGTTAGGACTACGTAATATATTTATAGTTAAAATGAAGACCTAAACCCCGAAATTTAATGTGAAAGGAAGTATTTGCCCGGCCAAACTTCGCCACTAAAAATAAATTTTTAATGGCGCCTTAACGAAATTTTCATACAATGCTGAGCATAGCATTACGCCTGATTACTCGAAAAGTAACAATTTACCACTTGAAATTCCAAATAAACATCTTATTAAATTTTGCGATGGGAAAACGTGACGAAGGAAAATGGTTTTGTGAAAGTCGTTTCTAAAACAGAAGACAATTTTCTAGTAGGAAAGGTAAAAAACACAAAATGGAATTGTTTCAAAAAATAACTTCTAAAATAAATCCAAGAATAAAAAATCGGACCAAAACTCCATTTAGAGGAATCGAGTTTCACATAATACTAATTAAACGTCATATGCAGATTAATGACTCAAAGTTAACCTCGATATTAAATAATTAACACTGCAGTCATTAATAGATGAAAGCTGATAGCTTCTCAGATCTATCAGAATAAAATAGCCTAGAGGTAAACAGGTGTTCGGTAAGTATTTAAACGTCCACGTCGAATACATTTGCCATAACGATCACAAAAGAATTTATTATTACATTCTAATGTAAACAGGTAGTTATTATTAAAATATTTTTTTTTAAACAAATTTAATTTTTTTTTTTCAATAAAACGTGAAATTGCAAGGTTTCCCCATACGAGTATACGAAGCCCGGACCTGTCCGTATGAATAAAACGTATTTTGTATTCATTGCTATCGTCCTTTAACTCTGACATCCGTCATTCCCTGACCATTGTGCTTGCATAATGGCCGGCTTTTGAGTCTTGTTTACCGCCTCCATTTTACATTAACTATGTTATTCACCGATGGAACCCGGCCTCCAGCAGGCGTTTTATATGTTCGCTTATTAAGTAACTTGAACTGAGAGAAAAAAATCACTCATAGTCAAGACTGATTTGCATTTGAATGTGCAGAAAACAAAATGAGCAGCAAAAGTTTTTCTTACAGTCGAAGAATTATTAAAACTTGGAAGAAAAATAAAAGATTCTGTCTTTATTAACCGTATTAACAGAAAACGTGTAATGGGCTAACAAGAATACGAGTCGGGGAAGTTAACAGATTATCATAATCGACTAAATGATTACTCAAATATTGATTATTAATCTTCTACGATTCACTGATTGGTAAATTAATTAGAATGTACTTACCACAAATCACATAATAGCACAAATCCTGTTTCCATCAAACTCGCTGCTCATTAAGCTAATAAAGAATTCCAACTAACTCCCGATGGAAAATAAAGAAAACCACTAACACCGTTTCTAAATAAACCATGATTTATGTTCTTATGTTATTCTTATTACTTTCTACCCATTTTCATAATAATCAATGTTTTAATAGCATACCGCTGCATTAAAAAAATTAAGTCTCTTGGCCCCAATAAAACCTTTACTGCTTCTGTTTGTGTTAAAATTAGTTCACCTATTACAAGCAATTAAAATTCAGTAGCAGAATATTTATTCCCTATTGCAGTATGCTAATTCATATAGTGTTATTCAAACTTCAAAGTGTCGCACCCAATAGTGCTCTATTTACCTATGGATATTTCAATATCTGGGAATAAAGCTTCGTTGCCTACATTACCTTCAATGGCTTGATATCACGTACTATAGTGAGTGAAGAATTACACAATCCCTACTTTACTCAATTTGCCATAGCTTAATTAGCCACATTGTAGGTAATTGTTAATTAGAAAACTGGCTTCAATGGTATTATATGTACACTAAATACAATGACAAAAAAGGACAAAAAGTAACAAACAAATTAGAACCATGTACTTTTAATATAAAGATACACCCTTTCAAAAAAAGTTATAATAAGACCTTATTATTTCATCCAGGTTTCCCGCCACGTAAACAAATCCTTTTATGAGATAAAAACAATTTACAATAACAATGCCACACAAAAAAATATTAAAAAAACAGACAGCATATGGGAAGCCGAAAATTCCCACATGTTCCCATCACATTTTAAATAACCGACAAACGTCCGACCAAAAAATTTCAAAAAAATGAGTTACAGTTTAAGAAGAAAAATAATACTATTTTTAGTCAAATAAACACATATTTTTATTAACATAAAAAGTCACCTTTACAGTCAACGTCTGCAAACAAATTATTAACTATAAAAATAAAAATGATAGATATCGTATTTTCCATAAATGTAAGTGTTAATACCTATACGCGTACAGCAAAAAATATCGATAAATCAGCCTGTGGATAATAATTCCCAGACCTAATAAAGACATTAATTTGTGGGGAAATAAGATAGGTTTGAGAATAAATTGTTAGCATGTACATTAAAATATATTACTGTTGTAATAAATTTACATGCAAATAATGTGTTACAGTTGTATCATAATCATTTGTAATAACAACAAATTACATTCCAAAGAATGTATTATTAATAAAAGTGTGCCACCAAAATAAATTTTACTATTTGTTGTATGTATTATTAGTATAGATACAATCAATTTTTGAAAAAAATGAGTCATTTATAAATCACTTTGGAGTAGCTAACTAAAGTCTTATTTAACTTAGTTAATTGTCTATGCACCTAATATTTAAACACTTCACTGAACCGAAAAAATGTAAACAAGATTTACTTTTACCTCGACTTTTACACTTTTACTTCTTACATTAGATATTGGTTTGAGACCATTGACCTTTATGTATGTTTTATTGTGCTCCTTGAGTTCATTCAATTCAATAACTAGTCTTACAACCAACCACAAGATTGTATGAGTCATTAGGCGTAATAAGAAAAAACCTGAAAAATTCAGCTATTGTTCCCCTTTCAGTATCTTTTCAAGACCTTTTCAAAGAGTAACACTTTGGAAATGTAATACAAAAAATAAAATAAAATAAACAATACAAAATAAATCGTACATCTTACTGTTCTTCCACCGTTATGTAACTCCAAGAGTGTAAGTATTTATTACCAAGTTTGTATCAATTTGACCGTTAGGTTTATCTTGTGACATCCAGGATAAATCCGTTTCATCAATGAATGAATGGAATGATAAACAAGTAGAAAATTATGTTTACAATTCCTTTATGACAGCCGAAACATAAATAGTGATCAAGAATTCTCCCTATTCTCTTAGGGGACGAAGTAAAAAATGAGACTTGAGGTCAAATAAAAATGTGATACGTACCATGTGTAACGTGTTGGTGTTAAATCGTCAGACGTTCAAGATGTGTTATGACTTTCAATCAAATAAAGCTGGACTTTGTGTCCCTGACAATTTTCTTAAGAACTTCCGCTCTTTACCAAACAATACATCACCAGAAGAAAAATAAATGATGAACAGGACTTACAACAATCAGATTAGTAGCATATCCCATTAAAAAACTTCATCCCTTGACTGCATCATAACAATGGTCGTAAGGGTGTTATAAGAAGCCTTCCGGCGTTCGCACTTTGCTAACTTAACAGAATTATAACTGAGAGACGCACACGCGTACATAAAGAGTACTTCTTCATTTAAAAAGATCCATGTTTTCTTTTAGGAAACATAAACACAAATACATGAGCATATTGACATCACGAAACGCGCTTGCCCGACAACAGCACAGCACAACTTCTGCGTGGTGCTACGAACTGCGCTGGTTGAGGACTTCTTCTGAGGTTTGCGCCATCTGGGAGATGGGGCCTGCACTGGGCAAGGACTCTCAACAGTTTACTCCACGTTCCACGAAGTGTTTGCGTGGGGGCCTTTTCCCAAAGTTGAAAGGCCTCTTCGACATTTCCATACATTTGATAATACCATTATATTTATTATAGAAATACGTTCTTAGTTTGTTTTTTTTTTTAATTATATGATGTAGTTATCCTTTGGAGAGCTTATTAAAAACTCACTTCTTAGGCAAACCGCATTTTTATACATATGTGAAAAAAATACCTATCTTACTGAAAATTATATAAAATTGCCCTGTTTATCGTGAGTAGGTATTGAAACCAAGAGCAATATACCTATTTCACAATGCAAAACCGACATAAAGTATACCATCTTTAAAAAAGATTTAACCTTTTATTTAAAAATATTAATAAAAAAGAATCAAAAATAGGCTTTTTGAAAATCAAAGGAAACACAAAACAATAAAAAATTTCATCGTTTTTATTTTAAAAAATATAAAATACAAAGTATAGGGAATTTTTTTAGATTTGTTTAGATGTTTATAAGAATTATCGTATTTTACTTCCAGCGACAATCTGTTTAAACACCATTTGGTATATTTATACCAAATAATAATTTAATTATTTAATTAACAGTCTAAAATAATACACAAACAAAAGTTTATACGTTATAATGCAAAAACTACATATAATAACATAAAATATATATAATTAAAAGATCTAAACATAAAGTAAATGTATAAAAATAAACAGCCTTTTCAAAAACAAATGGCACTTGGAAAACTATTTAGATACTGCCGAGACACTTCTCTTATACTGTTTTTTTGTCGCTTTGGCTAAAAAATATAATATTAACCCAAAACATTGGATAAAGATCTACACTCACGCTCCACTCTACAAACTTCCACAGAAGCTCCAATATCACACAAATAATTTAGCCACAACTTCTGTTTAATTGACAGTTTATCATTTTCACCTTTAACTTCCACGAATTTCGCCTTTCCCTCGTCAACATTCCACACAATCAAATCGGGAAACCCACTATGGTATATTTTAAAATTTTTAGCCAATCTTTCAAAAATTTTAGCGACCACAGGCCGCCCTATACACATTATCACATCGAAAATATAAACAGGCTTAGACACTTCAGCCTGCATCAAGGAACTTTCGTGGGAATGTAGGTCCCAAGCCTGATTCAACTTCGTCCTTAATTCAATGTTCTTCCACTTGTCCCGAATTTCATCCAGTCGCTTTTGAATCCAACGTTCTCTGTTTTTGTAAAAATAAGGCGAGTACATGTCTAGCGGGGCATTTTGTAAGTTAGAAACGAATGTCCCGCGAACGTATTTCTCATAAATGATGTCCCAAAATAACAGACAGAACGCCCCAATCATCAAACTACCCTCACAGTGTAACCCGCTAGGAAACCCCATCGTTTCGTAATGCTTCAAAGCCATCTGCTCAACAGTCAAATACTCAACATCACCATTGGCGCAGCGATAAACATATTTCCTCTTTTGACCAGATTCTTGGCTGTAACCAAAATTATAATTTACGACGGTAACAGCAAAAATAGTTCCTACCTTTTGAGAGATTTGCAATACAAAACCTTTTGGGGCCAATCACGGTCGCATGAACGCGGCGATAAAGCAGCAATTTCGTCGTGGTATAATGGCGGCAAATTGTAGCTTTTCCTATTTGTAAGTTTACCTCTATGTGCGAGCTCTTGCAATTGGATGTCCGTCAAAAACTCTTTCTCTTCTTTAAAAGCTTTTATTATTAATTTTGCCGCCTAGAAATTTCTCTCAAAACAAAGTTCGATAACAACCAAACATTACCTTTTCATAATCTTTGAAATATTCAGTATAAATCAATGATAACTCGCAATACCAATCACCACGTTTGTGTTTGCAAAACTGTTGCGAAATTAAGTATTCAAGCCAAATTTTAACGTCTTGAAAGTTGGAGCGTTTTAGGTGTTTTAGACCTTTTGTTATAATGCGAATGTATTGAGCGTTTGGAGTAAACCGTTCCAAATGTGGTTCTCTAATACTATTACTAAAATAAGACGGTTTCGATTTATTTATTTAATTTAAGCAGAAACTTACTTATCATCCTCGTTTGCTTGTTTCAACAAGTTAAAGGCTCTTTGGCAAAGTACTAAAATATTTGGATTGTTCTTTTTCTCAATAGCTTCTTCTAACTCTCTATTTAAGTCAACAGCATTAGCGTACCTAAAATAATCTTAAAATTAATTCACTTCAAATCTAAAGTTACTCGCATACTTTGAGAAATCCTGTGGAGTATAAAAAATATGAAAAGTTTCAACTTTGCAGGAGGGAAAAACAGTGTTAAAATATGTAACATTTTTAAAGTAATCTTGTGGTACAGTCAGACTCGAATTAGTGAATGTATTTAACAGAAAAACGTAACGTAAACATCTATTGAGATTTGTAGAAAGTTTAATACAATATCCCATTCGCTCTTTAATCCGTTCTCGAAGAACGTCTTCTGTGGTTTTTGCACAAGTGAGCGTAACTTGCGTTTTACAATTTTTCACTAATTTCGCAATAAGGACATCTTTAGGCCCAGGAGTGGGTAGTCTAAACTGGGTTAAAATATATCGCAAATCCTGCAACCTCAATAAACTTAACAGCGTAACTGTATCTTCAGCCATATAATCTGTATCGACAAAGCCTTTTTCTTTCAAGTGTTCATACATAACATACACATTTTTCTCGTTCATGTTTAGCCCAATTTGATCAACGTATGTAAAAATATTGTACCATAGAGGCTTCCACAAAAACAATTTTACACACGTATATTGGTAGTCCTTCTCCATGTTATAAAAATTATAAAGCATGTTTTGATCGCTCTGACTCAGCAAACATCTCAAGTGGTTATATTTTAAAACGTTGATAAAAAACTCTCTCATAACTTTTAATATCTCATAATTGACTTTTTTGCTTTCGTCTTTAACTCCTGGCTTTGGTGTATTTTTCACGGAAGAGACAATTACCTTATTTTCTATAACACAGATTTTACTTGTACTAGGAGTGTTTGCTGTACTATTTTCGTTAAAAAGTCGTTTTTTTGGTGTTTGCTTTGGAGATACATTTTTGATGGGTGAGGTGCTTGCAGTACTAAGATTCTGGGAAGGCGGTGTAAGAACGTGTCTTGTTGAGGAGTTTAGAGGAGTTGAAGTCCCAATATTCTGACTTGAATAGGCGACAGAAGTGGGTTTATTTAAAGATAATGGAACTGTTACTGTTACTGTTACCGCTGGAGTTCCTAAAAATACTTAAGTTAAAGATAAAATTTTCAATACACAGTTTTATAATGCAAAACCGTTATTACCATGAAAGTCATTTTTTAATCGTTTATAAGTCAAAGATACAGTTGGAGACAAAATACTTTGGTCGTCAATGTCACTTGAGTGACATTAAATTGTAAAGTATGCTTTAGGACTGTTAACCTTATTTTTAGCTACTGTCAATCACAGTTGACAAGCCACAGTCGTAAAATAGACTATTTTTTTTTGTTTTAGTCTAATTTTTGTGGTCATAGCTATAAGAAAGTAAGCTTCATTAATTAAGAAAGCTATGATCTTAGTGTCTAGAAATTACATTTATACAATTTATAATTTGTCAACATCATTCTTATTAATAAACTCGATAAATAACTCCTGCATAAAAAGAAACAAGAATTTAGTAATGACAAATAACTTCCCGCCAAAATTTGACATTACTACAATCATCCAAAGCAAATAATGTTATAGAATTGTTGATTTTATCTTGATCATTTAGTTGAATAATTGTAAAAGGGTGTTGTCATGATAACAATTTATTGTTTTACTTGTTTTTCAACATGCAGAATGATTTAAAAACTCACCATTATTTTCCTTTGATAGACTTTGCCTTTGATCACTTTCAATATCGTCTTCATCATCTGAGTTAATTGCTACTTTTAATTTTCTTTTCGAAATTCCAGCAAATGTACTATGTGCTTTACTTGGTGTATTTGAAACGGACTCTGTTGAAAAATCTCTTGAAGTTCCAGACATTGTTCGACGGAAACGTTTTCTCTTAAATGGAGAGTCAGTTGGAATTCTCTTTACACATCCTGTGAAATATGAACTGATTTTTGTTTGACTGAGTCTTTTTTCTGGTGAAAACTCAGACATTGTTTTTTCACCGGAGCACTATAAACATTATTATTTCATCAAGGTTTCAAGTTTGAAGGTTAGAAACTTCGAACTTCGAACCACAGAACAACTACAAAACTTCGAACACCTTCGGAGCACTGATTCGGAGCGACACAGAATCAGTGACAGAACCACAGAGAGTGACAGAGATAAGACAACACAAAAGTGACAAAAGCGCATGTACCGTTACGGAATTAAAATTTCGGGCAGTATTTTTCTGTCACTTCAAAAAGTTCACTGTAAACTACCTTTTACTGCTGACCTTTGATAATTAAACTTTTCTGTCAGTAACGTTATTTTATAAATCAAAATGACATAAACATGACAAGAGTAGAAAATGAGGTTATTAATGTAAAGGTTGTTTTAGAGTTACATTGTGAAAATGACAGTACTGCCCGAAATTTTAATTCCGCAACTGTACAAGCACTTCAGTCACAGACTAATCTGTGTGCTTCAGTTTTCAGATGGCGCTAAATAAGCGCCAAGCTCTAAATATTCTAATCAACTGATTTGTATAAAAAAAAGAAATAAATGATAAATATGTACAATTCCGGCCACAAAATTCTGGACGATTTCCATGATTCGATTGGCATAAAAATATAGGTGTTCTGTTTTTATTGTTACAAATTTCACACAATGAATGTGCACAATAAAAATAGTTTCACAAGGTAAAAAAAAGATTTTTACAAATTTAATAAATCTCAGATTTCTTCAAATTTTACAATCACCATAACTTTTTATGATAATATGTGATTAAAATTTAAGCAAGCTTTTATTATTATTAAATTATGAAACACAGAGAATGTATCGTTACTCCTTTAAAAAAAGTAAGAATTTTGCAAGGTACTTATAATACATAAATAAGAAACAATTGCGATCTACTAGTTCTTGTACCTACTTTAGTGTACCTACGATATATATTCTCAATTCAAAAGTTATTTTTATTTAGAAATTTACGTCTTACCTTTTTTGAAAATTTAAAACTCATGAAAAACTATAAAGAAACCTTCAAACTAAAAGTCGATACCCCAAAGAGTTCTTACCTATACTTTTAAAATCTGTGCTTTTAAATACCTCCTTGTGCAAGACATCATTATTACAGTTGATCTGTCTGTTGCTAATAATAGCTGGTATTTACCAGCTATTATCGTCGTTATCATTTGATAACGACGATAATATCATAAGGACAATATCAGCTTAACTTTCTTATTATTATAGTTTTCTAATGGGTTTTTACTGAAATCAGAACTAATATGTATAAACATTCGAAATTGTAGTTTTATAAAAATGAATTAATAAATTTTAAGTACTTCTCTTTGTTATTATTATTTTATTTGTGTACAATTTAATGAATTTATTTGTAAGATTTTTAAATTTTGTTAGTGTATTTTTTAATATCCAAAAAAATAAATAAAGCGTTTATAATTCAGAAGCATTATTAAATCATTTATACATATAAATAAAATTAAAACGATGTTGAAATTCGATTACTTAGGAATTCGGCCACGAGCGTCAATCAAAAGTTCGATTGGACCGTATTTCAGACGCATAAAGCAACCTAACCTAAACATTAACCATCTAAAAAAATTATTACAAAAATTCGTGCTTAAACAGTAAATATTATGGCTTTACAAGCTGCAACAAAGTCGTCTATGCTCCTAGGGAGGTGTGTGCCTAGTCTAAAACAGAACGCATCTAAATTTAAAATCAAAAGATTGGAACTTGATACAAATTTGTTAATGGTAAGTATGTATTTAGTCTTTTCTGGTGGTTCTAATGGCTGATTTTTATAGTACTTTGGTAAAGAAGAATTTGTGTACGCGTATGACCCCAATAAAATATGCAAAACTGGTGATGTTGTTCTTATTGAGCAACTTCCAACGAGAATGACAAGGTTAATCACACATGCTGTTAAAAAAGTTGTGTATCCATTGGGAGACATAACTGATCCGATAACAGGAAAAAAGGTTGTTGCTGGAAAGTACAGAGATTTTGTTGAATCTGTAAATAAAGTGTATGGCGAAAAAGAAGGAGCATTTAAATATGATGAAGCGCCTCCAAGAGGTTGGCAAGAAGATAAAAAAGATTTCACTCATGTAGAAACATACATCAAGTACCACGAGTCAGGAAAAGACGATCCATATGCTGTGTAACGCCTAGTTTTGTTGTTTCAGTAGTTGTAATAAAAAATACATTGTCAACAGTCTTTATTTGAAAATCTGCACAGAATTCAATCGAAAATAGTTACATAAACGTTCTATATATAAATAAGAATCTTTCAGCGTGAAGTTATTAAATATTCAGGTAACAGATTTCATTGTTACTATTAATACTGCAAGTCTAAAAAAATAATCAATGGCTTAAAAACTTAACTCTAATTATTTGACAAGAATTCTCTTTCAAGGGCGGCACCCATCATATTCCACTCCCCATCGTCTACTTCGTCTGGAGCTTCTACACTTCCATCACTTTCTTGTGAATCAGGTTCCATATCTACTTCACTATCTACAGTCTCGCCTCGTCGAAATTTCACACTAGGCGTATCATCATCTTCTGTGCTATTGTTGAGATCATTTTCAGCTTCGTCTTCAACTTCTCTTTTTCTCTTGAAGCCTTTTGGATATTCACCTAGAGAATCTTCACTACTGCTACTATTTTCTTGTACTTCTTCAGAATTGACAACAGTTCCTTTCGCGTTCTTCTCTTCGTCACTAGTATCACTCTCGTCATCCAGAATATCTTCAACCTGTATATCAAATCATCAGCAACAACCTCAATATTAATTTCACTATACCTCTTTGTCCATATCTGCTATATCCGCGCTAGAAAATGACATGAGAGGATTAATCGTGTCCATAAACCTTCCACTGGGCGTCCTTTTTCGCATAGCGGGCGTGTTGTGCTCTGGATAACTTATAATATGCTCTGGACTGCTGCAATGCGGCGGCGGATGCCGGTTTTTTGACCCTTTACTATTCAAAGCAAAAATCTTCTCATCTACATGCTCCCATCGTTCAGCACAACACCACAGCCAATCAGGTGTAACAATCTTCAAATTCTTCTTTCTTCTACCGGCGTTAACCTTAGCAGTCCCTGGTCTAACAGCCACCAAATGTGTAGTCTCCTCCTCCAACTCTTGAGTAACCTCAGCACCCAAACTCTTAGCGATTTGATACGCTTTTGATTGCTCCAATTTGATGTGAGTCGGCACCAAGCCACTAAAAACCAATTTGCAACCCTGTAGCACCTGACTTCGGACCATGGGAATAACCTTCTTCAAGTCAGGAACCTCTCCTGATTCCATTTTGTCATAAGCGTCATAAAATGTCTGATGAATACGCTTTAGGATGTCTTCCAAATAGGAAAGGTAGTCATCAGGGTCTTCAACTTCTACTAAATGATTGTTTATTTCGATTGCATTTTTTGTTTCATGGGTTTTGGTGTCTTCCGTTGGCGTTTTGCTTTCTTCAGGTAATGGATTTTCGTCAATGGTTACCGTTTCGCCATTCACACCTTTACATTCACTTTCGTCAACATTTTCCATTTTTTGTTCGCTCACATCGGCACCTTTCTTGTTTTCATCCACGTTATTGTCCTCTTTTTCTTTACTACTTTCTTCCCTATCTTGAGTATTTTCTTTAGTTTCATTTTTTATACTGTCACTTTCGTTTACAACCTGATTCTCATCTTTGCTTTCACTATTTTTATCACTGTCATTTTCTGCTACTCTATTATCGTCGTTATTCAAAATTTGTTCGTCCTTTTTCAGGTCTTTGATTTTTGTTAAATCAACCCCAGCCTTGTTATCATTTTCGTGTTTGTCTAAGCCAGGAGGAGCGTTAATATCACCAGTATGTTGAAAAAAATGGTAGGGCTTGACGTGAATCAAATTTGCGGCGTTTGACCACACATCCTCTCTGTCGTCAATAATACACACCATGTTATCTCCACAAGGAAATAAAGCCCTAAATAAAAAAGTCATGTATTTACAGTAATTATTTGAATAATTAAATACCTACTTTAAATTCGCCTTTTTGCTGGTGGGGTCAAAGCACTCATCCCTCGAGAGAATGCGATTTGAGAAGAACTTCTGGTCTCTGTCCAGAACCGCCGCTATCATATGCGCATAATTCCTTGCACCAAAAGTGCAAATATGCAGTTCATAATATGGGTAAATATTATTCAAGAACTGATGGGTTCCAGGCCTCAATCGTGTGAAATACCAGGGTGAATTTGGACCATACAACTGAAAACGATAAATATCTTTGATGTTTGGTTGAATGTGGTCGTTAGTTGTGTGAATCAAAGTTTGGTCCAAGTCCACAAGTAGGACAAGTTTCCTGTCTCTAATGAGCCGCTCAACGTCCGCCTTGCCCAGTTTCTGTGCAAGCTGCAACAATGCAAGTCAAACCCCCACAGTGGCATTTTATAAACAAAACACCTCTTCACTGACTTTCAAGTCAGGTATAGCGTGCACCATGGGCACTGAAGCCGCGACACTGACATCGTTTTTCCTCAAATCGGTGCCGCATTCTGCGCACATATCATTCATCACCGTCGGATGAGTGCATTCTTTCAATTCGCATAAAGTCTCGCTGAAAATTCGAACACTAAGGTTCCGCGCGCTTTTTTAAAACTGTTGCTTACCCTGGCTTGACAATGGCGCCTTCCTGCGCCACAATCTTAAAAATTGTTCCGGCCTGTGTTACCTTCAACTTGCGTTGTTCCACCTTGGAACCCCCATCAAAATCATACAGAAGGATTACTCTTCCGATTGAAACAGTGTTCCCTTCGCTCACTTTCCATTTTAAAATTTTTATAGGTTTTGTTTGTTGCTGTGATATGCACATAGTTTTTTCCGCCATCTTGCACGGAAATAACTTCACTCATGAACGCAGAACGGGACCTGATTGGACGACGTATGCACTTCCGGGTGTCATCACTCATACCCGCCAATTTCGGATTTTAGGTAAACAAAAACAATCTGGCAATACAACTTATATTTGATTATATTACATGAAGCTTACATAAAAAATCTGACGTTTTACAATACAAATTTATTTAATGAGATAAACACTACATTTCTTAATTAAGTATAATAGACGCAATAAAACACAAAACACTATTATCACCAATAACAAAAATAAAGTTGATTTCAAAGTAAAATGTAATGCATCTGAAAAGGTTTCTCGTTTGGTACTCTATAAAATATGAAATCAAAACAATAAATATGTGACCTGTATTGGGACTAACTATACCACACTCTTAAAATAATCACAATAATAATATTTTCATTACATAAATTAGTGGGTACCAATATCATCACATGTAAAAATATTTTGAAAACTTTTTGTCTCTAATTGTTGTTGAACCATAGGGTAATGTGCAAGTTGCTAATTTGGAAGATATCAGATCATTAATTTATGTAATAAACCTGTGCAGTCACTTTCAATTCTTTAATAAGGGTTTCTCTCTTACACATAATGTAACCCTCAAGACAGATAAGCCATCTTAACAGCAACTCGAACCTTGAGAACCCCCAGCGCCACCTGCACCAGGAAGTGAAGGATTTGTAGGGGAATGTTGGGGGCCAATCTTGATACCATTTGCCTGAATAAACAATTAAAAATTGTCAATAAAAAACATAATAAAGGTTAATACGCAATACCACCAAACAAAGAAAATAGGGTAATGAACTTGGTAAATGTATAAAATTATTGATTTCAATCAAGACGTTTCTAAAGTTCATGTAACATTTAGAAAATGCCAATTTGAAAAGCATTTCGCTTAACAGAGCAGAACCACTAATTTACCTCATTATTAATGTCAAAAACTCCCTCTTGTATTTTCTCATATATCTCTTTTGCTGTATTTATAAAAGCTTCTTCAACATTGGCGGCCGTTTTTGCTGAAGTTTCCATAAAGACTAGTCCATGTTCTCTGGCAAAAGCTTCTCCTTCTTCTTTCTTTACTTCTCTCCTACTCTCTAAATCACTGGAAGAGTTCATTCAACAATTTTGATAAAAAAAAACAATTAGATGAAGACCTTTTGTTTCCAATCAACATGATGACCATATTTGAGTTGGAATGCTGACGAGCATCATCAAGCCATGTAGTCAGATGGTTGAAAGTCTCCCTCCTTGTAATGTCATAAACTAAAAGAGCGCCAGCAGCTCCACGATAGTAAGACCGCGTTATAGATCTAAAAGCTTCCTGTCCTGCAGTGTCCCAAATTTGCAATTTTATTTGTTTGCCATCAATTGTGATCATTCGAGCGCCAAATTCCACCCCAATTGTCAAATCATGAACTGGCTGGAATCTCTTGTCTGTGAACTGGAGTAACAAGCATGACTTGCCCACACCTGTAACCCCCATTGTTTACTTTGCGACTGATAAGCATATCAATCTGATTTAAATGAATGCCAAACACACTTCACATCCCCCTAAACCAAAAATAATCGAAATTGTCGAAAATACAAATCTTGGACAAGTTTAAAAACACAAAGACAGACCTTGACACCTATCCAAGATGAATAATACAAACTAGTTAGACGCAAAATATAAGAAAATCAACAGAATCGATTATGATTTTTACGGGAGCAACTCGGATGAAACACCCACCTGTGTCACCTATTATAATGTATTTGAACAGATACGCGTACGACATTTTCGTCACACAAAACTAAAAACTTGTTCTAATAATTTCACGGCTTATCACCGAATATATCAACTTCGTAAAAAGATGACAGCTGTCTGCTGAATGTCATTCCCTGAAGTTGCGCATCAACTTTTTGCGCAGCGAACAAAGCCGCCTCCGCATTGGTCAATAAAATGGAAATTTGAAATTATTGCTCTCTAAATAATAATAAAATAAACCTCAGGCCAATAAAACACTCATTTAAAATTGGACCGGTGTGTTTTTCTTATTTTATGTAAGTCATTTGGGAGAAATAAAGCGATTCCCGTGTCAAGATTTTCTAAAAATAATTGAAATGTTGGCGAATGTCCGCCTATTGCTAAAAAATAGGAATTATGGGTTTAAAATGAAAGCAAAAAAAGGTCATAGTCATTTAAAGTTTGCTAATATTCACATTCGTGTACAAAAATCATGTGCGATGAACCAAATCCACCAGAACTTGGGAACCATTAAATTAATTTGACAGTTTTATTTACAATATGTGATATAATGTAATCTTATTTTTTCTTTCCTTTCTTGGAACCACTAGAGGTCCCTTCAGTACCATCTCTAGCTGGTTGCCAATTTAGCGGTTTTCTGCGATACATAGGCCATGGAGGAATTGTCAACTGCAACATTTACATTATTGGAGTTTATTCAAAATTTCAATCGTCAAACACCCACCAAAGCAGCTAAAACAAAACCAGCGCCCAAAATGTAAACAGTTTGTGAAAATTGTTGAATAATGTAACCCCATACTAATCCAACAGCACCAAAAAGTGTTATAATAACGCGCGACAATTTTTCAGCCGTGGCTTGGCCCTCAAAGTCCTAAAAGAATTGTGAAATATTAAAAACATTAAAAAAGCAAAACATTTACCATGTGTGTGGGAATTGACTGTACAAAATTCATTGTAATTGGTTTTCGAATAAGTTACAAACTATTCTGCACAAATAATAATGTGTTGTTTGTCCACAAGGAAATATTTTTTTTTTCTTAGGAATAATCGGAAAAATTCAACAATCCTCTTTTAGAAACACACGTCAACAAACTTGTCGATTTTCTAACATTGGTACCAATCTAAGATGGCAATTCCACTAATTTGACACAACTGTGAAATCTGGTGGAATTTTCATCAAAAGTTGGTACATAAAAGAAAAATCTTTGGTGTCATACTGGTTGCATAACAAATTTCCACTGCTAGTGTGGATTATCCTTAAATATTAGATTTTTTTCTTTTTATAAATAAAATCATCAAAAATGTGGTTGGAAGAAGCTGAGGAATTGTTTAAAGGATATTTACCGTATTACGTTTTGATAGTTTTACCTATTTTTATCATAATATCACCTGCTAACCCCGTATTAGCCTCACACGAGTTTCCCGTATACAGGATGCAACATTTCGATTTACACGGAATGGCACACGGTAATTCACTGTTTTGCTACAATTACTTCTTAATTACTTGACCACAAAGTGGTAGTGTGAGGTTATGTCAACAATTTTTCCAGGTTCAAGAAGTGCAGCAGTGAATCTAGAGGCGAGGTCCCTGACGGGGTGGAGCACTTCTCGCCATTGTGTTATAGTGAAGCTCCAAGATTTGACAATAGATCACTTTCGAAATATTAGAACCAAAGCAGGTGCTTTGTTGGTCGTGTTGCCAAATGATTTTTCTGCGCTTAATTCTGATGAAAAACAACACCTTCTTCTGCTTGAACATGCCATGTTGGCTCAAGAAATATCAGTACCTGTGTATTTTGCCATTTGGACTGCTGAATTGGAGACTATTGTAGATGAAGTGTCTCAAAATGTAGCAACAAACGATTTAACCAAATCTGCAGCTGAGGCGATGTTTAGTTCAGTCGCTGCAAATGGGTACCAGTTTGTTGTTTCCCCTGGGACCACAAGTGTTAAACAAGACGTTAAGGTTGCAACAATCCAAGGACACCTCTCTGGTTACAGCCAAGAGGGCAAAGTACCAACTCTGGCTGTGGTTGCCCATTATGACAGCTTTGGAGTTGCTCCTGTGAGTTTCCGGTTGCAATACTTCATACAAAATTTACATTCTCTTTTCAGAATTTATCATTTGGGGCTGATTCTAATGGTTCAGGAGTTGTAATTTTGTTAGAATTGGCAAGATTATTCTCAAACTTGTATTCAGATCCTAAAACTCGCGGAAAATATAATTTAGTTTTTCTGCTCACTGGTGGTGGAAAAATAAATTATCAAGGGAGCAAAAAATGGCTTGAGGACCAACTTGACTCTTTAGATGGCTCCATCATTCAAGTCAGTTTAGTTTTTTTTGCAAATTCTGTAAATGACTGTTGATTTCAGGACGCTTCATTTGTTATGTGTTTAGATACTCTTGCGTCAGGGGACTCACTGTATATGCACGTCTCTAAACCTCCCAAAGATGGCTCTCCTGCATCTTTATTTTTCAAAGAATTGAAAGCAGCAGCTGATCAATTTCCAACTACAACTGTAGACGGTGTTCACAAAAAAATTAACCTAGCTGATGATATTTTAGCCTGGGAGCATGAGAGATACAGTATTAGGAGACTACCAGCTTTTACACTTTCCACATTAAAGAGCCATAGAGAGTTAACAAGGGGAACAATTTTAGATACACGAAAAAACCTAAATCTTGAGAAACTGAACCAAAATGCAAAAGTTATTGCTGAGGCTTTGGCGAACTTCGTTTATAATACTTCACTAAGTGAGATTTTTGGTGGTTCTTTGGTGGGTTTATAATTCTGTTGTATCAAATAATTCTGTTATTTTAATTAGGACGTGGATAAGAATTACTTAGAAGCATGGATAAATTACTTAACTTCACAGCCAAGGGCCACTCAACTTCTAAGCAACAAAGATAATGCTCTAGTCACGTTTTTAAAAGATGATTTTAACAAATATCTCAGAGATGTTAAAGTGTCTTATGCAGTTCCTGATAAGAGAGACCCAGATTTTCTTTTTTATGATGTCACCAAAGGTGTAATTAATGTTTACAGGTAAATTCTTTAATTATTAATAGTATTTAATTTAATTAATTATCTTTCCAGTGTTAAACCAGCAATATTTGATCTCGTCTTAACTTTTGCAATAATCCTTTATTTAGGGACTATCTACCTGTTTGTACAAAAATTCCCAGCTTTGTACTCCACAGCCTGTTCTTTAACCTCCAATAAACCAAAACAAAATTAACAAGTTGCCAAATTACTTGTAACTGTAGGTATCCAAAAAATGTATTAATAATGTTGTATTATTTCTGTTGTTACATAATATAAGAGTTTACAATAAATTCAATTGGAAATACCCATTTTATTTTTCCAGTCAGTGAAAAAGTCTACTCATGCGTTAAAGTTGATAACGAAATAAAATTAAATAGACCTTGATGTTTGTATAATGTAACTATATAATTACATCAGTTTAAAGGCAGTTTTGTGATATGATAAACGTATTCTAACCTAACCTTTGTATATCGTCACACCACAATCAAATGTACTAAAAAAGTTGCTTATCATCGTTCACGGTTTTCTGAAAACAAAATATTCGTTGGAGAAAATGGCAAAAAAACGTATTTTCACTTATGAAACACTAGTGCATGCCACTGCGGGGGCTGCAGTAAGTTGATCCACAAATAAAATAAAACACATACTTAAACCTATTTAAATATTTTTAGGGCAGCATTGTAGCAAGTTCTGTTATGTATCCCTTAGATAATGTTAAATTTCGAATGCAGTGTAAGTTTTTTTAGACAATTATTGTAGAGTGAATGATTTTTTGTATCCTTTTTTAGTAGAAGACAGTTCATTAGCTGGGAAAACAGCACTCCAAGCGCTATTTTATCTTTTAAAGAAAGAAGGACTGTAAGTGCTTCAATTAACTGCGTCATAGTTTAATTAATTTGATTCTAGTGAAGGTCTATATCGCGGAATTAAGCCCCAATTGACCACATTAGGCATCTCCAATTTTATCTATTTTTACACCTTTCACGGTCTCAAATCTCTGAGACTAAACAACTGCAAAAACCCCACACAAACCGACTTAATATTGAGTATTATAGCAGGAGTCATTAACGTGATCACAACAAACCCTTTGTGGGTGGTGAACAGTAGATTGAAATTTAGTAGAGAATTGTATTTTAATGGCCTTCTGGATGGCATTGTCCACATTGCTGACACAGAAGGAGTTAAGGCTCTGTGGTCAAGTTTAGGACCATCTTTAATGCTGGTTTCAAACCCTGCAATCAATTTTACTGTATACGAAGCTTTAAAACGCAGAACATCATCAAGAACTGCACTTGCATTTTTCATAATGGGTGCGATTTCTAAAGCAGTTTCAACAATAGCAACCTATCCACTTCAAGTGGCTCAGACTCGCCAAAGGTATAACAGAGATGCCAAAATGAACACAGCTGCTTTGCTTCTGGACATGGTGAAGAAGAGTGGACCTGGTGCCTTATTCCAAGGACTCGAAGCCAAATTATTGCAAACGATACTTGCGTCAGCTTTAATGTTTATGACCTATGAAAAAATTGCTCAATTCGTTTTTGCATTATTAATGAATAAGAAAACTTTAACACAGTGACTTTATAAACATATGAGTGTTAACTCTGTGATATTCTATAAAAATCTTTTACAACAGTTATAGACCAAAATTAGGTGTCAGGGATCTAGTCTAATTTTTACAAAATTATTATGGAATAAAACTGTTAATAATAATACAGGTGTTTTATTTCACTGTTTGATTTTACCGGTGTTTTACTAGAATGCTATTGGTCACTTGAAAGTCAATCCTTATTGGTATTGGCTACAGCGATTCACTTTTAGGGCTTTTTGTTGGCTCCTTTCCTTGTTTGGCCAACCTGTTTATGTAGTGAATGTTGATTGTTGACAGAATAATAATGTCAGTTCAACCGCTTCAATTTGTATTTTTACATTTTATCGTGGAAAAAACGTGAAAAATTGTTTAAAAATTACATTACCGTTGCGTAACCGTAGTGTCAAAGTAATAATTACTATTGTTTCACTGCCACTTGATTGTGAAAATTGTTGAAAGTGGTGGCAGTACATTTGTCTTATGCATTTCATCTTCTAGCTTCAATATTGAAACGAATTTTAAACGTTTCTCAAACCAATGGAAGTAAAATTTCTTTTATTTATAAAGTAGCATACATGCAAATGTAAAAACAGAAAGATGGTAAGTGTCAAAAAATTCTTTTGTTGCTTGTGACAATTTGTCTATTATTCAG
The DNA here is from genome assembly GCF_015345945.1 of Tribolium madens. NCBI lineage: Eukaryota > Metazoa > Arthropoda > Insecta > Coleoptera > Tenebrionidae > Tribolium > Tribolium madens. The sequence goes on from NW_025401063.1 coordinate 6,439,836, forward strand.
CAGGTAGACGATCCGCCGTACTTATCTGTTGGAACTGCAGTCAGTGCCAAGTATAAAGGGGCATTTTGCGAAGCCAAAGTCAGCAAAGTTGTCCGCATTGTAAAATGTAAAGTAACATACAAAATGGGGCTCGGCACGGCTACAGTCAGTGATGAACAAATAAAAGGCCCCCTTAGGGTTGGCCACACGGTGCAAGCCAAGCATGCAGAACGCAAGGAGTTTGTTGAAGCCACAATTGGAAAAATTCAAGATTGCAGCCAATATACAGTTGGTAAGTCTTGTGAAACTGAAATTAAAAAAAGTTAATATGTAAATATTTGTAGTATTTGATGATGGAGATATCACCACCTTGAGGCGATCAGCCCTCTGTTTAAAAAGCGGAAGGCACTTTAATGAAAGTGAGACTTTAGATCAGTTACCCTTGACTCATCCAGAACATTTTGGCAATCCAGTTGTAGGTGGCAGAAGGGGCAGAAGAAATAGACAGTTAAAGTATGTCTAAATGTTTACTACAAAACATACATAACTTTTTTATTAGGGAGGATAGCAGTGAAGGGGAAGCGGAAGAAGAAAATGAACCTGATTTAGAGGGCTATTCTACGGATATAGGGCGGGTTGTAAGCGTTGAAGCCACTGATAAGAAAAGAGGGAAGGATAACTGGTTTCCAGGCCTTGTAGTTATTCCTTCAGCACAACCAACAGTCAGAATTAATGTTAAAGATGAATATTTGGTTCGATCTTTTAAGGATGGGCGATAGTAAGTTTATTTGAATTTAAAAGTTTTCTATATTTGTTAATAATAAAATTGTAGCTATACTGTACCTAAAAAAGAAGTCTCGGAATTTAATAGAGAAATGGGAGAGAAAGTTGAAAGTTCTGTATTGGCTGAAGCCGTTAGTAAAGCACTTAAATATCTCGATCACAATGAATTACCAGTGCATTGGGAAAGAAATTCATTATTTAACATGCAATCTATTGATAGCGACTCGGAGGAAAATTACAGTGATGTAATAACTTTTTCGTGTTTATCTTGATTTCTTATGTAAATGTTTCAGTCTTCTGATGATGAGCCTAATGAAGAAAAAGACAGGTTTGTTGCCCAACTGTACAAATTTATGGACGACTCTGGTACCCCACTCAACAAAAGTCCCATGATTGCAAATAAAGATGTGGATTTACACAAACTATTCAGGGTTGTTCATAAACTAGGAGGTTACAATAGAGTAACCAACCAGAATAAATGGCGATCGGTAACAACACGATTAAAATTACCAAACAACCAAATTACTTATAATCAAGTCAAGAGCGTTTATAAAAAGTGTCTCTTAAGTTATGAATCATTTTATAAAACTCTAGGTGTGACTATGTTAAATCATAACTTGTCTACTAAGAAAAATCGGGGAAGGTCGTTGATAAGAGATAGGGATCGAGCAACGCCTGTTAATAGTCCAAAACCGGAAAAAGACGAAGATGAGAGGAAAGAAGATGAGAAAAGTGGGTCCGATGATAAGATGAAAAAGAAAACGGAGTTTAAGAAAGACGATGAAAAGAAGAGGAAAGAAGTTGTTGAAAATAGCGATACTAATAGCAGTGATGCTACTGACCAGTCTGAATCAGCTCCAGGTTCTTCAAAGGATGGTGGAAGACCCCGACGTTTAGATAAGTCTAAAGAGAAGAAAATCAAACAAATCATTGCAAATGAAAAAGCTAAAACAGTGGAAATCACGAAGAAAGAGGATGAGGAAAAGGTAACTAATCAACTAAAAATAAATAAATTTAAATTTTCTTACATTATTTTTCAATAGTTGATAATAATTAATTGACATTATAGAATATTTGGTTTTATTTCAATAGATGCAACAAACACGATCAAAATCTCAGACTGTGAAACCTAAAGATGTGGCAAACAATTTTAGTCAGAAGAAAGACATTAAACCGGGGGAAACGCCAAATAAGCCGCCGCAGAAACCCAGCGCTAAGAAAAGCGACGATGAGAAGAAACGCGGCCGAAAGAAGAACAATCCGGATGAGAAATCATCGGGTGTTGAAATCGTCACTGACGTTGCCTCTGGACAGACGATAAGTGTTGGCGATAAATTAAAAGTGTATTATGGACCAACACACGAATATAAAGTCACTTATGAGGCTAAAGTCAGAGAAATAGATCGAGATTCGACCGGTATGGTTTATCTCGTACATTACACTGGCTGGAATACAAGATACGATGAGTGGATTTCGCCTAGTCGTATCGCTGAAAACCTCAGTGCCAACACGAAGGCCAAAAGGTTGAAACAGAGCAATGCTGCCAACTCTGTGGGAAGTACAAAGCAATGTGCAAATAAAACAGCTCCTGGGAAACGTGGCCGAGGGGCGTCAGTGACCACCAAAAGTAGTTCTACGGAACCTCCGAGGTCTACGACGCCATCTAGCGTTACATCTTCCTCAAGTCGGACAAAAAGTCCAGCGACTCCGGCCACCAGATCGAGTAGTCGAATGACTCGATTAGGTATAATTTTTGCTTTTTGTGTTTTTTTTTTTGTTAAATGTTTCGTTTTTTAGATTACGGCCGAAAAACTCGTCGAGCTTCTGCTCAGACTGACATTTCGAATCATTCTGAGTCCGATTCGGATATATCCGAAAGTGAAGCCGAATTAACACGAACGAGGAGCGGGAATAAATCCGAAGATATCGAAATAAAGACTTACAAGAAAAAAGTATCAAGGACTCCAACAGTTACAAAATCGGAAAAAAATAAAGAAGATGGGGACACGGAAAAAGACGACGAGTCTGACAGACCGAAAAGAGCTAGAAAATTGAAGAAATCGCCAGAAAAATCGGGAGAAGAAAGCGATGAAGATACTGGTTCTAGTCTTCCCAAAGGAAGAGATTTTGATCTTAATCAAATCAGATCTGAACTGAAAGGTTTCAACAAAGCAGTTAAAGTTCCATCATTGGATACTACTGAGAAGGAACTTTTATCCTCATCAGATGATTCAAATACTCAAACTTGTACAAAATCAGAACCAGCTGAAGAGAAAAAGGAAATCAAAGTTGAAACTTCACCGACTTCTGACGATATTTACGAATTCAAAGAACCAGAACCATTCGAATTTGAATCACGTGCCAAGATGGTAGATGACAAGACTTCAAAGAAACGAATACCTAGACTTTACGAGGATCTGGAGAAAAGTCCAAAGAAGAAAATTATGAGATCTCCCGGAAAATCAGATAAGGATAGTCCCGAACTAGAGAAGAAAAGGTTTAGAAGAACTCCAGTTCGGAAACAGGATGAATCGGAAGATGATGAGAAGAAAGATGAAGATGATCCGTTTGATAAACTAGTTGAATCGCCTTGCTTTAACTTAAAACCAATGGAAAAAGTGGCCGAGAGTAAAGAAAAAATATTAAAAGAAGAGTCACTGACTTTGTTTAGAGATGAGTTTAGTAGAGACATTGATTTATCTGATAGCGAATCGCAGAGTCAACCGATTTTCTCACATGACGATGAGCTTTTCTCGGGGACTTTCTCGAAATATTCGCCAGATAGGAACACCCTAGATCTTGAATTTTCAAGTAAAATTGACGATATTAAGAAAGACAGTGATGATTTAGAATCGATTAGAGAATCAATCACCAGAAAAATAGAAAGAACTCCTTCTAGTGACGAATGTGATAATTTGAGCGATGACGAGGATTTGGTTATTACGACTTCGGCAGCGACTTATCAATCTAAGAAACGAGAATCTGATACCACTTCTGGGGTTTTGGAAGATAAGACGACGTCCGAGATATCCATTCAGGAAAATACTGATGTTAAAATGGAAGTCAAGGAAGAACCGGTGCTTAAAAGTCCTACTATGCTTATATCTCCTGCTCTTCAAGAGACTGATAGTTCTTTATTGGAATCGATTTGTTCCCAACCTTTGTCAATTACCGCAAAACTGGAGGAAACTAAAGATTTCAACCTCAAAACTGGAACAAAAATCGCAGATTCGTTACTGCAGAAATTAAGTTCGATCAAGAAGAACGACTCAGACAGTGAAGATAAAAAGAAAGACATTGAGAATGAAGCAGATGCGGAGGATAACGTAAAGTTGATTGATGTTTCCAGAATGATAAAACAGGTCGAATTGAAGGTTAAACCTTCCGAAACCGATGTTAAACCATTGTCAGTTCCTACAAAACCGGAAAAGAAGCGCAAAATTCTCAATAGGAATTATAGAGAAGACTCAGATTCTAATAGTAGCGATTCGGAACAACTTGTCATCGCGAGATCTGACGATGACTCTCAAACCAATTTTGATAAACCAGACAAAGAAAGCGACAGTAACATGTCTATTGCTCACATTGCAACCACTGACGATTCTCAATCGCAAGGAGAACAACGAAATTTTAAATTCGACGCGTTGAAGAAATCGTCAAGTCCGGAAGTAGTCAAAGAGGAGCAACCGGAAGCTGAGAATGTCAAAGAAGAAGAACCCGATTCTCAATTACATTCATTGCTTCTATGTGAAGAAACTATACCGAGAAGCCCGGCTCCGGCTTCAGAAGGATCAAGTGTGGTCGAGCCAAGGCCAAAGGCCAAGTCGATGTTGGAAATGCCATTTGCTAGTGCCCCCGGAAATTGTAACAATAAAAATATGTTGTTGAATAATGAACATAAGGGGGTGAATAAGCCACAGCCACAACCGTTAGTTTTGCCTTTGGGGGGTAGGGAAAATCGGGATGTTTCGAATGTTATTACCCCACCTTCGACTCCCGGAAGTTCGACTAGTGGGTAGGTTCTTCTCTCTTTATTGTATCGGTGAGAATTAAATTTTGAATTTTGTATTGTAGTGACCATGGGGAGTTGTCTCCTAACACGATAGAAAACGAAAGTTGCAAATCCAACGATGCTGAATTGGAGTATCCCAGAAAACGAAGAAATTCTTCATTGAATAAAGCCCCTTTGTATAGCGAAGACGGTAAATCATGTTGTTTGAAATTTGTGGTATTTTTTAACAATGTTTCTTTAGATACTCAAATGACAAACGAAGCTCCTAGTGGGAAGAAATCTCGCGAGGAATCAGTACCTGCCTCTTGTCGAAAACGCCGAAAATCAGCGAGAGGTGGAGATGAAGTACCGACAAAACGCGGCCGAAAACCCCAAAATAGGTCACGGCATAACAGCGATAGCGACGATACTTCCGAACATTCGTTGATTGGTTCAACATCGAATTTAGGTTTGTCGTACGATAGGACGTCGAAATCGCCGCGACCTTCGAAATACAACTTTTTCGTTGAATTTGGTAACAATTATTTTCACTTCTTGGGGAGTTTGAATTCACTGTCGTTTGGTTTTACAGATCCTAGTTTAAACAGTGGCCAAAGAATTGCCGTTTTGCAACAGAAATTGTCAGAACTTCGTAAAACTTACGCCGAAGTTAAAGCTGAGTTAGCAGCAGTTGAAAGGCGAAGGAAAAAAATTAGACGAAGGGAACGTGAAGGTAAGTCTCGTTGAATGAGAAAAAAGCTGACAATGAGATGAATTACAATGTAGCTTTAATTTTTAAACCTTGTGTAAGCAACTGCAATTATTTTTAACATTTGAAAAACCTGAAAAAAATTTAAAATTCACTATTTTGATAAAGCTTTATTAAAATTGTTAAATAAAATGGTTCTATTGAAAATAATAAGTATGTTTATTGTAATATGGTGATTTTAGTAAGCTAATTGGGGTAAGTATGAAATGTTTTTCAAATATTTTTTGTTTGCAAAAGATTCGTAGACAGAAAGTTGATGTTTTATTTAGTTCTTAAATTAAATGTTTTTTTAACAATATCTCATACTTGAGCATACTAATTTAACTTTAGAAAAAAAACTTCGTTTTTCAGTGGATATGGATAAGAAAAGAAGTAAATTTTAAAGATAAATTGAGAAATTTTAGTTTGGCAGGCCTTATTTATTAGCTTAATCCCAAAGTAAAAGTATTTTAGCATTCTTGTATAATTCTTCAAATGAAAAGAACAAGAATCCACAATAATACATCTCTAGCCAATATAAACAATTTTGCAACATTTTTTTTTCTCGAGATAATAGGTAGATTATTTTATTTCCAGTGATTACTTTAGCAATTCAAGATTTTTGTTGATTTAAGAAAATCCGCATTTGTTTTATATATTTTTATACATAAATTGGCTAAATTAATCACTAAAGTCCAATACCAATTTACATTATTGCTATTTTCTTAAACAATTTTAGCCCTGAAAGCTTCAAAACAAGAAATGGTTTGTGGTTGATCGATCCAAACTGTACCAGTGCTCTTCCATTGTTAATTTTCTTGAAGAAATATCTTTGTAAAATATTTTTAGTCTAGTAAGATATTTTATAAATTAATGTTATGTCATTGTCTACAATTTTTTGTACACATGTTTGTTGTCATTTTTCTTTAAGATATGTTTGTATAGAATCTGTTAGTTAACTAAGGATTTAAAATAATGTAATATTTTTAATCGATCTCGAGGGTACTTTTATTATTGATTTTCAGAATTTCATTATATTACAGATAAATGATTCTTTAGAAATTATTTGTCTTGAGATAAAATAAATTTAGTAGCAACATTTTTTGTAAATATTGTTATGTACAAGTTGGAAAAGTTGTGTACTAACTTATAACAATAAGGAATTAAATTCGAAATGTAATTAATATGGTCGTTGCTTACGTATTTAATTTACTTATGTTAGATACTTTTTTTTAAGTTTCACTAACAAAATATTGTAAATTAGATATGTGCGGCTCTCACCGTGGCAATACTTTTATATATGATTTTATTTATTTAGAATAAATAGAAGAAACATTTTTTTATTTACTCATTCAAAATTAAAACTTCTAAATGCATCCGATGCGGAAGGTGAGTAATGAAAATTAGGTAAGTTTAATCTATTATTTATTTCATTGTCTTCGATCACAAGCGAGCGCGTATCTTTTGTTAAAAAGTTACCTCGTCTTGCGCGTTGGCGATAATAGATATTTCAATGTTAGGCAAGTCTAGGACGGATATTTAGGCTGGTAAAAACCCAAAGACTTCTCCGTACCGTTAGCCATTGCCTCGTCACCACAGTAGAAAGCTAAGCAACAACCAACACACGGTCAATCTTCACATTCCTCTTGTATTACAGCCATCCGGCCATCTAGCGTTCCCATTAGGCGCTTGGGACGAAAGGGGCTGCAAAATACCGATTTCAAACCGGGAAAAAAGAAATTTAACTTGTTATGACACGTGAAGGCCCTTTGTTTTTGCACTGTATTTGTACTTTTTGAGCCACAGGCCGCATACCTATATTTTTGGATTATCGATTTGAACTAAGTGGAAAATTTCGAGGGAACAACCGGGAACGGTAGCAATGTATTGAAATAAAAGTACAGATATGTAGTTGTAAACTTGTAATGTTTGTGTTAAATTATATTAAGAAAAAAGAGAAAAGTGTTGTTTGTTGTTTGAACAATGATGAGAATTTAATTTTCATTTATGAATCAGCAACGTTTTTCCCACAATCCTTAATAGCAAGGCAGCGACTCGAGATTTATCCCATTTGGAAAAGATATTCTACGCCCCAAGAAAAAAATCCATTCGAACAAAAACGTCCCAAGTTAAAATGAATTACGTAAATCAAATAAAATGTCATAGTCGAAAATTACATTCTAGATATAAAAATACTTCTACCCCCTAATACTCATGAACAAATCAAAGAAGTTGCGTTTGCGCTGTTGGATTTTTAGAAAAAACACTTAACTGGTCCACTGGTGTGCTGGCCAACTGGATTCCCTGCTTCACAATGTGACCGGGGCTATAGTGCATCCTTGTCTACCCGACACATTATTCTATTCTCCTCTCTCTTTCCTGACGTCAGCCATAGATGTGAAGGGACCGAGTACAAAAATAGCTCCTATCGCTCAAACGCGGGATGGGGACTAGTAGCCGATTACTGCCATAAAAACGGTCATAATGTTCCAAACGAATATCGAAAGCGCTACCAAAATCCTCAACTATGGTAATTCTTTTATTGCAGCTCTATTTAATTGCGTTTTTATCTCAAATCAAGCGATTAAGCTCAATATACGCCATCTCTAAGGTGGTGCACAATCTCTCAACGTTTCGTCTTTGTTGCCTTCAGTTTGTTTTATTGGAACTTCACATTTTATATGTATAGCTCCATAGAGTTGATTGATATTCTTCTGATAATGTTCATATCTACTATTTGAAATATATAAAATGTGCAGTTTTTTTTGTGAATTTCCTGAGATTTGTCACAAAATTCGTCGCTATAACAGTTTGTTTCTTTTATGTAGAGTTTAAAAAAGTGACCTTAAAAATGTATTTGCGACGTTGCCATTTTCTCTACAGACTGAATTGATTTGGTTGAAGAAACATTTGTGCACAAAACGTTTTTCTTTGCATTTTCAACTGGTAATAAAAAAGCGAAGCTATAAGGTTGTGATGTTTTTAATAGCACACCTTTGTGTCTTAGGAAAGTTGTCGCCCGTTTTGTGAGATAGATTGACATGTTGCGTGTGGTTCCCCGACGTGTCAGCAAATTTTTGCTCATGTCATGGGCATTGCTGGTTGTTTACTTGTTTCGGCTGCTAGTCCCCATGACAACAGAAGTCTGCCTTGGTGTGCAAGCGAGCAGCCGGTTGTATGGCTGTCTCTTCCTCTCCCACGATATCAGGCAACTGTTGTTATTCAGCCAACCGTCCTCCATCTCTCTTTCTGTTTACTGCTATCCGTGCTCTACAATTTCATATAAAAGAAGAAACCAGCAACAAAAAGTTACCACCGTACAAAACAATGCACGGAAAGCACCGATAACACTCGATTATCCCTGGCGCCAAATTATGGAAAATGATTAGAAATGTTTTCGCAAATTTTCAGCACTTTCAGCAAAAAATGCGTTTTTGGAAGGGAAAAGAGGAATTGTCGCGTTTGGCTGTAATGAGTTTGTCGGCTGTCTTTAAAGCCGCTGTGTTATTATATTTTTAGTAAATTAATTCTACGAAATGTTTGCTGTAGACATGCGCCTGACGTCAGTTATTCGAAAGTCGCAACGTTGAAAATAAAATCAGCAAGATTTTATTTACTACAACATAATTAAAATTGTTATAATTTTTTAGACACAAAACTATTTAAACGAAGTTTCAAGCTTGAGACGATCTTTTTTTTCACAAAATTTAATTACATTGTTAAAGACACATGCTATCATTTCTGTGCATGGATATTAGCACAACATTTCAAATTGAAACAGGAAAATTAGCTCATGAACGCGGCAGCGGACGTGCTGCCCTCTCTCAAGCACTTTTTGCACTCGCTGTTATATTTTCCACATGAGTATTACAATAAATTATTTTCTTGCACACATTTCGAAAAAATTTCATTCTGAAACCCTGAAATTAATTTTAAATGAAACCGCTGTATTGCTCGCTCGATTGTGAACCCTTAATGATGCAAAACAAAAAAACTCTGTTTCAGTTTTATCGATTCTTGTTCTGTTTTGTTCTACAAAACCATATCATATACGAGGATAATCGAAATATTTTTGGTTTGTCGTACTATATTCGGAAAATTTTAAGTAAAGGCACGCATACACGTTTCGCTCTGGTGACTGCAGCGAGTTCTCCTTGGCTGCTTTTGGTTTCCAGCGTCTTGTAATCGGTGGTAACTTTTTAATTTCTACTAAGGAGGAAGGAAAGGAGGTATTTTCTGAATCGGAGAAAGAACAGTTTAGAAAAAATGTGTGGAAGACAACGGACCGGGAATATAACTGTTTGATTTTATTCTCGATGCTAATGACTACTCATCCCAAGCGAATACGCAGTTTTTTGAACTTCCGCAGCCTCACTTTCTAACAGATTCATTCTGATTCGTTGTGCCATATTTTCATTATGGTTTTATATTTTTTGTTTCATTTCAATTTCGCAAAAATATTACGAAATGTCGAGCGATCACTGAACCTGGCGATAACAAAAATCTAAGCAAAGGCTATCTTTTAACAAATAAAACAGGTATTAAATAAACATTAGCTACAAACTGATCTCGGAACAAAAATACTTTTTGATGTAATCGACCAAATACAAGTTTTACTTTACTTTAAAAAATGTTATACAATGTTTTGGTCGCTTATTTAACAAGAATAAACCTTAGAAAAGTTAAATCCGAAAAAAAAGATTATATGATTTTCTATAAAAGCATAGTCAGAACCGACTATGTTTTCAATTTTTTTTTTGGATTTGCCATTCATTTAAGCTTTGTTAATAAAGTGAAGAAAAAATTTCTGTGAATACTTAGGTGCATGGTAAATTACTCAAGTTGACAATACTATGTGGGTATAGGTGTCACCACATTCAAAGCTAAGGGTCAGAAAGATTATACACTTACAGTTTTGTTAAATGATTTAAATTTAGCTGCTTAATATTCTGATTTAATTGAACAATTATACTTCGAAATGATCCGAAATAACGAAGATAGACGACATTGCATAGGTCTATTATTAGATTATTACTTTTGGAACTCATTTTAAGACTGCTCAATGTAGTTTTTTGGGGATTTTTCAATAACTTTTGAATATGTAATAATTTTCCTACACTAAAGATAAGTATATAATTATGAGGTTGCGACTAAAGTCTCAGTTTACTCTCTTTTCGAATTTATTTTTTAGAAGTGGAGAAGTAAGTCATAGAAGTCAAAGCTAACGACGTGTTTCATATTCTTATCCTAGTTCTTGTGAAGAAAATTTTAAATGTGTACATACATTATATCAAGAAAGTATAATGAAGTTCCAAAACGATTAAAATATTGTGTTTGGTATTTGCGAAAAATATTCTAGAAATAGTTACGTAGTGATACAACCAAAAAAACTAATTACATAATAATGATAACTAATGTCGAGAAGTGGAGGTTTACTTTAAAAAGTTAGTTTGTTGTTGATTAATGATGTGAGTGAGCAAATAATCAGAATTCATTCTGTAAAAACTGAAAATGAAAGTTTTTTCTATGGATTTCGATATGAGAGCACGTGCGGTTTTATTATATTTTTAATTATGGTTAATATGGTTAATTATGGTTTTATTCTGAGACTCGAACCTCTAACTGCATCTAAAAAGCCCGACTTCTGAAAAAAAAAATATTTAAGTTTCTGGTTGCATATGCAAATACTTAAATCTCAAACATAGTTTCGACTAAAGAAGTTTTTTTAAGCAATGAAGGAATTTATTTTGCTCATCTTTTACTTACTCATAGCAGAAAAAAACTACATCTTTTTGCAAAATTTATTGTTTTAAATATACCACCTTGAAGATGATTTATCTCGACATAAATTTTTATCCATTTGTTGCTTTATAAAGTCATTAAAACACACCTGCTCTATATCTGTTTAATTTTCAGCTGCACAAGGACTTAACATTTCATTTAATTGTTCGTACTAATTTTTAACATTCAAGAGGAACAAAATAGCACTTAGTTGAGTGTTGCATATCTCCTCCTATCAAGATGTAACAACGAAGTTATAATAACATTCAACGTGCGTCGAGCAGTGGTGGCGCAATTTTTATTTAAACCAGAATAAAACAATCGAAAAAGAATCTGTTGATGATGAGTAAATGCTCCAGCACTTTTTTAAAATTGTTTCTTATTTTATCGTAATGTAGCGTTTCTACAGGGTAATTCAAAAGTGTCGGGCCAACTATCGAATGGTGTTAGAAGACTTTCAGCTAAGGATAAAAATGAATGCAGGTTTTTTGAAAAAAAATTTGTTAAATGTTTTGTACAACAGAGAACACCATAAGACACAAATTAAGGATTTTTTCAACAAGTACATATTTGTTTAATATTGTTAAGATCTGCCGTTTCCGCTAACTAAATTCAAAATACATGATCTAACCTCTATTTCTCGTGAAACAAGGCTCAAACACTTTTTGTCATCGGAATTTTTAACTCAGTTAATTCAGCTCGTTGTCTTTATCACTACTTAAGAGATGGCCAGATACTTTCGAATCACCCTGTATAATGACGGTGAGATTCACATAAAATATGAAGTTGAAAATAGTAATGTTTAAACTTTATTTGCATTTTTACATAGTATTATTTTATAAAAAATTACAAACTCACACATTGCTTAATAGATATCAAAAAAATATATAATAAAAAACGCCGAGGTAGGTAATTGTTATTTTGATTCAAAAGAATTTATTGAGAATCCAAAACTTCTCATATTTGTCATAATCAACCCATTAGAGTAATGGAAACTGTTTTAATTTAGACTTAATGTAAATGAGAAACTCATCCCAATTATTTTCAAGACCAAAAAGTTGTGATTATTTATTAAAATAGAATTTGTTTACATGATATACGCATAATACAGATTTGAACTTGTTTAATTCGTTTTTATCTTGATAAATTGAAATATTCACAAGATTGATATCTACCTCTACATGGCACGTACAGAATGCAACCTCTTACAACTCAACTAATTGCAGAATTTATGTTAATATTGCAGTTAGACAGTGTTGCTCCTGAACATCAGTCGGTGTTATATTTATCACACGAGACACAAAGATAAGTGTTATAATATAACAAAAGTTGATGAAATACTAGGTATAATTACAGCGAACTGAAAATTTCTAATTTTAAACAACGGGATCTTGAATTTTGAATTAATAGTTTAATTCGATGACACATATTTAGATATGTTAAAAATTAATGAACCACAATATGTAGTCTCAAAATCAAAAATTATCTGGAAGAAAGTTCAATTTTCAAACGTTATAAAAGGCCAAACGAAGTTTAAACAAATTTTGATAACTGATCTGCTGTAGTAAATAGCAAACACGACTTAACGACTTTTTAACTATTATTACCGAGTAACTAATTATTGACACTAACGCCATGTAAAATTCTTTGGCAAATGAAGATGTTTGGCACATCAGATTCTCCCATAACATTCTAGATAGATGTTGTTTAAAATGCATAGTTTTGAATTAAAGTATACATTGAGAACACGATAAATACGAAAAAATAATTAGATCGAAAATATTCATATTTACATTATATTTTTTTCTTTTTTTCATTTTTTTTTACTATACAATGGTTGATTTTCTTCAAATTGTATCTTAGTAATTTGAAAATTCAAATTCTGGAACATTGACTTTCTAATCAATAATCCAAAAGTGAAATTTCCATTACCGCCGCCTCTGCTTTGGTCGTAACAGGGGCGTGCGCAAAATCATTATTGCGGGGTAGAACAACACACACGTGATAGCGCTACGTGTTTTGTATCTGCATTCTCCTCAATGAACGAATCGTCCTCTTTTAAATTTTTCTCGTTATCATTTCAAAAAAAATTCTCCATCGCCACCTCCCATTACTTTATTACACAACTGTACATCTGGCATCCGAAGGCATTTGAGGTTAGTTTTCGGCCGCCAAATTTAAAAGATCGATGGAAACATTTTATTTTCGGAGCAAACCGGCGGCTCATTCGAAACAGGATGAAGAGAGAAAGAGCGACCGCTTCGTGAGGCTGTTGCCTGAAGTTGGAACACACATAAACTTGTTTTCGTCCGGTTCTTTTCGGAAAAATTCGTCATCAAACGAAGTACAATTTTTAAACATTTGTTAATTGAGTTGCTGAGGGTACAAAGGGCTGATTCGCGAAAAACCCTAACCAGTACTTCGGCTTAGAGAGAGAACTCGTTAAATTATTCCTATTATTTGATTTGAATATGTGACGTATGCGCATAACAGACGAATCCTGAAGCGTCGAGTGAAAATTGACCAAACCGCAAACGGGCATCATCCCGAAACAGACACGTCAACGCGGCTTCATGCCCGAGGAGCGATAATCAAGGTGGCGGTGCCTGCTTTTGTTTCATTCTTGGCCATCCAGATGTATCGCGGTGACCGTTTCCAGCGCCGCCTGAGACGGCCCCATCCAATTGGGAATGTCATTTAAAATCGACTTTTGAAATATGTCGGGAGATATTTAGCCGTGCTTTATATACGCGCAAATTTTGATTATCTTATTTCCATTATTATGCTTGAAATACAGAGTAGAAGTTTCGAAATTATCCATTCCATGGTTATATGTAACTAGAAGAGTCGGCCGTTTCGGTACTCGACTCCGGTCACTTTGTTTCTCGAACGGTGGGGGACAGTAACAGTCTGGCCAACTGTAGGAGAGAAATAGACTGGAGGGTCGGTGCCGTAGCTTTCCGTGAAAGCAGTACACTGTAGCCTAGCTACTCGCACTGAAATGGTGACGTCAGTAGAAAGAGACACTCGGATGGCCCCCGAGCGTGTCAGAGGGAGACAGAGATAAAAGAAACTTATTAGGGAAGGGAGAGCCAAGCGACCCAACCTAACCATACTCCAGCCGGTTCAATAAGCTGCACGAATGCCGGAATAGAGAGAGAAGGACTATGTTTTATGCATGGCAGTGAATTGCGGACCGGTCCACAACGGCTGAGTCACAGTAATTGATAATAACTTAGGCATTGCTCGCTCTGTACGTTCAGATCTAACGTAGCGCAACTTTAAACACACTTTTATAGATTTTCAGCATTGATTGACGAACTGTCGGAGGATCAGCATCGCCACTCTTCAGCATGTCACTCCTGAAACGTATGACGCCTGCTTGGTTTTCGGGTGTCTGGATGCAGGACAATAGCATTGATAATGCAAACGTGTCGATACTGGCGACGTTTTTTTATTTTTCCACAAACCGGGAAATTTCATGAGTTGGGGGTAAATTGACCTCATTAAGTCCGGCCCAAGGTTTTTCCATATGTGACAATATGCTTAAGGCCGGGACACAGGATGATTATGCGGGCAGGACTACAGGATAAACATTCTATTAGTCATTAGCGAATTCATGTTTCGCTGGCGTCAATGAGCGTGATCGCGACGCAACTGCATTGCATTGAAGTTACCACATTTTTACCGAGAAAAAAGGAAATAGGTATTGGTAGGCCCGCAAAAATTGGTGGAAATTATTTTCTACCAAAGCGAGCTGCACTTCCGTCTTTGCTGATTTGTTTAATCATTGTATGACATGTCGGCATGGAAAATCTGAAACATCAAAGTTTATTAAAACATGAAACACATTTTTATCTCTATTTAAAAGTCATTTGATTTGAGAAAAAGATTTATTAGTCAAATTGCAATTTTCAGAACTGTCTTAAGCCCCTAACAATTTATTGACACCTCAAATAGCGTCAAAACGATAATGTGAGGGTTTTCTCCAATTATCAACCACTTTTCAGGGATCCTTTAGTTCATAAAGCGAAGTTCATAAACTATTAGTTACTCACTTTTATTGGCGGTATTGTGATTTACAATGGTCGCAAAAGAAGTGGTTAATATCACAATTTAAAGCTATAATTGTTGAAATGTGACGTATAAATGTGTTTTAGTTAAATTTACAATATCCATTGAATAACATGCAAAAAATTGTTGTTGCTATGGGGAAAAAAGATGGTTATAAGAAAATCAAAAACTTCAGTAGGTTTACAAATAATAAAAAAATGTGTTTTTTAAATAAATAGACGATAATTGTGTATTACCACAGTTTTTTTGATTTTTTCTTTTTTGATTTTTTACGTTATGTACAAAAGGCTAAGCAAGGGCTATACCAAATATGCAACTTTCTTATCTTTTATAATCTTGGAGATTACAGCGAGGAACAACATCGTCACTGATAAAATTCACTTGTATGAAGCAATTTTGTATTTTTGGTTGTCGAAACTAAATTAATCTTGTTTTGAGTTATTCTACAATTATTCCGCGAACAGTTTTCTAGATAGAGGCACTGTGCAGGTTTTAATTAAGCGGATAAATCAAATGAAAATATTATTGAAATTAAAGGGTGTATTTCAATAAGGAACTTCATTATTACCTACCGTAATCGCCATAATAAATGTGCACAACTCGACCTTACGTAGCCTATAATTTTTCAGTGAGCAAAATTTTAATACTAAATCATATCCTCATCCTCCGGTTGCACATATGCAGAATTCTCGGTCTCACATTTTTTGCATTATCATTAATTGCAATAGGTTTTTTTATTCTCATTTATAAGGCAAATAAAAAGAGGAATAAAAAAGAAGAGGGCAAAATTATAGTCATCGTGGCATGTTTATTTTGCGTGATTTGCTTAATTATTAATATGACAACTTTTCGGGTTAAAACGGTGAGGATTTTAACAAAGTTTCAGATAAAATCGGCCGAATTTGACGTTATTACACCTCGTATTTTACAAAATTTTGTGAAAAGCGTAAATTGTTGTCATGTCGACATTTTTATTTTATTCTCGCTTTCGCATATTTAATTTTCAGGGAAAAAGTTGAAATTTGCTTTTTCAGGTACAAAAATTGATTTGTATTCGCGCGTGAAAATTCGTCCTGAAACGTAAACACCGTCGAACCGTCTGGCTGAAAAACAGCGCGATTAATTGGACTAGACTATACATAATTTGCGTAATTTGTTCAAGGCATTTTCGGGAATAAAATCTTCTGAAAAAACTTGACGTATCAATATAGGCTGCGGCAAAGTTCTGTTTTTCAGCGGCTGAAGCTGAATGTCGGAGGTAAAGTAGGCATTATTTTGAAAGTCCCAAAACCCGCCTTGACAGAGCTGGAATATTTTCATCTAACCTAACCTTTCAGTCGGTTGTGGGTATGATATGCAGGTGGGCCGACCCTAGCCGATGTCCCCCGAGGACGGCCGATGTTTTCAGACCGGTCTTGGCGCTGCCGTATTTTGCCTGCGCACTCTGTTAGACTTGTGTATCGCTCTGTGCACGATAGTTCATGCATGTGATAGTGTGTTCTTCAAGTGACATGTTGCACTACGCAACAATGACATCCCCCAGCCCAAATTAATCATGTGGTTTGAATCTCAGGTGAGTCTGTTTTCCCCCGAAAATCCGCGCCGAACTCCGTTTTTCCCCCGGAAATCGGCCGAAACGCCGATTTGCACCGTTTTTAACAAATCGCAAAAATCCAGCTTTTCGATCTGTGGAAGTCGTTTTTTTTTCGGCGATTTGCCGCCCCATGGGCCCCACAACGCGTCCCAGCCGAAATCCGGCAAAGAAACGCCGATTTTCAGTCAGCTTTTTCGAAATTTTGATTCCACGTGACAACTGTCAAACTCGATCTAGTTACCTATGCTATCTCCGCATGTGTTTTGTTTT
Organism: Tribolium madens; assembly: GCF_015345945.1. NCBI lineage: Eukaryota > Metazoa > Arthropoda > Insecta > Coleoptera > Tenebrionidae > Tribolium > Tribolium madens. The sequence continues at coordinate 6,457,056 of NW_025401063.1, forward strand.
GAAACGAGCGGGATCGCAGTGCATTGAAATGGTTTTATGTACAGTCGACCAGTTGACGCGTTGGCATGCAGCGCGCGTTACCGAAGCGGTGGAACATCCCCACCACTCGGCATGGCCGATTGGACATTAGTCTTGTACTTCAAGACAGAAAAGTGGAGGGGGCAGGCGCCACACTCAGACGGTTGGCTGTTTACGACGCTCACTTTTTTTTCGGAAATTTCGACTTTATTTAGGAGCGAATTTTGGGGACTTCCCCCATTAATTTCTATTTTCAACTAAAAAAAAGTTCTTTGAAAATTACACCACAATAGGGCCCAATCAATTATTATTTATCCTCTACTGCCAAATTAATTGTGTAGAATTGAATGTGAGGTTAAGAAAACACAACATTTGTTTTTTGACACGCCATCATCAGTGGTAATATGATTTTGATTTATAAAAAAAAAGATGACTGCTTAGTGCAGTGATTGTCTAAAGGCAATACCTCGTATCAACAAAAACGAAAATAAAAATCACTCGCGGAACTGTAGGTATTATAAAGATATCAGCAGTGTCCCGCTTTCTAAAGCGCTAGTGAATATTAGTCCCGTTTACTCTCCAAGCAGCGCCTCTCAGTTCTATTATAAATGCACTTCGAATTCACCATTTCGCTATTTCTCTTTTTTGAACAATAAAAAAATTAACTGGCATGACAGAAAAGTTGCCATATTATATCGATTGTTTAGGATAGCGGGTCTAATAACACCGCGTTGGTGTCGTAACCATGGCAACGGTGGGCGTAACTACCGTGCTGTACACATCACAATGACATGCGTTCATTCAATGAGTAAGTTCACTTACAACGTGCCAATGCATTTTTTCGCGGGCGATCCTTTGCCAAAAATCGGAAGGAAGGATGGGAATGTCAGTTTCTGGGGGCGGTGGATGTCTATCGGAAGTTTGGATTTGTAATGAATCACACTGTATTTCGACGGTGTGGTTTAGAGCGAGTTATTTTGGGGCCCGAGGGGCCCCTAGCGTCTTCGCAATTCGTTAAAAATAGAACGGTACTGCGTTCGAACACGTTGCGCCTTCTTGAATAAAAACGGACAAATTTTTTTGCTTGATTTTATTTGGGGTTATTTTTTTATGTGGGAAGAAATGTTGTTGATTTATTAATATTTTAGTGAATGAGAAAAATGTGGTTTTATTTTGATACAAAGCGTAATTTTAACAAAAAAAAATTTTTTGTTAATAATTATTAAATTAGGTACCGTCATTTTCTCTAACTACACTTCTTGTTTTTTTTTTTTCAAAAGAGCATTTGTGGAGTACCTACAGTTACAAAAGGTTATACAAAATGAGTCAATCATACGTGATCTGTCATAATAATACATACTTACGTTACAAGAATTTCCTTGCAATTTAGGAAAAAATATTTAAAAAAGCACTATTTATTTATTCTATCTAGTTTTGAAGTGGTTTCCCGAAAAAACAGTTCAAAGATTTCTGGGGATTATTTCTTAAAATAAAAACAGTTCCAGGGGATATTAATTTGGAAAATTTTTCTTGCATCAGTAGTTCCTATTGAAGACACAATTTTTTATAGCACCAGTAGATTCAGTATCAAACAATTACCCCGTAAACAAATTTTAATAAATTGAAATAAGTGTTAAGAAGACTTTTTGGTCGCCATCTTCAGGAGGCTCTAGCCTCCTTATTAGAAAGCACTTCTGTATATTTTCCAGGAACTTTTTTTCTTATTTTGACCTAAGAAATTACTCCCTGAAAATTTTAAACATTTTTTTGGTCACCCTATATCACATTTTGTGACATATACAATATAAAGTCAAAATTTTCATAACAAGTTACAATCGATAAACATTTTGGGACTACTGATGAAATAATCTTTAAATTTTTATTATCAACATAATTGTACACATTGTAACGTTAGACTTTATTTATGCCTATGTGGAATAATTACCCACTAAATTTTCGTAGGTAGGTATAGTTATCAAAGTAATTTAAAAGTGAGACGGACTTTAAATAACTTTTTGGTAAAAATACACCAGTTTGATGCAAAAATCAATATTTTTACTTGTATTTGCTTTAATTTTTACAACGTCAAAAGCAATAATACTTATTCCATTATAAATTTATAAGTTAGTCTTCGTTAGGGTTTACCACAACTTTACCTGCGACGCCATCATAAATTACTGGGAAATATGTTTAACAAGCTTAGTGTTAATCCTTCTATTGTTGGGATAACTATCACGGCTGTCAGCCTTAAAAGTCATCTTTTTATTGGTTTATTGGGACCAATTCTTATTGAGACATTTGAAGTATGTATTTTAATCGTTGTAGGTGGCAAAGCAGCACTAAACGTAAACGTTTAGTGTGATTTTTGTAAATAGCTCGTAGGTATGCATAAATTTTTGAAGTAATCTCTTTATAAGCAGTCTCTGCTGAGCAGAAAACTGCTTAGGTCGATTCTTTATGTGTGCAAAGTGTCGTTGAAATAGTCCTCGTTTCCATCTCGTAAAAAATGAATGAGCGCATCTTTTCGCTTCGACAAAGCCGTGAAAAGTTGAGTGAAGTATGCGGAAAAGAGCAAGCAGACAGTGTCCCGCTTCCGAAGTATTAGAATTTTCATGAATGAGTCGCGATGTTTACGCTAAAGCGTAACAAATCGTAAATTATGCGATTGTGTAAAGTTGCTCGCGAGTGTCATGAGGTGGCGCTTAAAATGTTGTTAGCATCCGTCAATAGTGGAAGTTGTCGTCGCAAATCTCAAACACCTGTTAGACCGAGAGAGTAAACAGTAATTAGCATCGCACAATGGCGGACGCGCGGCTAACTAGATCGCCCGTAAAAACGTCATAAAACGGCAAATCATGCCTCATCAATCATCGGCCCAGCCACTGACCTCGCACAACCTGCCAGATATCTGAAGTGAATGAAGGAACAGGTAATGTCACACACTCACACACTTCCGATAATAACGCGCGATTGGGTCCAGCGGCACGTGGGCCCGCCCCTCTGCCCGTTTTTATTGCATTATTGGCCGCTCACATGTGTGTCTACCACTAATTTAGCAGTTCGTGCCGACAAGTGACAGTCGGCACGCGCCAAAGCGCTGCAATTGTCATGTCTTGGGTCGTACGGGTTACAGGTTATGCAAGTAGCGCGACTCCGACGGTCTTTCACAGACAATTCATGAATGGCATGGCTACGGATAGAGGCCGCAACGACCAACAACGCATTCTTCAACTTGCTTATACACTCCTGACTTTTATCTCTTGTCCTACTTATGCGAAATCGAACGGCTCAACCCTCCTCGCCGATGCCGTAATCGAAAGTGAACATCATTCATAACGCGGAACGCCGGACTAAACGCCATTCAGCAGAGCTTTTGCCGCGATTTGCTTTCACAAATTATTTTTATTTTATGCCTTTGTTGCTTCTCTTCCGAGAAAACGGGATTCCCACCCACTTTTATTTTTATTTACACACTTTTGAATGGATGATACAAAACTTCCCCCATATTGCACTGGAAAATGATACTCCGTAGATCATAGGAGCTTTAATACAGCTTACTATTTAATTTAATTTAGCTACCTACCATTCAACATCATTTTTATGTCTTTACATTTATTTTCCGACTAGTTGTTTTCTCTCTTTAATAACTACAGTAGAACCTGTATAATCCGAACTAATTATTATAAAGGGTTCTTCGGATTAGGAATTTTTCATTATTGCTTTCACTTTTTTTTTCATTAATTAATTAAAACAATTAAGCAACTGAAATATACAGTATGTCCCCGAATTGTGTTTACAAGAGGAAAAAATAAATCTTTGATTTTACGCCAAAAGTGCAAAGGAAAATAATTTTTTGCTTTACCTAAAATGAGCAAATCTGTAATTAAAACTTCATTGTTCTAACTCGGTAGAAAGAAAAGTTTATTTTTCTCTTGATTTTGGACTTTGAATAATTTTTCTCTGCTTTTTAAGTTTACGCAAGTTAAATAGCAAAAATGTTTGTGAAAAACATAATTTTAATAAATGGCAACTCAAAGAAACAGCTTTAAGATAAAAACCTAAGTCATTTTTTACATGAACTATCATTATTTAATTAATAAATTAATTGTTAAAGTGACATATAGTTGTCATCAGTGTGATAGGACTTAAAAAGCAGAGAAAAATTATTCGAAAAAAAAAAAGAGAAAAAGTAACTTTTCTTTTCACTGAATCAGAATAATGAAGTTTTAAGTATATTTGCTCGTTTTAGGTGAAGCAACAATTGTTTTTCCTTTGCAGTTTTTGCGTAAAATCAAAAATTTTTTTTTCTCTAGTAAACTCAATCCGGGGATATACTGTATGTATTTATTTAAACGAAAAGTGAAACCGAGATAAAAAATACATAATTTTATTGTATATGTGGATCTATTGACAAGTAAAGAATGAAATATATATAATTTTTTGATTAAGTCTAACTGCCTCAGCTTCTTGTGGACTTTGGTTTGTAAAGAGAGACAATCATATAATTACATAAATGATGGACCTATATTATAAAAAGTGGGTACAATTGTTATCAGTTCATTTTCGGGTTATGTCGCTCGATGGACTCGCTGTTCGGATTAAAGAGGTTTAACTGTATTTATATATTTCATGTAAATGTGTTACATATTTCTATTTGGTATAAAACATAAAAATAAATCAATCCTAAAGTATGAGAGATTGTCTTGAAACAAATTTTGAACTGCTGCTAAATCGACCTTTTTATCATTATTTGAAAATTTAAGATTCACCAACAGATCGGTTATAATAGGACAAGTCGTTTGTGTTTTTTATACTTACGTAGGTATTTTACATACAGTAAGATTGAAATAAAACATTTTGAACATACGATCTATAGCGCTAAATTCTGGTAGGTGCAATAATCACTATAAAAATTAAAAGATATAAAAGCAAACGCGAGTCTATGAGATCATAATTAAAATACATATGAAGTGGACAAAGATTGCTAACCTGGTTTACAAAAAATAATTTTGATTGGATTTTTTGCTTCACATTTTTGAATAACTTTGCATAGAAAGAGTTGATATGTTGATTTACTTATGAGCATAAGCGATTTTCATAAATGTCTGATGGATCTTGTCAACTGTCTTTTTTTCGATGTTTTAATTGCAAATTATACCTAATTTAATTTTAATTTAAAATACATAATATATAAAGCAGTTTTACTATTTTCAGCTTTTATTAATTCAAAAACGATTATGTGATGTTTTTGAAGGTACAAAATTATACATTTGTATTCCTACAGGGTGTTTTGTTTTTATAGTTATAAATTTAAACAAGTGATAGTACATGCAATTTTAAGACAAACGTTTCCTATAAACATGTACCGAAAAATAGTATGTAAGGAGCTACATGCAGCCTTTGAAGGTGGTGGTTTATCGTAATATTTTATTATCATTATGGATAAAATTATAAAATTTGTTAGCTGGTATATTCTTTATAGCTACCTACTTTTTATCTAAACGTACCCTATAACTATTTTGCCTTTTTCAATACATTTTTGTACCTACAGGAAACTTTTGTTTACAATTGAATGTCTGTTTTTAAATTAGTAATTCATCTCGTTCAAATAATATTCAGATTTTTGTTTCTTACATTTTTTGTATAGTTAGAAAAACTGTTAAACATTTTTCTGTTTTGTGTTTTATGTTGTGCTTTGTGTTGTTTTTCACAAAGAAAACGAAACTGCATATGATACATATCTATTCCATGGTTGACGTGATGAACTTTTCGAACAGTCTGTATTTTATCACAATACAATTGATTATGATTTATTTTTGTTGGATTTTCTCTTCATATAATAATATAAAATTAAATAAAAAAATGTAATTGTAATACTTAATTGAAATACTAAATTCGTCAAAACAATTGTTCTGGGTAGAAATTTCACCGTTTTGGCCTTTGGGGAGAAAATTAGTTTGAAACTCATCCATGGTCTTGTTTTATGTTCACGCAAAATTGTAGAATGACTTTGGAAGTTGTTAAACTTACCACTATATGTCCTGACTTTTAATTCTCGATATCATTATCAGTCGCTACGATAAAACGAGTATCCTTGCCTCATTAAACCGTCTTGCTCCGATTTCCCCCATCATTCTTAGAAAGTCATCGAATTGTTCAAAGGCGCAGCTTTTTTTACAATCTTCAAATAACATTTTCTTGAGCTTATGTACGCTTTTAGTCAGAAACAATGGCGAAACATTTTTTATGTCGACAAGCCACCGTACTTGTTTGCCAACTAGCACACATCACGAGGTTCATTTAGTTGTGCAGAAATATCTTACGAAAAGAATTCTGACATTTTAATTATTGTGTCAATATTGGGTGATTAATTAATACTAATAGTTGTATTAGTTCATAAGCAGTCAGAGAAATAGAGCACTGTCCTGGTCACAAGCATTTGCATATTAATTGTACATCTTGTACGATTTACATCAGGATCTATTAATTATTTATTCCACCTGTGGATTACAATCACCTCTGTCTAGGTCTAGGTAAATTCTTGATCTATTCAAATGTGACAATTTTTGCATTTATTAATGTCTTAATAAATAATTGATTGTTTTTATCATTTGTAAATCGTTATGAAACACAAATCAATTTTAAAAATCAATTGATCGATTTTTAATTCATTACCGATGCATTTCATTTAGTTTGATTCTACCATCGTTTTGTACGTGTTATTTTTTTGTCAACCATCAAGTAAGAATGCACTTTCGGCACTCGTGGAGCTGAGGTGTTTAATAATTCCTTGTGTCACGTCGACAAGGATTTAGGTCGTGACCTTAACCACAGCATTGCTCAATTCAACAACTGATTCATTGTTTTGACAAAGCAAAGGGAAGTTACAGGTTGCTACAACTAGTGTCCAAAAAAGGGAGCATTTACACGCCACTGAGAAACCCACAATAAATTAATACACTTGTTAATAAAATTTGTGGGGGTTTTATGGACGATTTGTGGTAGTTTTTATTAGGACTGACATCCTATAAAAGTTTTTGTTCGGACCGATCAAGGGATCATCATCATTTATCACCTCGAATTAGAAGAAACACCTGATTCGCCATTGATTTATTAGAGGAAGCGAGTTCAAAGATCGCTGAATAAACTATTATACATAAATATCTCATAAAGTGAAAACAAATTGTAAAAAAACTAATCTTTTTTATCTCGGTAGCTTATTTACATAATAAAGCTGTTAATACGATGAAATAAATTAAAGTGTTCACTAACCTGGGTCAACTTAATATTAATTGTTTGTTTTGTTGATACGACAACTTATTAAATACTTAAATTGTATTTTTATATTTCATTCATGAATCAATCGAGTGTCGTAAGCGTATACCCACTTCCGCTTCATTTAATTATTATTTTACGAGCTCTCTTACGAATTTGTTGCTTTTATCGGTTCATTGATATAATTTGTTTTTAATTTCGGCAGATGGAATGCGTTGATATAAATCATCAATAAATTAAAACATCCCGACGAATTGTTTTGAGGTCAGGGTGTATTATTGTTTGATTTATGCTGATTTAACGTGCTAATAAATTGAATTATAACATTATTAATCGGTGCTTTGATACGCGTTTAACCGCATTTTATTTATCTGCTATGCGAATTAAGGGGTTATAAAAACACATTTTAATACAAAGATTTATTAAACACTCGCAATGTAAAGCATGTTTTATCTCTTGTTGATATTGTGATTGGATTTATTGTTACGTAGTCGTCAACCACTGTCCAGGTATTAGAGCGCAGAAATAATAAGAAATAAAATGTTTCGTGTTTAGAATAATAAAACTGTATTCTGAAATTAGTAGATTTGTCACCAAATGAATTGCAATAGGTGGCCGATAAATCACGTCCAATTTAAAATAGTTTGATAGTTTTAAGACTTTTTACGTATGCCTATAAGTTATAAATGAAATTTAAAAATACCATGTGTCTGATCTACATTTATCATTTAGAACTAATTAATGGATTTGGTCTAGGTGCAAAAAACAGCGAGGAAAAGCTAGTTGGACTGAAAATAATTTCGGTCGTTAATTGGGCTCTCCTGTGGCAAAATTGACGATTTTAGCTTTGTTCGTTTCCCATTTGCACCCTATAAAACTCGGTCTCTATTAAATGTTGCATTTACCCCTTCACCTCTTATTAAATTGGCTCCGGCGGCATGTATTAGATTCATCGATAACGGGATAACTTTGTTTTTGTCATATAATCATTGTTGACGTGATCTAGATAAGTTCAGTAGATTTCGCAATATTTTCCCATCACCACCATAATATAAAAATGCTTCCCACTTTTTCACACCACGGGCGGCTTCTTAACAGATTAACTCTTAACATAGATAAGTGTTATCTGTGAGGCTGTATTAAAGACAGTGTTTAACAGAAATAGCTTCCCAATAGGTAATAAATCGGTAGAAAGAACTGCCGTAACTCGCATGAACCTTATCTGTCTGATATACAAATTGCTTATTTGCCAACCTGGAATTTACATGCAGTGCAAGCAACCTGGTATAGCCTATCACGTGACATGGTCACGTGGTTGACAGGAGTACAAACATTGCACTAGGTCAAAGTTGACCGAAGAGATGCAAAGTGGTGCTTTTATCTCGGCTCGAATTGCTTTGCACTTGATTCTACATCTATTTTAGGTTATGACGGCACTGTTTGTCGCTTTCATTACGCCATTTACAGCCGTCGCCTGTGTCAATTGATGGCACGCCACGACGAAGAGCGAGAGTAATTGGCGTATGAGCGACCGGTTCTGTATCTTTTTTCCCCCAAGTATGCACTAATTAGTCGGTTTTACAACTTTTTTCGGCTAGAAATCTGTATTTTTGTTTATCGGCGTTTCTAATTGATCTCGGACGAGTTTGGTGACTCGTCCTGCATTAAATTGATGTCGCACGTGCCTCCAATCAGTGCAATTACACGTCGTGCGATGAAGTAAACAAGTGGTTAAAAAACATTCGTTTTGCGCTGTAATAACGCCGAGCTAAAGAAAGTTGGAACAGTGTTTGTTTTAGAGGCACAATATCTGCGCAATGTCGTACTATAAGGACCACAATCGCGAGTCCTCTGTGCAAATGGTCGTAGTGTTACGCGATTTTGGTCCTTATAGCTCTCCCCTTGCCTGGGCCTCCGGTCTAGCGATAAGAGAAAATGAGCCTGGGTTGGATCACACTCGTTCGGGCGACCCGAGCTCGCTTGAACTCGTCCGGAAGGAGCCGATCGAGTCCGGGGCCACCGTGGTTTGGCTAAAAGAAGGCCAAGCTCTGAACTTTTCTCTAGCGGTAGCGCAAAGATACTGACGTATTATTGGGAAAAAACTCTTGATTTGTCGTTCGCTTGAATGATGCGGCGAGGCGCTACTTTACAAGTCATGTGACCGCCGAAAGCTTCACTTGTTTGAATGTGGCGGCGCGTGGGCCATGCCGAGCTTTCGCCCTCTAATTACATAAAATAATCCGGCGTTCTTTGAAATTTCTATCGGTCGATGTGAATTTCGAAAACTGCCGAAGGCTTTGGGGGAATTTCCCATTTTGATCAAATTAAAGCCAAGGTTGTGCCCACGTGAATTTTGACAAGAGTATCCAAACAAAATAAGGATAATTGCATTAGGCAACACCACGTGCTTTTTTTATTTTACGAGTGGTGGGGCGCTTTGGTATTGATATCGGATATTTGCAGTGGGCGGTGCTTGCGCGAACGCTTTGCCGCCGAACGAGCTTTCGGCGTCGGTTTTTGAAAATAAGAGAAAAACTTTAGGTCCCGTTAGCGGCTTCGGTTAATATTTGCAACGGGCAAACGTTGCCTTCGAGTTGCTGGGCGAAATTAAGGACGAACGTAAAAAATACTGATGTATAAAAGCAAATCGCGTGAACATGACGGCAAGCGGTGGAGGGGAGAACCGCGCTGCTATTGGCTCGTCGTCATAGCAACGCGCCTACGTTACCCCGTTAGTACTCAACAACCGGCAAAAACAAAATGCGAACGGTGCTCTCGGGTTGCTCGATTTTAATTTGAAATTGTCTACACGGAGCACCAGTCCCCTCCTTTTCTTTCCGGCGAAACGGGAGAGCTTTTTGCCGCCGAGGCTGGCTTTTTGTGACGTGAACTCCGTTTTTGTCACGATGCGAAGAGCGAGGGTGAACTCCGGGAATATATTTTTGGGCCGTTTTGAACTTTGTTCCCCCTCTAAAGGAAATTAATGGGGAAAACAGCTTTGAGCCGTATGGAAGGGACAATTTTAAAGTTTGTTGAGTCATATTTTGTTCTATCCCGGCTTTTAGTTTAGTTTGAGTTAGGGTAATTTGATGAGGAGGGTTGGTAACGTTCTGCCCTGGCCCAACTTTATTCCACTTCGGATTGACATTTTTTATACACAATTCTACATTCCCCACATATTAATTAAAACCAAAACTGATTAATTGTCACCAAATCGACGTTTCTAAACCCAACTAAATGTCATTTTATTCTCTCTTATATTCATGTTCTTAGTTTTGAATTTTTTTGTCAAAATCTGCTTTTTGATTGTTTGAATTCTGCAATAAACTCTTTTTTCTCTCTGCCTCGTCTACCATTATAGCGTTTTAACTTTCAGCGTTTTCGTTTTGTAAATTTCCTTTGTCCTTGTCTGACACAAGATCCTGCTGACCGTCTCTTTCACCCGGTCGTAATATCCTCGTGATATTTGAAAATGACAAATGATACTGGGGTAGATTTATACAGCCCTTGTGACTTGTTCTTATCATTCGACTTCGTTGATATAAATGCACTTTTTTGCGGCCGTTTCTCACCTTGTGCCATAATTCGAAAATAATTATAGTTTTAAACAATTCGCTGAATTCGTTTATGGTTGTATTAATAATGATGTTTTGAGCTGGAGTTTGGAACCTGGTTGGTACCGATTGAACGGTAGATGGAGCCAGGTAGTGTCAGTTCATCGTACAAAGTAGGTCGAGAAGGAAAAGTACCGAACTCAACTAATTATTTAAACCAACGTTTGAGAGAAAATAACATTTGAGAAAAATTGATGAATTGTGAAGGGTGAAATGTCGCTTTAGCGTTATCACACAAAACGTGCATAGTTTTAAGTAACATTCAAATATAACCCGCGTTTATGAGAGCGTACAAGGAACATGGAAATTTCCCCATTTAGCGCTGTTTTCTGCACGTCGTTGTTACAATGATAAACTACGACGCATGCGTCGATAATGCTATTCCACTGGTGAACGCTAGTCATCCAAGTTACCCTCGTTCTCTACCTTCCAGTGGTTCCAAAACCTCGTTCCACACACTATAGATATACCGATTTTGAAAAATCCGCACTATTGTATGACTTATAAGGCACCGCAGGGTCATAAAACCCTTCAACTATTTTTTATGTCATGAACTGGCTACACGATACATGAATAACCTCATAAATTTCCCCTAAGATTTACGCAGTAATTTATTCTGGCACATAATTCCAATAGAATAATTTCTCATTAAAATTTTTAACACAAATAATTTATAACGCAACTACATGTAAACTATCAACGAAAAAGCAGTTTTCACAAAATTGTTTTTTTACCAAAAGGCGTTCGTTCATATTTTTTTTCGTTACGTAATAAGGAATTATTCATTTTATTTTTTTTGAATTAAAGTTTATGCTCCAAAATTCGATTCCCTTATAAATGCTGGAACAAATTTTATTTCGTTTTTGTTTTGTTAGGCCAAGTGAAAAATTGTGTAAAAACATGAATTGTGAGAGATTTAGATTATGATTTTGGTGGATTCACTTTTGTTGTTTTTGTAAAGTTGATTTTTATTAAAATTGTTATTGAAACAGTTTGACTTTTACTTTCAAGTTAAATGAAAAATAAAATATTAAAATCTGTTTAATCTCTATTGTTCTACCTAGAAAAAAAAACACTTGAACATGAAAAGGGCATTTTGCTGATCAAAATGTTTAGTTTTATGCAACGTTGAAGAGTTCTTTTTTATATAAGTAAGAGAATACTAGTTTTGTCTTTCGGTGTTGAAAAGTTTGAGTGCCGCAGACGTGCCATAAGGCCTGGTGGTGTGTATAGCGGCGGGCGACGTACCGACCCTGCTTTTGTGGAGGGACGTTCCCTGCGTCGTGTGAGCTCCTCGACCGCGTTAGGGCCGCTACCCCAGGCGAGGGCCCCGCTTACTAATCCCGGTTGCCTGCCAGCCCCGAATATCATCCGCACTTCGGGGAACGTAATGGAAAATTGTATTTCAGATTTGACTCACCAAATTACGTCACATATCTTTCCAAATAAGACTGACTGAGCATAATGTAACTTCTTCTTAATTTTGTCAAAATGAAGAATTCGAAGCAGCGCGATGTTTGAATTCGAAACAGATGTCTCAACACCCGGATGGTTTCTACCTGGGTTTTACCCTAATGCTTTTTTTCCTAAAATTTCAGGTAGATGAATCTTCGCCACTTGGCGTATAGGTCCTTTTTACAGGGAGGTAAAGGTTTCCCCATCTGTCCTGAATTTGCATTTCTTTTTCGTCCTTTCAATCTTATCTTTGGAAGATTTTTGAAAATGTTTCTCGAAACAGTGATAAGCTAAATTTAAAAGTAATTACTGAAAACATGTGATAGTTAGGGTTATCTTATTTGTATATTCAAATCTCTGTGGACTTTTATTTATTGCAGACATAAAATTAGCAAAACTTTTAGAACTGAAAGGGTGAAGGTAATGGATTAAAATCATCGGAAAAAATCCTTCAAAAAATGTTAACGAGTTCAGGGTTTTTTCAATTTGATTCCATTTTTTTCATACTGTATCGAAATGATGTCAAATTAAAGGGAGGAGACATTATTCCTGTGGTAATTACACAAGGTGTGCTGGGAGAAGGATTAAACACAGATAACCTTGAAGAGAGTAGTTTCTCATGCGACGAGTTACGACTAAGCGGCCTTCGAGAGACCGGCCTATGGCCACTCGCTACTGACTGCAGGACTTCACTTGCGCAGGAATAACTAAATTAAATAGAAAGCGTTCATAGAAAATCAAAAGAGTTGGACCGTACTCATTTGACGTTCACTCTAACTTTTAATGCCTTATTTTCCGTAGTTTCTCTAGTTAATGAGTCAACAGAGCGCCAACACTTTTAGAAAAATCCTAAAAAAACTGTTTCGCAATTGTTTTCACGAAAGAAACATTTTCTTCAAATTACTTATTTTTAAATTTTATTAAATTATACCTTTGTAATATTTAAACTTTAAATGGGGAAAATGAAACAAATAATTAATATTTGTAAACGGTAGAAAAAAATATTTTTGCGATGCAACTCGAAGGAAAATGTGATTGTGTTTGATAAAATATGCGGTCAAATTAAGTGTGTAAATACTAACATAATAATTCTTATCCGAAGCGCATTTCTGTTGATATTTCATATAGGCAACCAAATATACAGCAGCATAGAAAGAGTTTTGTCAATTTTCAGTAGCAGAAAAAAATGTGTTTATACGCATTCAAAAGCCCATATTGAGTTGTTGGTAAAAAACAGAAATATCAAAACTAGTTTTGGAACAAAAAAGATATTTTTCTACAATCATGAAAAAACATGAACTTTTCATATTAAAATTAATACGCGAAATTGGTCATTTGTTGTTAAGTGCACAGGACAATATTTACTTTTAAGATAAAAAATTAAAAATGCCGCAAATCGATCAAAATTTGGCCAAGAATCGAAAAAAAATAAAACTTTAAAATAGCTGCAAAAGACCAAGAAAAGTGTAAAAACGTAGATACGCGAGAAATAAATTTTTGATAAATTTTGTGTATGTATTAATATACTAGATTAGAACAGAAGCCGGTGTGATGGTGTAGTGGCAAAAAGTCCCTCTTTCCGGCAGGTAGGTCTGGGGTTCGAACTCCGGTAAAGTCAGCAATTTTTCTCTAATTCAAATTCAAATACAACTTAAATAAATGTCAAAACATGTGCACATGTTCTAATAAGTAATAAGTATAATAAGAGAAAAAAGAGCGATTAAAACGCATAGGAGCAATTAAGAGAGAGAGAGTGTGTATAAGAGAGAGTAAAGCATAAGAAAGAGAAAAAGGATAAAGAGCAAAAGAGCTTTTTAATCGTAAGCCCAGATTTTTAAATTTTTCTAAGAAAAAATCAAATATTAACAATTTAAATAAGTGTCAAACGATGTCGCCTACGTGCTTTAAAACATGTGCGCATGTTCTAATAAGTATAATTTTACCTGAATTTTCATTTATTATTATTTCTGTATTTTTTTAGTGCTTCCAAATTTCCCAACAATTCCCAGGAAAAAATAATTGCTATCGCGCGACAAAGATGGTTAACGTTTTACACATGTAAATAATGTGATAAAAGAATTCATAAAAAGTATTTGCTTTTTCTTGTTAATAATAAAAAGGCATTTTGTAAATGTTGTTTGAGCCTATTGGAATATAAAGTGTTGGAACCGAGGACACGTTTTTATCTTTTTTCGTTTTGTTATCCCAACTTTGGCAGCCCAAACTCTTCTATTAGAAACTTGGTTCGTGCTAGCAATTAAAATTCAACTTAGTTTGAAGAATGACTTGAAGTTAGTTAATAAATTGAAATTTTTATTTATGCGATTTTGTTAAATTCTCAGCCGTTTGGAAGGTTTTCGAAAGTGTTTCTCTTGTTGCAGAATTGTGCCATGATGGGTTTGCAGGCGACTACAGGGAAACGTAAGTTAGAAGCGGCAACAGCTCCAGGAGACTCCTCCCCTCCAAAGTCCGGTCGATGGGAGGCGGACGATTGCATAGCGCGACTTCAAGCGGTGGCTGTACCCAGCGACACTTGGAGGTCCCCCACGCCGTCGCTGGCGGCGACGCTGCTCTCAAGCAGCGATGATTATGAGGACGATGACGAGTTCGACGACGAACTATCGGACGACGGCATACCCGAACCGGCGAGATTCAGCCAACCCTTCAACCGGTACCAGTCGGAGTACTGGCAGTACTACCAACCCCCGCAGCAGCAGACGATTCGCTGCGAGGAGAATGGAAAATCGTACCTGGAACTCGGTGCTTCCCCGCCTATGCGGACGCGGTGCTGTGATGGTCGAACGCGGTGGTGCCATGTGCCCTGTTATAGGCAGCGGAGGCTCGCGGTGCTCAATCTCTCCATGTGCAAGCTGGCGAGGTACCGTCAATGCTCCGACCCCTCTCTAAGACGATCCGTACTCATCTGCAATACGTTGAGGAGGCTCGAGCGAGAGATGGAGGTAAACACCAAAAATTATAATTTTTATTAAGTTGGCAACTTTGACAATCAAATTCAAACGTCACACTTTAATAGTCAAATGTCATTCATTTGCAAGGGACGGTTACTGACCTAGCCGTCACCTAGACCACTTCATACCTATAACAACTCAGTGTTACCAACAGATTTTTTTTCAAAAAATTTTGCGATGTGTTAGTAATAATAATGTTTTGCTTTTAGATGGAGCCCCCCGAGCCGAGTTACGCGCTGCCGGAGTTGTCGCCGCCGAGCAGACCTTCCCCCGTGCCTGAGCCCAGCTACGAGCAGAGTTTGCGAGAGATGACGTGCTCGTCGGGGCGCGCTACCCCCTTCCCGTCCGCCGCCCCCGACACGGACTCGGGTCTCGGGGACGATGAGATGACGCGGCCCATCAACTGGGGCTCCGTCCTCAGTTTAACTTCTCAAACGGATCTAGAATCGCTGAACAACAACGAGTTGTACGCGGAACTGGGGCTGTCGAGTGATCCCCCCGAATGGAAGGAGCCGTCGACGTCGCGACCGGATAACGAATGGGACGGCTTCATGCACGTGCTGGTCGGAGGTACGTAGCAGAATGTTGGTGCTTCCGCTTTCCTCAGGTTGTGATCACTTAGTTAAAGACATCAGTGCAGTGCAGGAATTGTGCAGCTATTGTTGACTGTTTTTATTTTTATATTCTATTTAGCGATTGGACTGAGGTACTTAGCAAGTCGGAAGTCTTGGACTTCCCACTAGACTTATCGTAACGGATTGATCTCCATCGCTCAATTAACTTAACTAAGCTCAAGACATGAGTTTTATTTGTTTATTGATATTATTTCGTGTTACTGACCCGTCAGGGCATTCCTCTGTAAATAATTTTGTAATATATTGTGTATAATGTAAATAAGAGAAGATTTCTAACTAGGTCTATATTTGTAAATAATTCTATGTTATACATATATTTTAAATGATGTGTGAATTTATTAATTAAATTGGCGATATGGTTCTACACGTAACAAATAACTCCCAGGCTGAAGCCACAGCGAACAAACCTTCCTAAGTATTTCATTCATTTTTGACTGATTCGCGCAAAACGAGGAAATTTACGACTAATAGTTCAAAACTATGACCAATGTTCCTTTCTTCAATTTTAAAGTTACCGTAGAAGTTAGAAGTTTTTTTACCTAACGTTTAATGTCAACAAAACCTGTTTTTCTGTCGATGTTTCTATAAATGTAGATTTTAATGTAACAAATTTCAACAGCTGGGAGGATGAATCTAGTCCATCATTGGCCATTATCAAGAAGAATTAATTGTGAGCCAGTATTATTATATATAAAAAAAAATCTTAAAAATAAAGTTGGTAACTTAAAATACTTGTTCAAACCGTCCCAAAACTTCTTTGATGATGGCTACAATGAGATGTTTGTAGGTGTACACCATGTTATTTAATAGCTAGTTAATTCTCTTTGTGGCCTCTTTTCCATCAATGTCCATTGATGTTAAAGAAGCTTTTCAGTTTCTTGCCATGACACTTCATTTTCAATTTTTGTATTTTTTTTACTCTGTATTCACGCTGTGCTCTTTTAAATCCAGTTCCTTACAATCAGCTAGAGTTATATATTTTTCTTTCAATAAAAACGCTCGACTATAAAACTGAGATTACATAAATAGTAAGACGACCGATAATTTAATGGAGCACAGTGGTGAATGGTACAAATTTTGTGGTGATATTTATTTATTTGAAAAGGTGTTGTATTAACATCAGTGAATTAAAAGAAAAAATTAGTTTGTAACAAATAACAATACAAGGGCACAATTAAATATTGTTAAATATTTAAAGTATTGAAATAAGAAATTGTTGTGGTACGATAACTTAAGTTGTTGAAATTGCAATTTTATTCCACCTCTGTAAAATAGTAAAATTGAACCGTGAGGCAATCAATATTATACAGTTTTATGAAAAATAGCTGTGTTTTTTATTCTAAAAGAAATTATATGTGCACAGAAATTTAAATATTTTGATAAGATTGCAATAAAAAGATTTTTTGAAACATGTTGTTTCGACGCCTGAATTTTCTGGACAAATTGTGCCTTATTTAATACCAAATTTTTATTTATTATTAAGACAACGACAAATTGTATTTATTAATTCTGCGCAATTCTCCTGAAAATTTAGGCCTATAGTTTTAAGTAAAAGTACTTGTACTTCGTCCCACATCGACGTGACGTCAATAATAATTACGTACAACACTTGATTGTGTGCAAGTAACATGTGATATCATGTAATATGTTAGTGTTAAAAAATAAATCGGTATATATACATATTACCTCATTTCTTGTTTTATATTTTTATGTTTTAATATAAACAACTAAAGTCACAAGTCTTTAATTATTGACTATTTTACCAATAATTGAAGTTAGTTTAGTATAACATGGAAAAATAATTATATATATTAAATACCTTCGGGGACACCCAAGATAAAATTCAAATTTTTCGAGCATTCACTAATTCGACATTTTTCTAATTTGAATAAATTCAAAATTGTGCTTTTGGCGACATCTATGATGAGGAGCAGGAGCAGCAAACTAAAAAGCAGTTTTCTTTTTTATTTTGAACTTTATTTTTGTTTTATTAAAATAAATATTTAAGTAAGCAATGTTTAAAATCTTTTAAATAAATCCAACAATAATACATTTAATAACTTTTATTACTTATTCGACCAATTTTTAAATACTTTGAGTGTTGCCACTGATCAAAAACCAAATATTGATTATTTCTAAGGTTTTACACACTGGTTGTCAACTTTCACGTTGTCACATAACCTCGATTTTATTATAACCTTTAAAAACATTACTCTGAAAAGAAAAAAATAGGTTTAGTAGAATTTGTGCACAGAAAGTAGTGTATTTGTTTATTTTTTAATTAAAAAGTATGGCCAGAGGTAAGGTTAAGTACAGAGATGTGGTTGGTGGCCGTTCGAAAAAATCTAAAAAGTTTGATAAAAAGAAAGCCAAACCGAGAAAGACTTATAGTTTGTATCGGCAAGACACTAAAAAGCCTATTAGGAAGCGTAAATTTGAAACTAGTGATGAGGATTACGAGAAACGACAGAAAGTTGAAAAAGAAGTCCAACCCGAGGAAGAGTCGTCAGAAAGTGAGGAGGAAGTCGATCCAATGAAAGAATTGATGTCTACTTTTGGCTCAAAGCTTCAACATAAACAATCACTTGCAATAGATAGTAGTGACGAAAGTTCAGAAGAGGAAGATGAAGACTCTCCCGAGGCAGATGAAGACATTTCTAATCAGAATGAAGACCATGTTAACAAGGAGGATGAAACATTAATAGAAAATGAGGACAACTTAGATTCAGAAGATGAGAATGAAGTTGCAGTTGATAGTACCCAAAATGAGGATAGTGATAACTTGAATGATCCATTTGTAAAACACGTTTGTTACGAATTCGATGAGAGTGTTTTAAAGTCATTACAAAGTACACCGGTTTTGGTCAAAGATTTTGTTTTAAATTGGCCGAATTTAGGACGCCTATTAATTCAGATACCACAGTATGAAAAAGTAAAAGAAGAAAAAAATTCTTTTACAATAGAAGAAAAGAAGAAATTTGCACCACCGGGATCAGTGCCCAATAAAATTAACACTTCAGATCTTAAAAACCCCGAAAATTTATTTATTAAATCACAAATTATAAATAATTTATCTAAAGCAAATAATGCACTAAAAGAGGATGATACAGTATTTACAGATTTTCAGTCTGAATTGTTTTCAATAATTAACAATTATCAAGATTTGTATTTCACCCAAAGAAGTTTTAACAATGCTGAGGAAATCAGATTTGTTTATTGTCTTCATGCTGTAAACCATATTCTAAAAACGAGGTTAAAAGTTGTTCACCATAATGTGCGATTATCAAAAAAGGATGACGTTCCTGAGGATTTTAGAGATCAGGGATTAGTTCGACCGAAGGTAAGTCCCAACTTTTTATACCTTATTTTTATCCCGAAAATTTATAGATTCTTATGGTTGTTCCATTCAAAGACTCGGCATTTAAAATAATACAAATGATAATAAACATACTATTGCCTCAGGATAAGGGTCACATAATGAATAAAAAAAGATTTTTAGAAGAGTACACAGGCAACGAAATTCCAATGCCCAAAAAGAACCCCAAACCCGAGGATTACGAATTAACTTTTACTGGAAACACAAGCGACGATTTTAAGATTGGCATAACTGTCACAAAAAAGAGCTTAAAGGTTGATACGCAATTTTTTGGGATTAAATTAACGTAAATTATTTTAGCTTTTTGCCGATTTTTACTCTTCTGATATTATCATTGCCTCGCCTCTGGGGCTGCGGACAATAATTGGCGCTGAAGGCGAGCCCCAACGCGATTACGATTTTCTCGCTTCTATAGAACTTTTAGTTTTGGACCAAACGGAATTATTTTTTATGCAAAACTGGGACCACTTTATCCACGTCATAAATCACCTCCACTTGCAACCAAAAGACTCACACGGTACCGACTTTTCCCGAGTTCGTACTTGGAGTTTGAATGGATGGGCCCAATATTACAGACAAACGTTAATATTTTCGTCCATAGTTTTACCCGAAATTAATTCAATTTTTAATAAGAAGTGTAATAATTTCGCTGGAAAAGTGAAAATCTCAAATCCGGTCGAGTTGGGCTCTATTGGACAAGTCATTGTGCAAATACCGCATGTATTTCATAAATTTGAGGCCTCAAATGCACAAACTGCAATTGAATCCAGATTTGAGTTTTTTATTAACAAACTTTTGCCACTACAGAGGGACAGTTTGATGAAACAAACAATGATCTATGTTCCAAGCTATTTCGACTATGTGCGATTGCGGAATTATTTTAAAAAAGAAGAGCTTAGTTTTGTACAAATTTGTGAATATTCGAAGGTAATTAAAATCGTCTAAAAAATTTTTTTCTTTCAATTTTTCTTATAGGACGGTAAAGTGGCACGAGCTCGAGATATGTTTTACCACGGAGACGCCCACTTTTTATTGTATACCGAGAGATTTCATTTTTTCAATCGCGTCAGAGTTAAAGGAATTCGCCATTTAGTTTTTTATCAACCACCAACTTTTCCTCATTTTTATTACGAAATGTGTAATCTTATGCAGGTAATTGGTGATTATATTTCTTTACCCGTTTCATTTATTGCTACTTTAGGAAGCCAACATGAATAAAAAAATCGGTAGTTTATCGAATATGACAGTAAATGTCGTTTATTCAAAATATGATGTTCATCGGTTAGCGGCCATTGTTGGGACAGAAAGGGCTACAAAAATGCTACAGTCGGAGAGGAATGTTCACATGATGGTCACCGGTGCTGATTAAAAGACAGAAATTAAGATTCTAAATGTGATTGTTTTTTATGTTAATAAAAAAATTAACAAAATCCTGTGTTGTTTTGAAACTTTGCTTGCGATTTGATTAAATTAATTTATCTACTGAAAGGTTGGTATTTTGAACCCGGCGTAAATGGTCAAGTCGCAAACCTACTTTTGTAGAATCTACTATAATTTGGATAAAAGCCGTAATATTGTCTATAAAAATAAATCATTATATCAAAATGTTAGCTAAAAATACAGAATAAACCCTATTAGGAAGTAATACACAAAATGTAAACATGTCATGGGAGCAAACAGGAAGTATTTGTTTGTCCTAGTCGTTTTCATCGTAGGGGTATTTGTACATAATTTTTTTCATAAATGTGCTTGTCTTCTCAAATTCATCACTGTCGAAACTGAGTCCAAAATCCGGTGACGTTGTGTTTTCGTCTGTGGTCGAGGCCGTCGAAAACACTTCGTTTGTTGCAACATTGGTGATTTGTTGTTGCATTTCTGTAACAAAAATGTGGTACAAATTTCTTATTTTTCTACTCTCACCTGCAACAATGTCGCATTTCATTTGCGTTTCGCGTTGCATCGGATATTTGGGTAAAGTCTTTTGTCCTCCGTTCCACAAGAAAACGTAATACAACGAGAGCATGATTGCCGCCAACGAAACGAAAAATACATAAGCTATGACTGTTAAAACTCTCACAACCTTCTTTTTGTGTTTGGGTTCGTAAAGTCGGTCTTTGGCTTCCTCTCCCGCAAGTTTAACACTAGTGTCCACTAAATTGTTGGTTTTAATCCACTGTGCTTCCGTGCAGTTGATGCCGTTTTTCATGGAGATTTTGTACGACATTTTAGATTTGAAAATAAGAAGAGCTTTGGTGAGGAATTTACACGCCACGCTGATGGATTGGGCTGAATTACTGCTTTTTAATAATAATGTACACTAAATGCGGTCTGGTTATTATGAGTTATTTCTATTCGTTTACGTTTGTCTGCTTGGGGGGATTTTTTAGAACAATCGATCATTTTACAGCGTTCAAAACAGTCGGTTGCTACTTGCTTTTCAAATCAGGACACTATTGTTTTGATTTTCGCATCTTCCACACCGGGTCAATCAATAAATTACAGCTGTTTGGAGTAAAGCAGGACAGGGATGCCGATGCGCAACCTCCACAATTCAAAGAGGGTTTCCATATTTTGATAGAAAAAATAAAGATATTTCAAGAAAAATATTTTATCTGATTGGAATGCGCTCAAGCTCAAATCAGTAGTAATGTAACAACCGTCGAGGAAGTTATGGTTCAGAGATATTTTTACTTTTATACAACTCGGCTTAAAATAGTACTCATATTTTTCATGGTTCAAAAAAAAAAAAAATTTTACATTATAGTACTTAACGAAAGTTTTACTTTAACGTTTTAGATACATTGATGATACCCTGTCATTCTTACACCTACAGGGTAAACATATAAGTTCCATATACGACTTAAACACCAATAAAAATTAAATGGGTGAAAATGACTACAGTTTCTCTCTCCCGTGTCCGTTTCTGTTGTCGTTGAGGTCATTTCCGTTTCTCTTTTCTGTTGTGCAACTATACACTTTTGAAATGTCGAAGGTCTTCTAGATTAATCCAAAAAAATTCTGAAAATATTTAAACAAGCAAATTACGTTTCCGTTTCTGTATTCCAATTAATATTGATATTTTTAAAATACAAAATTATCAGTCTATTGGCAGTAGTCAAATTTTTAAATCACTGTTAAGATTATTGGTTTAGAAATGCGTATTAAAAATTTTAATTAAAAACCAGTTTATTTTTGTTGTAATAGATACAGGGTGTTCCGTTTTTATTGTTACAAATTTAAACAGGTGATAGGATATTCAATTCTCAGACAAAAGTTTCCTATAAACATGTATCGAAAAATGCTTGGTAAGGGAGCTACACCACCTGGAAGGGGGGTAATATGTTTTTGCTAATATTTCAGAAACCATTTAAGACAAAATTACAAAATTTGGTACAGATGATTATACCTTTATACACCTAAACGAATTCAAACATCAAATGTCGAAATTTTTAATCAGGGGCGTACGAAACTAAGGAAGTGTAAGGTAAAAAAAATACCCTATTTATTTTAGCTTTAGTTTCTCGGTACTTTCAGCAACAAAATCTTAAGTTCGATAGTTTATCACAGAAAACTCTCTCTTGTGTCGATACGACTTAATGTTTTTGAATAAAATGAATTTAAAATTTATGTTACACGCCAATACAACATTCAAATCAATCAGAATTTACAGAATAATAAAAGAAAGAAATTCATATTGTTTAATCAACCTCAACAAATTAACATTACATTACAGTAACGATAATAACATTAATGAAATGAATTTGCCTAAACCTAAAGGAGTTGTTCAAAGTGACCATCATTTTGGTCAATGCATAACTAAAGAAACTAAAGCCAAAATAGATAGGGTATTTTTTTTACCCTAAACCCCCCCAATTTCGGACGCCCCTGGTTAAAAATTTCAACATTTGATGTTTGAATTCGTTTAAGTGTATAAAGGTTATCATCTGTATCAAAATTTGTAATTTTATCTTAAATGGTTCCTGAAATATTAGTAAAAACCTATTAGCCCCCTTTCAGGGGGTGTAGCTCCCCTACCAAGCATTTTTCGATACATGTTTAGAGGAAACTTTTGTCTTAGAATTGAATATCACCTGTTTAAATTTGTAACAATAAAAACGGAACACCCTGTATATAGAGTGGTTTTAATAGCTGCAGAAATTTTAACGAATAAAAATACAGGAAAGTCGCGCACCTCTGTGACACTGTATCATCGGGCGATGCCCTAGACAACAAGAAAAATATTTAAAAAAATCTATCTATTAAAATTTCGAAGTTGAGAGTTTAAATTTTACACTTTGACACTATTTATTTCTGTTTATTTATTTTTATGCTTAGCTAAAAGTTAAAAGTTGGGTATTTTATAACAGGGAAGTAATTTTTAATTTTAAATGCTTTTCACAGTTGTTGGGTCAATATTTTCTTGAAATTTAAAATTAAGTTAAACTAAAAATATGTAAGAAACTAGGAATTAAATTTAGGGGAGCGATGGGTATTGGCGCTCACCTAAATTTAAATTGATATTTTGAGAGACATAATTATATTCTAAGGTTTTGTTTTCGCCAATCGGTTGCCTGATATCTAGAGAAACCAACTCTATGTAAAAAATTCTCAAAATAAAAGTCAAAAATGTAAAAAAAAAAGATTTTACAATAACGCGCAAAAGAGCGTCATTGCCCAACTGAGTAGGGTAATGCCGCTCAAGTAAGTACCATGTCGTTAAATTGAAACAAGTTAACTATTACCTTAAAATGCACTTTCCACAAGAATACCTATTACCAAATTCTTTGCAAAAAGGCATATTTCAGGCTGAGCACAATTGCCCAGATTGTGTTGAACTTTTAAAAACACTGACAACTTCAAAGACGGATATTTATCAAAAATGGTTAATAACGTTAAGTGTAGATGCAGTATTTCCATTTCCATTTTTTTAATTAAGAATAAATGTAAAATGGCTTTATAAATCTATGTAGAAATATTAAGTGAAGTAATAACAGCAGTACGCAAAACACATCGAACAACACTATTCGAATATTTCACTGCTGAATAACATGGCTTATGCACGAGATACTTCTCTTATTATAAAATTAGATGGCGGATCATGAACAAATTCGAATAATACTCAAATAAGTCAAAAATAACATGAGCGCCATTGACCGCTGAGCGCAATTACCCGTCGCTCCCCTACATTTACACAGATGAAATAATTCTTGCTAGGAACAAGGAAATCAGTTTTTTCTTACAAATATTGATATAAAATTTATGAAAAAAAAGTTTTAAATCACTGATGTTATCACGATAACTAATCCAAATTAACCTATTTAAATGCTTATAAATTTTAGGAATTTGCAAATGTTTATTGCAGCCAATTAATAAATATTTTTAAAATGCAAGAAAAGACTGCTATATTACAAGTAAATATCTTATAAATTAGGTATTGTACATTATGCATTTAGAATACGTGAAGCAAATTAATGAAGCGCAAACAAAAAGAAGTCGTTTATAGAAATATAGCAAAATTTAAAAACATTGTTTAAATTACATGATATGATAAAAAATATTGTAAACGTCGATTTTGAATTACATAATATTTTATAATATCGTTTAGAGGATCTGATTTTCATCAAACAATAGATTCAATTTGATTTATTCTTGAAAGCTTGATATTTGAAAGGAACAAAGCTTCAGTTTTATAAATAAGAATTGTCGTTACGTGTGTTTTATGCTTGTATCGATATTTTGTCACTTCAGATGTGACTATTATCTTCCGTAAATACATTTTGATTGACATATTTTTGTGACAATTGTTACATATAGAAGAATCGTTAACCTGATGGTGATCTGTGATTACATTTTAACGAAGTTATTATATCGTTGGAAAGTTACTACTTTTACTTACGATGTAATAAAATAATCTTTGCCATCTGATGAATATTACGCAATATAATAAAGACCAATTTATAGAATTCGTATGGCTATCGTCTAATAGGAAAGAGAGCTACTAGCTACAATAGAACAATCACTTTCTTGCAGCATTATGTAAACCTTAAGAAGCAATTTAAACGTCCGTTTTACTGCTTTGATATAAAGCAGACTTTTATGTTTGTGAATTTTTTCTTAATTTAAAAACGAAACCAGATTGGATGCTTTTTATGGCTGTTTCATATTTAAATAGGAATTAACATTATTGAGTCAAGTATAATAAGCAAGGTTAAGCATAAAGAGGGGTAATTGTTTTGTTAAAAAATTAGTGTATTTTGTTTGACCTTTTATTGCCAACTTTATGGGTTTAATTTGTGTAACTGTATTAATGCTACTACAAAATATTATATCCAATTAGTAACTTAATCAATTGCAATCTCTGCACTGATAACGTTTTTGTAAAGAACAGTTATCTAATTAGATCGAAGACTGGTAATATTTTTGTCGCCATTCTCTTGTACTAATAAAATTTGCATTCAAACACTAATTGTTAAAAAAAATCAATTTTCTTTTAAATTAATAAAGATCGATTTTGTGTAAGCTAATCCACTTGAAAACACGCATAATCTTCTTACATAAAACTCTTCTTAAAGTGAATACATGTATGGCTTCGCAAACGAGCGGTTTGCTATTTTTATTGATAAAGCACTGAGTAATCAATAAAGCCAATAATTCCATTTAGCGCACTTAAATGTATTAAATTGCCGGAAAGTAATTGAATAAATTAGAAAATCACTCAATTAGTGTCCATCAATCACGATGATGAGTTTTTCGGAATTCGAACCCAAAACACCTGCAATTTTGAAAATTCTATTTCTAATAAAAATTTCATCTCGTTTTCAATCAGTGAGATTTTTTGTATGAAAAGATCCTTATCTACCTATTTGTGGAAGTTCAGTGTAGGTGGATCCGGGAGTCGTATTGTTAGCTTCCTCCATAAATGAAGATGCGACGCCGGAAGGAACGAATTCATTATGCAGAGCATAAGTTTTTTGTTCGTTCCACATAAAGATATAATAAATTGATAAGATGATAGCTGCCATGGACACGCTGAGTATGTACGCTAATACCGTGAGTACCCGAATAATTTTCGGTTGAGATTTTGGCTCGAAAAGTGCATTGTCCTTTGAAGCTACAGGCGATTCCGGCGAGTCGTCGACATTTATGTCTTCTGCTGATGACATTTCCGTCTACCGGTTCATTCCGTCTCGTTCAAAATTACGCTAAAATTGTCACTTTTGTTTTAAATTTGAAAAAATTTCAAATTCTTACCTCAGAAACTCATTCGAAAAATTTTGACATGCAGGAACGGTAAACCATCGATTGGAAAAATTACCAGTTTCCTGAAGTTCTTACGCGGATGCACACTGATTATTATGTTATCTAAAGCGCCGCGACGACCGTGAATGTTACACAAACAAATATTGGAGGAGAGCGTCATGTTTTTAATGTAAATTACACATGCGCAAGCTATCTTTTTCGAATATATCATTTTCAGATAAATGAAAATTATGACAACACTCATAATTGATCAATTTTAAGTATAATTAATTAAGTCAAATCTAACGCAATTCTTGTTGCTTTGTTACGAATTTAATAATACAGTTGGTTGGAGGAATCTGCCTCCAAATTGCGCTACATATTAAAATTAAAGGCTGTTTATTTTATGTATGAGTGTTTATACTCAGTTTCTTCGCACTCTATAAATATTTTCGCGGAGATGTTGCAAAAATTCGAGAGGTTTAATTTTTTCTATCACCCTAACATAACACAGAAAGCTCTATTTTAGTTTGATTTAAGCTCACAAAGTTGAAACAGTTAATGAACTTCTCGTAGAAATGAAAAATAGCACATTTCTCGCCTTCAAATGGTTCTATATTTATAAGGAAATAAATGTATTTTTCTCGGTAAATAACATAACAAGGCCAACATGGATGCGAGATATTATTAATCAGGTATCACATTAACCGTTTAATCGATGTGTCTCATCATTATATTATTTTTATTGGTTAAATTTGTTTAAATTGAATATAAAAAATGATAAATGTAGGCAAATGACATAACGAGAGTCCGGCCCTTTTGGGAGTTTAATTATATGAATGAGGTCTATACCTACGTTTTAACCAAAGCACTGGGAAAGCTGATAGTTTTTGCATCATATCAAACCAGTGACTTAATTAAGACCTTTGAAAACTTTAATTTTGATTGGATAAGGCTGGGTTAAAGGGATTTTCTCTTGTGGCGTTTGAAATGTTAAGTTTTGCGTGTATAAAAATGGTATTTGAAATGATATCAACGTTATTTAAAGACTCAATATTAGAAACTATATCTACAAAAAGGCTGAAACAAAATTAAAAAATATTATCAAATTACGCCTACTTGAATGAACATATGTTTGTAAAAATATTTATACAAGCATAAATGCTTGTCGTCAATGAAAAAAGAATTTGGCAAATCGATAGGCATTATTTTTCTGAACTGCTCGGTAATTTTACTGTCTTACATTTCCTAATAAATAAGAATGATATTAAAACATAGCTCATAGTCATTAATTAAAAAAATGTCACAGTAGGTTGCCATTTAAAAATTAAAAATCTTTTTTTGCTAAACTAGAAAACTAAAAGGAATTTAGAAAAATTTTATTCTTGAAAAACAATTCATTTTTATAGTAGGTACTTTACACTGCACTTATTATTTTTGTTCGTAAAGTAATTAGTTTATGCAAAAAACACTTCGTTCCATACTTTTTATTTACCCGGTATACCTAATGCAAATTAGGAATTCATTCGTTTAAAGGTAATTATAGCGGGTAAAAATCTGTGGTAAGCAGCAAAATTGTATGATTTACAACTTTAGTGAAAATTTTTAATTTTGGTTGGGCTTCTATAATGGATACCCCGCAAATTCGTTTTAATCTAGCCCTAAACTTTGTTAAAAAAATGAACTTTGAAATAATGTGAAAAAAAAAGGAAAATTAGAAAGAGCAAAACAATAAGCTCTACACTTTTAAATGTTGACTGATAGTATAAAGTCTGAGACACCCTGAACGCAGAGGAGTTTTAATCCAAACAGAATAATTTACAATTTATCCTTAATGCATTAATTTATTTTAAATACATCCTGAATGCGAGATAAAAAGTTATTTCAAGCTTTTTTTTTAATCACCGAGTGAGTAATTATTATACATGATTTCAAATAAAGTTCTGATCAAAGTGACCTGTGACTTTGAAATTAAATTGGTAACACCGAAAGATATGACAATAAAAATGTGACGTTTGGATTTAGTAGTTTATATGTTACCAACTTAATTTCAAAGTCATAAGACACGTTGATCGGAAATTTATTTTTGAAAGCATTTCAAGTGCTTACAAGTTCTTTATTTTTTTGTGTTTTCAGTGATTAATTAATAACTGTTTAATTTTAGAATAAGTTGGGAAACACTATTTTTACGATATTATAATGGAAAAGTCTAATCATTGCGCAAATTGTCCAACTTGAAAAAAGCAGACTGCGTAACCACCCCTGTTTTAGTCAATCACGAATATACTTTTTTTTTCTTAATAAATTGTGCCAAACCTAAATTTCAGATTTGCAAAAATGTGAGTAAATAATGACCAAGTTTTTAGCGCTTAATGATCTGCGCTCATTAAAATTTATTTCTATATTATTTCATTAGTCACTTGCGATAAACAAATATTTGCGCACGCAAGTGTCATGTTTTTTCGAATGAATCTTCGAATTTTCCGTAAACGTTAATGTTCATATTTGAAACTAAAGTAGGACAATAAATTGAAAAATGGTTAGTCTCTCAAGAAGTTTCAACACCAATTCAGGCGTAAGTAAATGTAAATTTCAAACATAACCTCAAAGTTGTGACATGTGAGTCACTTTTAAAAATAAACAATCGATGCTTGCAGGGTGCCACGTTTTTCAGTGAATCTGGAAATATGGGTGACACGGAGCATTTGCAGCCTATTTTGGAGTCTTATGGTACTTTTCGTCCTTTAAATACAGTGCCAATTTTTAGCCTGCATTTGCTCTTCGCGTTAGCTTTAGAGGTTGTGGCAATAGTGTTTGCTGCACAACATCCAGATGAGAAACACAAGTGTCGAGAATATTTTATTATTATTTATATTCACGTAGGGTTGTGGTTTCTAACATTGGTTCGTTTCAACTTTTCTCTTTAGTCACAATTTAAACGCTGCTTCCAGATTGTAGACCAAATAGCAAGACGTAAACATTATAATCTCAGAATTCTGGGTTACTTGGACTTCTACAATAAAACTCATGTCCATCATCGTCTTCCACTGTATGTTGTTAGTCTGTGGAATGTTGTCATTATGATAATCCAAGCTATAGCTCAACAGTTCTACCCTGACAATTTCGCTGAAAAATGTATCAATGGGGGGACAATGTCTCCTATAGGTTATCTGTGTGCCTTGATAACTTTTGAATTTTGTTTAATTGCGGGCATAAACATTAATTACATCTGTAAGTTGTCATTATGACCATTTGCAATCATTAATGGACTTGATTTTAGTCAAAGTACAGCGATTTAATAAACAAAAAGCGCCTCCTGATGTGCAAAGGGAAGAGTGGAATGCTTGTACCAGTCCCGAAGCTACAGAAATAGGAAGTCCTTTAAGGGGAGAGAAATTATATGACTTTTTACAAAAGCAGGCTGATTTGATAAGATTTCTGAAAGAACATAATGCGAAATTAGGGGAAAAATTGATGATCTTGAACGCCCAGATGCAAGCACGTGGATGACGTGAACGTTAATTTAGTGTTTACATTTGTTATTGTGATAGTGTTATTTAATCATTTTAATTACATTTTTATATCAGTGAATGTAAAATAATTGTATACATGATTGTTTCTAGTGGTAACTAATATTGTTAATCTAAAATAAATGAACAGATAACATATAATTTTTCTATTTAGAAAATAGGGAACGACTGTAATTATGTAAATAATAAAAATTAATCTTCTAAACACCAAAGTAACTGGTTATAAATTATGTAACAAAGTACATATTCAGTTAGAGATTATAGAATTTGTAAAAAATCAATCTCAATATAATACATAGGTATTGCATGTTTTGCTCTTTTAAAAGTTATTAAGAATTATTCTAAGAAAATATGAAACTGTAAAATATGTTTACTGTTTTGCGTCTTTAACAACGCTGTTTAACGAACTCGTTTGGGTGCGTTAACAGCCTAGTGTATTTTATGTTTTTAATGTCGGTGACAATGTCGTTTGAAGTAAATTGCTTTCAATAACCTTATCAATTTCCCAAATTTCCGGTGGCGTACATGAAAAAAATCTTGAGAGTTCATCCCCGGATTACACACAATGAGACAAATGCCAGTTTGCGTTGAATTTTCCAACGCTAAATTGAAAAAAAAATTGTATAAAGGACTTTTCATAGAAGGCCATTCAAGCAATCGTTTGTTTTTTACGGCATCCACTTCTGTAGCTCGTATTTTAATATAGTACTACTTTATTGTCTAGTTATTCTATAAACGAAGCTAATTAATAAACAAGTACCTAAATCAAATGGTTTCAAATTAACACAGTTGATTAATAATGAGCGGAAACTGTTTTTTTTTGTTTTTTTGATATGTGAGTAAATATAATTGAAACATATCACTGATGTTGGCTTCATTTAACATTGCTACGCTTTACCTAATAACCAATTTTAATGGTCGAGTGATATACTCGTAATATTTCCATATAAATAAATGGGTACGAACACAAAATACCTCTTTCTTTTCTCGGTCACTGCGTGAAAGCAAAAGTATTACATACTGAAACCACTCATATACCTGTTTAATTTACATCCATCCAGACACAAGTTTGGTTGAAAAAGATGTAGTAGATGATAGGTAAAAGTGCAATAGTGATAAAATGAAATTTTTAGTCTTCTGTTTTTTTACATTGTTTCTTTTATTTTATAATTGTTATAATGTTTTGTGTCAACAAAATACAACATCGACAACCACTGGTCAGTATCTACATTTTTTTGCTTGAAACAAAAACAGGATTA
The DNA here is from genome assembly GCF_015345945.1 of Tribolium madens. Taxonomy (NCBI): domain Eukaryota; kingdom Metazoa; phylum Arthropoda; class Insecta; order Coleoptera; family Tenebrionidae; genus Tribolium; species Tribolium madens. Next base: position 6,488,426 of record NW_025401063.1, read on the forward strand.
AATTCTTAATTTTTAAAAATAAATATACATATTGGATAAAAAAATTGTATTTACTTAATATATACTTGTTAGATATATTATTATTGTTTTAATTGAAAGGTGTACTGAGTACACATAGTAATTTGAAAATATTTAAGGAAAAGTGATAGTAAAACCTACATATTTGGTAATTATTGATACCTATACCGTAATTCGTAATATTTCTTTCTAAATTGGATGTACAAAAATGATGCATTGGAACCAGGGTCAGGTTGTTCTAAGTCATTCTAATCTAAAATGTTTTGTGACCTTTCAACACTAGAAATATCAAAATGTGATATTGCTCAATATTTTACTAAAGTGAAAATCCAAGTAGGTTTTAAGTTGTGTTGTTGCAATAGGTATAAAAAAATGAATTTAAAGTTCACACGAAAAGATTTGTTTAAGATGAAGTAATTAACTCTACATATAATGAAATTAAATATACCTATATGCACCAGTTTAGTAAAATGGTATATTTTACGCAATAAAGCACAATGACAAAGAAAGTTATATGTAAAGAATGTGTGATCTGATGTAATAGAGTACGAAAATAAGAAAAACATTTAGTGGAAATGTCGCAAAAAGTAAAATGTATAGTCAACGTATTAACTTACACATTAGCACTAATTATTATATGAATACATTATTGCCCGTAAAATATTGACTTTTCTCCTTCTGGTTGACAAACAATTTTACTTACATGAATAAATGGTGTAAAAAATAGAAATTAAAATTAGAAATTACTTATATTATACACTTAAAAATTTAAAATAACAAAAATAACTACTCTAATTATAGCCGAATTATTATTAGGTCGGTTTTTTCATCGATTTAAATGTTAGGTAACCTGTGTACTTACGAGTTACAGAACTTTTAAACTGTATTGACAGTAATTATAAATAAAAAAAATCTACTACGCACTTTAAGTACAGCTATGTTTGTATGAATTGACCATTAGGAAACATTTTTTGTTTTGCTAGGTATATACCTACCGCTTACGGAAGAATGGACACTAGGTAAATAAATAAAAAACGTTTTTTCGATGAGAACAAAGTCTAGTTTAATTTTTGTTTATACTACATTCTGTTCTAAATAAAAGTTTGCTGTTTTTTATTAGAGAATTTGGTAAAAGCACTGTTTTTTTGTCCCCATTATTACAACTTTTATCAAATTTTACCCACTGTCCATTCTTCCGTTAACGGTAGTGTATACCTGCTGTACCTAGTATTTATTATTGATGGTCTATGCATTGCAATAAGTACGTGGTTTTGCGAGAATTTCTTACAGCCATCAAGGATTTACATTCTCTCAAACCATTTAAGATCAAGTACAACATACTTTGCAAAAAGGGAGTTTTTTAACCATCAGATGTAAACAACTATAGTCATTATTTATGCAAAAATAAAAAAATATTTTGCATCTTCAGAAAATTTTAAACTGGTTCATTGAGCAAATTTTGTAAATACAGAACAATCACTTGAAAAAAGGGGAAACATATTTTTTTCGAAATTGAATCAAATTACTTATCTCTTAAGAATGCAGGAGTTGAGAACTGTTACATTAATCTAGTACAAGGTTGATTATGCATTGATCGTAACAACGTAGGTGTCATAATAAAACCATCCGGTTAGCGCGCAATTTTCAGAGAAATTACGGCATTCAGCCACAAGAATTAAAAAAAAATGCACAAAATCGTACAGTTAAAAAATAGATAATTTAATTTTAGTGCGAAATGCCATATCTGATAGTCATAAAGCCAAAGAACCTGAAATATCCATAAACATCACCATGGGCACACCCATATCCATTCGACGCCCATCCGCAAAACCGAAGAAGTCGGCCAAATTCATTTGTCCGGGGAAAAACGACTCAAGGCCCTTTTTTTCGCTTCCTTGCAAAACAACCAAAGAATGCACTCAGTTAGGCAAGAACATGCGTTGTTGCAACAACAGATGCCTGAAAGGGGTCCCTGCACCTCCGCCAGAACCTGTTCACAGTCGTAAGTATAATTTATTACTTTATTATTCTTTTCTGAGATTGTGTTAATAGTGAATTACCCAACTGTTATTATCTAACTAGCTTTGGTTTAAATAAAAGGGAAAACCGAATTTGCAGATTTCCGATAATGACATTATACACTATTGAAACTTGATTTATGTAATCAGTTAATCACGGAATTTCCAAACTTTCTTCACTCGTAAAATCATTCAAGATGAGTCTGAAGCAACTTTTCATTACCACTTACATAAAACTTCCGCGGTAATCTCTTTTATCTGACAGTGAAAGTCGTGACTTGCTGAAAGCTAATTCTTCTTATTCATTTGCATAAATCTTTATTTTACAATTTTCAGCAACGTTGTTTGGGTTGGTGGAAAGAGCATGCCCTACTGAGCTAATTCCAGAAATTTTTGAAATAAAACGATGCATAGAAGACAGTGACTGTTCGCCCAGGATTTGTTGTCCTGAGAAGATGCTCAATGGTGATATGGTAGGATATTGCAGGACGCCGGAGGCAAAACTGGACAATATTCCTGGTGTTAGGCAACTCGTTGAACGTAAAATTTGGATAAAAAACGAAATTGTGAATACACATTTTTTTCAGCTTTTAGATTAATGATGAATTACATGCAATGCACACCTCCACCACCCCCAATCTTAGACGTTTTTCCCAAAGAATGTCGTTATCCTCTAGACTGTTTTCCAAATTTGTGTTGCCAAGAAAGAGGAAAAAGATATTGTAGGCCGCCAAAACGATCGCTTTTGACTTTGCTTACAACCGTTGCGCAGGTACATCTTTTTTCCAATTCTTCACGTTTTATTAACAACTTTTTGATAGAGAATTGTGCCAACAGAAACTGCCAGAGAAATCATCAACAGGATAGCCCCATAAGCTTGACTGACTTCTTTATACTTATACATTTTTTGTAAATGTGTTATTTAAATAAAACTACTTTTTACTAAACTGTTGTTTTAATTCAGTGAAATTAAAAATTACATTAAATAGTCAAGTGTTACAAAAAATACACTCCAAGATTTTAATCCAGCTGAAAAAATATAAATTTTTAGTTAAACTTTTTTCGTATTATTGACATTATTACCTTCTTGAAGCCAATATCAGCAGCGTATTCTCTGAAGCATTGCCGACAGATATTTAACCCATATTTGCGGATCAATCCGTGCCTGTTTGAGCAAGCTCGGCTAAAAATAATTGAAACGTTTTATTGTTGCCTTGTAAAACTCAAAGTGAATTAGATTAAAACGTGAGAAAAACGACGAAAACATAGCTCAGTGGCATCAACACCATGCGTTTTTGAGGTTATGTTATAAAAAATTTGTCTTAAAAGTTGCGAATTGTTCTATTTTGTACTTACCAAGACCTAGAGCCTTGTCCATATTTGCGTGGGTGAGAATACCAGATATTTTGGAAACCCATTTTGTGGATTTTAAATCAACGAACAACACGTCTATTCTTCGAGAACTTGACAAGAAAAGAAAGATGGAAGGCGGAAGTTCGTAGCAGATGCCGCTGTCTGTCACATTGCTTTTGCCGGCATATTTAAAAAAATGTTTGGCTGTTCAATTAATTTAAGTTTTTCGACATTACGTCGGTTTTTGATTTTCTTTTTTCTCATATTGTAAATTATAATACGGTGTGGTTTTGTATATAAATGCTTTTTTACTACTGAATTTATTTTTAATTTTATTTTTATTACAAGTAGACATACAAAGATGGCGCTTGATGTGTTAAATTGTTTGCATACCATTTATAATTCAAAAATTAATAAATAGTAAACTTAGGTATACAAATTATACACATTACGTTCTTAATTACTCCTAATTTACTTAAAGTTACTAAAGTTACTTAAAGGATCAATACAGTTTTAAGTAATTCAATTTTTTACTACTATTTTGTACATATTATAATGACTAAAAAACTACTATTATTATTAGGTATTAATAAAGATTTTTTTAATACTTTTTTTTTGCTTTAAAATCATTCAAAATTCGTGTGATATTTTTATGCAAATAAAGGTTTTTCCAGTAGAGACGATATGTCTTAAAAACGTCTTGGTAACCATAATTATTAAAATGGTGAAAAGGGTAGAAATGTTACTAATTGTTTGTTGAGTTTGAACAAAAAAATGATTAGATGTATGAATTTCTATAATGCCGTTAAATGTTTTTCAGACTTTATTTTTTCTCTTAATTTTATTTTATTAAAGCACACGCGTTAATAGATTTTTTTATATGAGATATGATACTTTTAATTTGACAAATAAAATATTTTTGAAGCTTTCTAAATTTATGTAACATAAATTACTTTTCGAATAAAAATGTGATCGTTTTTCAAAAATAAGATTTTTCGAAATTTCGTTTAGTTTTCGAGTTTTGCAAAGGAAAATATTTTTGTAATGGTAACCTATTTTACAACTTTTTTTAATTTAAGATTATAATCTAAAAAAGAACTTTAATTAAATAAACTTGTTGTTTAATCTGTGTTATTTTTTTAAATAAATTGTTATAGTTGCGTTCCAGGCTCATCACGAAGATTTTCCACGTGGTTGTTTTTATTTAAAAGAAGAATTTCAAAAAATTTAATTTTTTAAAAACGATTCCATTTTTATTAAGTACCTACTTTACACTAGCAATAATTAATTATCTTTTTCATAAAGTAATTAGTTTTTCCAGAAACGCTTGAGTCCATACTTTTTATTCACTCAGTATACACTGATGCCATATAATATGGAATACTTTATGGAAACCCTTTTAACTTAAATGTGAATGGATAAATGTGATGCGAATTATTCAGCGGGTAAACATTTTAAAGAAATGTAAAAATTAGTCTATATTTTGGTAACTATTTTTAATATCACCATGTGTAATTTATATTCAGAATTAGGTGCACTATAAATTGAAAAGTTATTAGATACCTAACTAAATCGATATTTGAATATTTATTATAGATATAAGAATAAAATGTACCTAGGCGTTTTATTAACTAACCATTGTAAAAGCTTGTAGAAGATTTATTGTATGCAGTTCTATGGAGTTCTATTATTTGTTAAGTAGTTTGGTAATTGGTATTTTAGAAAATAAATAAAACGACAACATTATACCATTGAAGGTCGGTGTTTGTCTTTTATCTTTGCACATATTATAGTTTGTGTATTAATTAGTTTGTAATATTAGTTACAAATACTCAAATAGGAAAACACTAATATAGTTGTGATGTGAATATCATAATTCTATAACAGTATTACACAATTAACTAGAAATGATGGACAAAGTTTACACTAAAGTTGTACATAATAGGAATTGTGTGTTGGCATTGGTACTTTAAATTCTGTGTAGGAATTAAATCGAAACAAGAGGAGTCTTAAAAACCTTAGTTAAGAACAATTCCGAGTTTGTTAGATGATGTAAATGACGAGAAAGACGACACCTGCTTTGTAGTTAGTCAGCAAGAGGCTTAATGAGGAGAGCCGGGTTTGAGAAAGTGCAACTCAAGACAATGTTTGTTATATTTTCAATTTTCCAAACCGCAATTCTTCCAGTCGGGAGGCTCAAATCCCCTCATAGAAACTTACCGGCTCGAACTTTATTGTGTATAAAGCTACAGTGGCATTTCTAAAGCGACTTTCCACTTAATCAATTATTGTTCAACTAGAGTAAGAACTTGCTTCCGTTTCAACTCATTAATATGATTCCAAACCAAACAAAAAGCTTTCCTCGAGCACGAGATATTGACAATTAACTTCGCTAAATTCGAGCACGAGCAAATAACCGGATTATTTATGCTTGTAAACCGATTCTCTTTTCTTCCTAGAAACTTCATCACGGTATTGCTGAAAGATTGAAAATAATTTCGAAGCACTATTCCGTCCGGAATATCTCACATTGTGTCAATTCTCAGCTGTATATTTCACTGCCGAAATGCATGCTTCGCTGCTTGTTGGATGCAATTAAAATAAGTAAAACTAGAGGAGGAAATCGAACTCGCTGCATGTAATATCCGGCTTTAAAGACCACATTTACTACACGACTGGATCTATCACTGTTAAAATGGAACAGAAATGCTCAAAATAAATGTCAACGACTTTTTTCATGATACCATCACCCAACCCCAAGACCCGACTTTGCAGCCCAAAATTCTTTGTAATAAATTCTTTCCAATTTATTAAACATGAAACAATAAGATTGATTTTTTAGAATTTCAGCAAGTTTGCAATTGATAAAAATGTAAATGTGTTTTTAACGAGTAAAGTAGTAAAGTAAGTAGTAAAAAGTAAAGTATTGAATTTATAATTGATATGAAGTTTATTGTTAATCTAATAATTATCATAAAACAGGTTTTTATATAATTTAGTGCATGTATAAGATTTCTTTTTTTTTAATTAAAAAATGAAGCCATTCAAAAAGAAAACTTTGTTGTGTGTATAGTTTAAAAAAAAAATAAAAATCTATTTGTTTTATCCTTTTGTTTTATTTTTTAACGATCTACACAATGTGGTTTAACACATCGAAGGAGTAACAAATTTATTGCCTGTTTGTCTATTAATTTTGTATTATTGTATTATGGATAAAAAATTCTTAAGAGTGAATTATTTTAATATTAACTTTTTCTATTTCTGGTAAAGATCTAGCTGTATTTATTCATTTTGAAGTTTACTTAAAATTTCAAATTACATTAATGTAAGATTGTGACTGCTGAAATCAATATCTTTTAGTTTGTTCGGTCTTATAATGTGAACCGAAAAGTAATTATTAAAGTACCAACTTTAATTTATTTCACTCGTGCAATATTAGGAACCTGGAGTAATGCAGTAAAGTTATTGAATTATCTAGCAGTAAGAAAACTCTGCTTGATGAAATTACAAAACCAAATTATGGCAATACTGGAGCTTGAAATAATGAAATATGACAATTTTCCGGTAATTTTTTTCGTATCGATCTAGTGCATTCCACTGTGAGTGGGTGTACTAAGAAACCAAGAGACAAACCAGTCGAGAGCAAGTCAATTACGTCCTAAGTAAAATTCCCACAAGCTACAACGAAAGCTTTATTTCTTAAGAATTGGAAGGCATCTGCATATCTGATTCCCCGGACTATTTGTCAACTGTAGAATTGTGCTGGTGTCGGAACTTGAAATGTGGCTGCAAAAGAAGAAGAAAGAGCTCGGCAATAACCGCAGCTACGAGACTCCATTTAAATGGAAATGATGGTCTACATCCGCAACCATTTACATCCTGTTATATGGGTTGTGACAATATGAATATGAGTATATTGATTGCGCCGGGCTGAGGCTTAGGTGGAAACCACATGCGTTTATTAATCGAGTCGAGACCCTTGGGACTCGTGAAAAATCTTTCTTTTTTCAGCGGCTTTCCGTTCAGACGAGGCAAATCAGAACGGTCATGAAGAACAATGCAGTTTTACTTAAATGGAGCGTGTTTTAGCGAAATGCATTGTTTACAGAGAAAACCCAACAAGGTTGAGGAAACGACCCTTTTATTGTTTCGGATGAGACCTGAAATAGAGCCGTATATTTAAATGAAGCACGTCAAGAGATGGTTATCTCGGAAAACGCCCAACTTTTCCATTGTGTCCAAAAATTATATTTATTTACGTCTAAATTGCTACAGCCAAGTGCTTACGGTAGTTGACAGTCTCCATTATTTATTTAATTGTAGTTGAAAATGAATTTTTACAGGAACACCGAGCTGCATTCGTAAGCAAAAGAAGATTATCTTCCACTCTAATACTTTAATTAAAAACTTTCAAGTCTAAGCTAAAGCTTTTGCTTCTCGACAACTTTCAATATTAGAATTCGGGAGATCGCTTCTAACTCGCACGTGATTAAAGGCAAATTGAACCACACGATGAATGACCGGACTACGTACCAAAAGGAAATTTAGGCGGATTAAATAAATTGAATACAAAGTTAGAAAATCTAATTAATTATATAATTGCACAAAACAGATTTCAAATGTTTACAAATTCTACGAACAAAAATATTTTGTAACGTTGTTTTAATTACTTGGCTATTTTGAAAAAATACTACGAATATAAAATTTTTAACAAATTTGTATTTCGTGGTTTAGATTTAGTATAAATTATTATTCAACAATTAATTACTTTGGGCGCTCATTATGTTTTTAAATTTATGCAATTGAATAAATTATATTTAACAACAAAGCTAAAATATTTTGATAGAAACATCAGTTAATTTGAATATCAAATACGTCACTTATACGAAATTTACTGGTAATAGATACTAAGCAACCCTTTTAACTTTGGATCTACCCTTGTCAATGTCAAGATTATATATCTGCAAAGGACAGCCCAAGTAATTTGCACTAGAGCGACACTGATATACATTTTTGATAAGATTGCTTAGAGTTACTTAGTTTGAGACAATTTTTAGCATTTTTACTAATTACCGGTTTGTTGATTACTTAAAATGAATTTTGTTATGCAATACAACTCAGGTCAAAATACAAAAGAAATGTCAAGGAGCTTGTTGTTGCTTTGTTCTTGATATTTTAAACATATACAAATTTTTATTTCTATACCTACAATATGTTAAAAAAAGGTTGATAAAAAGAAGCTGTCAGATGTAAACTATTGGTCGAAAAAATTTCAAAGAGGGAATAGGGATTATTAAATGGCAAGCTGTTCATTTTTGAAATGTTTTGATCTTTTATTTTTGTATCGGAATATTGAACAATTTTGTATTTCTTTGGTATTATGCGAGTAAAAAGTTGATATGTAGAGAATTACGTATTTTTGCGGCAACATATTTTCTAAATATTTCTTGGTGTGTCTCGAAAGTTAAACTATCGTTGGCCTCAAGTCCTTTTTAAGCAAATACCATCTAAGCTGAAAGGAGTCTAGTTTGCCGCAGCGTGAAGGGAGGGATTTAAAAGATACCAACTTAATTTTCCTTGTGACTGCCCCGCTACCCACGTAATCTGATAAGGCCAGTGTGAACCCCTCGCCAATATTCGTACATGTGTCTCCGGTTCGTTTCAAGTCACTTCACTAAAAATATTATTTATGCAACCTCTGATCTACTCTGTCATATCTGTATGTAAACTACTAATCTCCTAGATTCAAACGTATCTCTGAGCTGGATTCTTGATATCCAGTCACGCACCATCATGCTTATCTCAGTTAAATAGCTGGGCTTTCTGTGCATGAAATTGATGTTTGGCTTTAGCAAAGTGAAAATAATTTCTCGTTGAGCTTCCAGCATTGCGATGCAAATTTTATTTGCAATTACATTCGAGTAGATGTAATCGCGGGCCGGTTTCAAACAACCAAATAAAATATGATGTCAATTTTTACTGCGGATTTTATTTATTGCGTGGAGCTAGAAATAGCTCCAGAATGCTAGACATTTCTGTTAATACGTGTTACTAAAAAATACATAAGATATAATAAAAAGTAAAAGAACCATTATTTTATTTTATTTTTTGTAAGCATACCTAAAACAGAAGTAACATTTTTGTGATTTTGACTAAGAATTTTGGTTTATAACGGGCTATTTGTGCGGAGCCATATAGGATTTTTCTTAATAGCAATCTAAATTCTATAAGATCGTAAATCCAACGAAAGAAGTGTATGATTCTCTAGCGACATATAAATGTTCTTGGACCAGATATAAAGTGTATTATCTCTGGTCTAATGTGCGGAACGCCCCTATGTTCTGAGGCTGAAGCGGTTGGAGGAACGTTATCATCCTTAATTGCTTGTCGAATCCAATTTGATTTATTGCAACTTACAAAACATTTCATTAAAATTTTATTTCCGCGGAAGATTGGGTTTATTGTCCATAACTGTAACCGAAATTTGTTTCCGTGAGTAATAAGGACTTTTTGCAATTATTTTTTTTTACTTCAGCTAGATTCTTGCCATATATTTCCCGCCAATGTAACATTCGTGAAACTTCGACATGTTTATTTCTAAAAGTTTTTTAATATTCTGATTTGCTTTGATTTAGAGCCGGAAACCAAAGGGCAACAGCGTGTTAGTGTGAGCGATAAATCACAAAAAAATCGTCTTGTTACTTTACCTCACAAAAAGCCAACACAAAACAGTGGGGCGTGGAGATATAATTCGGGTTTCCAGCATCTGGCATACTTTAAATTTTAAAAAGATATGTACTAAACTGGATTTATCGCGGTGTTATCGAAAAGTGATTATTTTTTTGATATTTGCTGTGATTTATGAAACCGGTAGCTTATCATTATTTGCGCAAAATGTTTTCCATTTCTGCAAACCCATAATAAATTTCCCTTGGGTGCGGTGATGCATTTCAACCGACGCGAATTCGCAGATTTCATACTATTCATCCCGATAGCGACGACAAAGGATGGACAGTTTTATTAAACCTGACAAACCGAATCTGACGTATGCATCTAATAATTGCGGCATTGATTACCTGCCTAAAGCGAGCGCTCGGATTGCGAGAGAACCCTAATCTCCACTTGGTTACAGAAAGTAGAATGGACACAGCGTCAACATCCCTCCTGGGAGCGGGACACTCATTTTGGCGGGGCTTTAATTCTAATACAGCGTCGAGGGGTGAACATGTTTCACCGCGCCCTAGGACAGTGCTTTCATATTATGCGGAATGCGAGTGAAAAAAATCACTCGCGAAATTATACAATTTACACTTAATACCTACTAACACAAGCTTTTGGATTATTATGGATTACAAACAATAATTAATGAGATGTTTACTATGCAAGCAACAATAACCGCCATGGAAATCACTATTGTAAACATCATTACCTATGAATGCTTTAGTTAAAGTTTTAGAGTGCAAAGACAAAAAAGGCAATGAATAATAATAATCTGAAATTTAGGAGGTTAGAGCTTTAGCAATTTTTGCTACAAGGATAATAAATAAGAAAATGGTTTTTTATAATGGTGATTTGTATAAACATTTAGGTTTCAAACAGTCAAATAAAATATCACTGAATTATCAAAAATAAACTCATTATGAGCTCTAAACAATTACTTAAAACTCAATTAAATTAAATTCAAAAAATGTTACATAAAATTAATTAAAAAAAAGCTTTTTAAATATTCATAAATTATAAGAGAGCTTTATTGTTATAATACTGTCTCATATTTATCTTTTATACGTTCAAAAAAGATCTGTAAAACTGTATAAGTGGTGGTATTTAAATATTTATAAAATAATTGACTGTTTAAATTTTGCCTCACTAAACTTATATGCAGGAGTCACGCAAACTTTGTAATCAATTTAAATGGAGAAAACCGCTTTTATGGCTGACAGTTTATCTGCATTAGATAATATCGCAGTATAAATTAAAAAAATACAGAAGTAATTCAAAACARATATCAAATAATAATTTTAAATATGTTCGGGGTAAGTCTTAACTTCTTCGCATAAACTTAGGGAATGATAGTTCTTGCCCAACGAATAGTAAAAAAATGCTAGTAAAAGTTTCTTGGTTACTGAGATATTGCGTCATAAAAATACTATTCAATCTTTGAATTTCAAATTTTTCAGTATTTGTTATTATTGGGTAAGGACTATCATTTCTTAAGATATGCGTACAAGTTAAGACTCACTCTGTATCCATGTAAAGTGAACCAAAGTATTGGATTCCAGCATTTTTTTAAATTATTTGTCTTCAGAAAATTGAATTGAAAATTAATGAAAATTTTGAGTTATACTTTTTTTTTTGTTAACTTAATAAAAATTGAAAATGTAAATAATTGTAATTCTTATATTATAACTTTTGTAAAAAAATTAATAGGGGGTTGTTACTATTTGTTATTCTTGATAAAACGTCACATTTTTATAGTACTTTATCATTCAGCAATTAATTTTTTTTTAAATAGATAGTTTAAGTAGAAAACTTTTAGTTCTTTACTTTTTATTTATTTGGTGTGTTGAATTTTTGATAGAGAAACATTAAAATATAAAAAAAATTAAACTGAAAAAATGATTATTAACTTATTAGATTGTCTTTGAATTAAAGCAAGGCAACTTCTATTATTGTTAGAATTGTAGCGTATGCGTATTAATTTTTCAAAAAGAAAGTGCAATAAATTAGTGTGTTTTAATTTATATAAAAAGTTGGCTAAAGCTCAATTAATTATCCTTTTAGAGCAAAATAATTCAGGCAAAATTTAAATTTGGGTATAGTGTTCTAATCAATCAAGTCGGTAAGCAGGCGTCGACAGTATAATATTATTCACCCGTGTTGGCTGTTTTAATAAACAGTGAATTAATTACATTGTTATAAGTGTTATAATCACGTAAGAAATTTAGTCTTGGATTAGGTGATTAGACCGTCACTGATGAAATTCTTACATTTGTTGAAAATCCTCTTTTAAAGCTTAATTCGGGCATCGTCTGTTTGAATAGGAGACGGTCGTCGGAATTAATTTATACTCGGTCCCAAACCGACGGAATTGTTCTATCTTTAGGTGAAAAATCGAGGAGGACCCTTCAAGATTTACACAGTTAATTTCCATAGCTTAGTCGACCAAGCAGGAAACAAATTACATGGCGACAACGTTAAAGTGGGCACCCGGGAATCTGGTTTCTAGATTACAACCTCGTCAACATGTTTTACTGCAACCAATTTATTTGCACATGCATATTAAACCACCCGCTTAACTTTTACTCCATAAAGATGAGCAGTCTCGAAATGACTACAACTATTCTTTATTAAAAAAAAACTGCTATAATAACAGAAATTTCTGAATAAGCGGGTTTTATTTAAATGAATTTTTTGCCCATTGCAAAGTTTTTAGGACGGTACTTTAATTTTTAAAGCTCATTTATTTTCCTGACATGGCTTTTCAGTTTCCCTTAAACAAAAAACAATAAAACGTTTGATAGCAGTGGGAAGGGTTCAATGGAGGCTCGTTTTTTAGTTGCGAGAATAATTTTAATTTGGGTAAGTGTGGCGGTTAATCAACAGAAAACCAATTTCTGTATGCAGCAGAGTAGAAATACGATATACGCTACAAATTGGACGTCATTAATAGTAATGACTCTTTGTTGTGAGGCCGGCAATAAAAGCCTCGCTTCTCCAAATAAAATTATAAGCTGGTAATTTTTTCAATGCCTGTTTAAATCGATCTGACTTAGTCAATATGTACATATTTTATGTTGTATTTTTTTTAATGTTTCACTTAAACTGCTAACAAGTAGCAGAAGTTCAAAAGAAAAATAATCTGTACTACTTTACTGTTTATGAAAGTAAAATATAAGCTTGTTAATTTGTTGAGTTGAACTAAAGAAATAATGCAATTACTTATTGCTTACAAAGTTGTTTCTTGTCGAGTTTGGGTTTAATGGGAAATAACTACAATTTGTAAAGTTTTCTTTGTCGTAAATTTTCTACTGCATATTTAACAATTGCTTTAACATATTTTTTATTGTTGAAGTTTTGTTCAACAAAACTCAATTTGCAGCAACTCTATTTAAAACCAACACAGAAGCAATGGTTTTCTAAAAGAAATTCTTTTATCTAATTGCCGTTAAAAAATAAATTAAGCAAGTTAAATAAACTGCTCCACAAAAGTTAAGGAATAATTACAATAATTAATTTAATTAATAAATTATTAAGAAATAAATTGATAATTAATTAAAAGTGAGTTAAAGGCCGATATCTTATTACTTTTTTGTTTTTGCTGGATTCCACAATGCTTAGAAGAATAAAATTTGTTGTACAAATTGTTGCAAAAATAATGCGATTTTTTTAATTTTTGTGAAACAGTATAATGTAGTTTACTAAAATAATTTAAATTAACAAAGTTAGTTTTTTTGCGCAAAATAAAGACATAATTAAGTGTATTTACCGCTTTAGTATTTTGTGGATTATTGATTTGTGTGTAAATATTATTGTACTTATTCAATATGTAATTAATTACGTATAATTTTTTTTAATGCATAAGTGTTTATCAAGAAATGTTTAATCTTTTCGTTAATTAACTTATACATAAATGGTGGATGCGCCGGGTTAATTGACACAAATGTACGAAAGCATTTATTTTTTAAATAATACTTTTATTAGTTTTACAAAATACTTAAAAACGTAAAAATTAAAATATAATTTGCATGACATACAGGGTGGTATGGTAAAGTCCAATATTGACCTTTAAACGATAAAATTTTAAAACATACACGAGTATATAGAAAATTGATAGATACTAATCTAGTCCATCGCCTAAAATTATTTCCAACTATACAGCGTGTCCCAAAAATAAGTTGCAATACAAACTTGTGTTTTTTTAAACGAAACACCTTATGTTTCTTAGCATTTTTGGATGTACATTTTTATGACCATGTTTTCAAGCTAAACTTTAATTGGTCGATTTTGCTTAGTTTTCAAAATAAGACAATTTTTTTGACGAAAACATGCACTTTTAAAAAATTTATTACACAAAAACTAAGACAGTTACAACAAATTTTTTCTTACTTCTGCAAGAAGATGGTACAGAATTTAAAGCTGTAGCAATTTTTTAGTGTTTTGCATTCGTAAAGATTAAAAAATAAAGAAGTTTGTTAAAAGTTAAATAACTTAAAAAAATTAAATGGAACACCCTCTTTTCTGTTTTTGCATCTAATAGACCGTTAAATTGTCTACCTAAAAGCATAAACTTTTAAGTGTCTAGAATTGTTAAATAAAAAAATATTTAACATTCAATTTTAATTGTAGCAACAATGCCTATCAGTACATGAGCATGTTGATACTATGACAACCATGTAATTCCACCAGGGATCACTTATCCGTTGATTTATCTGGAGGTTGTAAAAGTCGTTATAAAAACTGAAATTTGGATTATTGCATTGTAAAGATAAAGAATAATGGCTTCAATTTAACATAAATGTGATTATTAAGTGATATTTCTTCTATTTCTTTTGTAACAGTGCACTCTTTGACTACTGAAACAATAGTTATTATTTTTTGAATGTTTAAAGTTAAATATCTTTCAATTAATGATTATAAACACCTAAAAGTAAATGATTTTGGAAAGAAAACTTAATAATCTCTTAAATGCAAAAACAATAAATAAGCTGTTCCATTTAATTTTTTTAAGTTATTGAACTTTTATTAGACGTCTCTATGTTTTTACAAATGCAACACAAATGTTACGACGTTATAGCTTGTACCTTCTTCTTTGCAGTAGTAAGAAAACAAAAAAATTTAGAAGTCTTAGTTTTTGTGTAACAAATTTTTAAAAAGTGCATGTTTTTGTCAAAAAAAATGTCTTATTTTTAAAATTAAGCAAAATCCACCAATAAAAGTTGAGGTTAAAAACATTATCATAAACATCTACATTTAAAAATGCTAAGAAACATATGGTGTTTCATTAAAAAAACACAAGTTTATATTGTAACTTATTTTTGAGACACGCTGTATAGTTAAAAATAATTTTAGGCAATAGACTAGATTAGCATGTATCAT
This sequence comes from Tribolium madens, assembly GCF_015345945.1. Lineage (NCBI taxonomy): Eukaryota > Metazoa > Arthropoda > Insecta > Coleoptera > Tenebrionidae > Tribolium > Tribolium madens. The sequence continues at coordinate 6,503,911 of NW_025401063.1, forward strand.
ATTCTTATATACATATTTCAAAATTTTATCGTTTATAGGTCAATATCGGACTTTACCAATTCGCTGGGACACCTGTGTAGTTTTTTTTATAAATAATTTGGCGAAAAAAGTGTTTTTTTTAAGCTTTTAAATGGTTTCTGTTAAGAACTTAAGAATGTAGCGTTGAATTTATTTATTTTATCTTGTTGTTTTCTAAGTATTTTTAAGAGGTTAAGTTAATAAACCGAAGCTTTCAGACTTGTGCCAGAAATCTTCGCTCACTCAGAAGTTAAATTAATTACAAGAATTCAGTTACGATGGAGTCTCGGTCACGACTCATAACTCTTAAAACATAGTTTCGGTGAGAGTTGGTAAAATGTATTTGAAGTTTTCTTGTATGGTTCAAGTGCTGTAGTAGTACAACTGTGCAGTAATAATTGCGTTATTGTAAGGAGGTTTGAGTTTAAGCTTGTTCAGAACAAGACTAACACGACTTGTCTTTTCATAGTTTTGACAATCTTCTTGTTGGCTTAATTAGTGTTTGAGAAAAAAGAGTTTACGCTTGGACGCTGCTTTTATCTCATCAAACACGAACAGGACAAACCAAAGCTGTGCAACCAACAAGAAAATTAACTAACTTCCTTCGAGAGATGTCCTGTTGCCCGCTTAGCTGATTCTGTCTTTTAGAGACGTGAGTCATTTTATTAGGACGCGTTGTGTATAAAGAACAAAAACTTTTTTTTTACTTTTTATTAAATATCGCTTTTCTCAGTTCTCGTTATGAAGAAAAACTGGAAATCACATTTCTATTAAGACTCAAATTAAATCCTATTCTCTGAAGATTCTTTAGAAAAGAAAAAAACCGAAAAAATACGTCGCCATCATATTCATTCAGAAATAAATTTTAAATCGGGAAAATTAAATGCCTTCGCTAAATTGCCAAGTCGAATTTGACACGACGGAGCGTTCAAACGCCCGTTTTACTTGGACTCGTTTTGCATTTAGAGAGGGTGTTACGAGACTGTATCGCATATGTACAGTCGTAATACTTTACGGGGGATTTGCAAATCGCAACAACGTCACTTTGCGTAAATTTTACTTTAACTTTCTTTATGGTTCTTTCAAAGTACCTACACTATTTTCAATAAACATAATAATTATTTCTTGTTTAAAAAAATGGCGAAACACTTATTACTTTACGGTTTACGTGTTTTTAACTTTTTCTTACCGTTTTTGTGTTTTTAGAAGTATTTACCATTAAAAGAAAAATAAAATTAAAATAATTTTTTTAACTGACTTGTTATTTACTCAGAGTTGGTATTTTTTATTGCAAACAGATGAATTTTAAAAGAAAATTATTGAAAACATGTGAAAAAAAGTACAGAAAGTACTCGTAGTTTTTATTTAATTAGAAACCGATTTTAACAATATTTGTTACCTTGCCGTTTTTAGCAGAAACAAGTGAAAGAGGAAGATATTTATAGTCTGTCTAGGTTTTGTTTTTTGTATAATGTGTAGTCTGCTTTTAGCTGATGAAAGCAGTAACGAGATTTGCATTTATTTGTCTCAACTTTTTGTCATTATTTAGGCTGAGATAACAAAATAAGTCGTTCAAAGACAAGAATCACTGAATCTAAATTTCTTGTTATCGGCAGTCTTTGCCATCTTCTTGTTGCTCAAGTTTCCATTCAAATGTAGTAAGCTTATCAGTTTTGTTTGAAACGGACCCTTCTTAAAACTTGCATTGTTTAAGGCAATTGAAAAAGAAGTGGTACATTTGGAAACACGCTCATTTTGGATGTTTTTCAGCGTCAAGGTAAAGACTTTTTGGCTTCTAATCAAATCGATTTTGCGGAATAATTAATCTTATTCATTTCTCTTTTGAGAAATTTTCCAATATCTACAAGGATTCGCTCTCAGCGGCAATACTTCCATCAATCACGGCGGTTAATTACTATTCTACTACGCATATTAAAAAGCGAGTGTTAAATTAAAACGGAACAGACGAATTTGATTATTTATTGCGTCTCTTCGAATCAATACTCTCAAACAATACATTCAATTAGTCGAGATTATCAAGTAAAAAGCTGTCAGGATTTATTTTAAAGGGTGCTTTTATAGCTGACAAATAGGCGCAAATGCGGTTTTAGTACAAATCCACAGGGACCAGCGCTAGTTATTTTATTTATTTGCTATTATATGTTGGTTGAAAAACAGCCTTGCAATGAATTACAATTTGTCTAATTCTGCTGTAGTGCTATTACCTGTTTGTTAGTATATATGTTGTTTAAAATTTCTTTTTAGTCTAAAATTCATTAATAATAGAAAAATCGAATTTATTTTCTACGAGCAACGTTGAATAAATAAAAAGTTGAAGAATTCCGGTTTCCAATGCTGATAATCTCCTAGTGATCCACTATTAATCTGAAGCCGTTTGGAAACGAAGACATCAGCACTTCTGTTTGACGTTAGCTTTACTTGTAAATGATTGATGAATCTCGTCAACATGAACCTCTTTTTGAGTTTCTGAATTCATTCCTTGCATATCGCGTCTATGTCTCGATGAAGACGTGCGATTATAGCACGATTTAATGCGAATCAACCATAATAAATCATTTCGTAAGGTGAATACATGGACGTTGTGTAGATGAAATCCACGATCATATGCCGACTTCTCTCTAAAGTTGAACTACTCGTATAATAAATCTGAAATCTTTTATACTTGATGGAATTTTGGAATTGTTGGTAATTTCCCTAGAAGCTATGTTTAATTATTCTGGTTATAGGTATTTGCAGATCATTTGCGCTATTAAACTTTAAAAAGTAGGACAAGTTTAGTATTACCTGTGCCAGTGCGTGATAGGCTGAGGTATTCTCTAATAATGGGTTTTTATCGTATTTGAGATATGCAGTTTTAGCACGTTTAAGTGTTAAAAATAGGTGATAAAAAGCAGACTTTATATTTATTAAGAGTACTTTTTAATTTAATACCTGAAATATTTCAGTGACGTTCCGGAAAATTAGTATTAGAGTTTCCCCATTGCGATTATTTGATAAATGTCGACATTTGCAAATTGTTCGCTTTGTTACTGTAAAGCCATGCGTACTGACACAGTCGGAACTAAATTCCAACCACTGTAAAAAATAGAGCGTCTATAGAAAGAAGTGGGATTTTGTTGTTTATCTTCAGAGTGTTTCGACTCATATTAAATATATTCTACTGCATTTAAAGACCATAAATACATATAATAAAATATCACTGTTTAGACATTCAACTGTTAGACTTTCTTTTCTTGAATTGAAACAAAGAACTTAAACAAAATGTAAACATCGACTAAGACTGCTTTTGTCTTGGTAACGCCTGAAAATATAATACTTTTAAGTTGAAGTAGAGAGTGATATAAATGTCCAGTGAGGTTTGAAAAAGACATAGAAGATATCGATTTTAAACTTTAGTACTTAAATAATTAAAATATATTAGAAGATGTCACATGAAAACTATAGAATACTGTGGGTTTGGATGATTTAGAAACTAATATAATGACTAATTTGTGCTCGATAATTTTTGAGATTTATGTTTTAAAATTCTCGTCAGTTTTTATGACAATCTTTCTAATAAAGTCGAAGATTCTAATAAAGCAATATTAAAACCAACTTGGTAATAAAAGAAGAGTTTAGTGGCAATAAAAAACCTTCGATTTGAAATTTAAATTTTATGCTGCAAAATTTGAGAGTGAAGGTTACACTATTAAAAAATAATTTGAACATCTTCAGATGTTTGTAGACTACACAGTTCTATATTAAATAACTGCTGAAGTTTAATTTTGTTTTATGTTAATAGTTTAAGTGATTTTAAATATTTTATTTTAAACATGACGTCAAGATTAAATATGTGATGACTATTTGAACCCTCGGGAGGATTTTTATAATGTAAGATAATAAAAGTTACTGACATTGCTACTTTAGAAATTTTATGGCATTACGATAGAGGTTAATACTCGTAATTTTAATGTTTCATAAACGTACTTTTAAATTATGTATTACTTTACTTTTAGTGTCAGACTTGCAAATAAATAAAGTTTACATTGCATTTTAATTTTTTTTATTTTTCCAGAAAGCTAATAAACTAGAAGCATATTTTCTAAATATTTTAAATATTAAGGTGACTGTAATAAAAATAACAAAACACGTAAAATTTCTGCTGTAAAATAAAAGTGGTTACATACTCGTAATCCAGATTTTGTTCGAAAGTATCTCTTTTTAGGAGGATATAAAACACATAAATATAAACATGAGTTTGAACTAAGATAACAGAATTCCTGGGGAGGTAGGTATGTACTTCTAGATTAGAGCCATCGGCGTCCCCTCAAAATTTAATAAAGGTTCGTCTTCACCACTCCTGACAAATTTCATTTCTTCCTGATACCAATCTTCTGAGATAAAATAATAATAAAATAAAATTCCATGGAAGCGGATAAGAAAGATTAATAAACTTTTCTTGTTTATCGATTTCCAAATGGGTAAAATTGCAACACTTGCAGCGTCCAAAACTGTGTAATTATTGCTCGTTATTTGGTATTGAACAAAGTTCAACGTATTCATTGCTCTATGCCATAGAGACGATGTTTACGAGTCAGCTCAAGATTCGCATAATGCCAGAGAAGTTAATTATTACTCAAGTTGAGCTTGTATTTTCATACGATTCAGCTCTTCACATTCTAGCCCTAAGCTGTTTATGACACAGTTACGTTATTTCTTCTGCCGACAGATCGATATGAGGGTATTTTTTCTTAAAGCTTGGAAATTGATCAAATTGTTGGCTGAAATTGGTTGAGACAAAATGGAAATAAACGTGATAAATTATTTTATAAAGTGGGTTTGTGGCTAACCATTTCATGTTTGATTTTTCCGCTAGAATTGTTATTGTTTGCCATTGCGGTTTAAACATTATAACAAATAATTTGATTCAACAGTTATTGGATGAGTTTGTTGAATGGTATTAATAGTTACGGCTTATTTGTTTCAATTTTGTTACGGTTGTAAGTAGGTAGATTTAAATAAAATAAAATAAAATTTACCTCGTGGTTATCTGAATTTTTCATGTTGCAGGAGTGTTTGGTTGGTTATACCTTTCAATACTTTCAACATCACGTATTCAATTTTGCAAAAATGAACGAGTCATACCGTCGAGTCGAATACGTTATTATCTATTTTTTTGTAATACAAGGCAAATATTTAGAAGCAAAGCAAACTTTTATTTACAATAGTATATTAAAGTACAAGTTGCAGAAGGTAATCTATTCAAGCACAAATTTTAAATTCCGAAACGAGCCGCGTAGCGGCGAGTTGAGGAATAAATGAGTGCTTGAAGAACCTTCTGCAACAAGTGCTTTATACTATTTTTTCAATTTTGCCGCTTAATATCATTTTATAAATTAAAAAACGAAAGTTTAATTTTTTTCTAGAGAATTTGGCGACAGTTGGCGACATTTATGTGGAATAATTTTACGAATAGGGGCAGTAAAAATAAAAAAATATTTTCACATTTGAAACTGAATTGTGAAGAAAGTCCGTCACTAAAATTAAATTAACGCCAACGTCTTATTCCAGCACCCAAATGATGTCATTTGGGTGCTGGAATAGGCTTATTCTAACACCGAAATAGAAAAAAGTAATTTCAATTTTCTAACAGGTTTAGTTGGTGAATATTTTAATTAAAATTAATAATTTATGTAACATCTTTGTAGAAGAATTAAACAAACATCATGATGTTGAAGCAGTTCAGTTATAACGATAAGATGTTTGAGAAAAAGCAGAAAATAAATTTGGAACAAATCGGGGCTTATTAAAATATATTGGGCCTTTGTGAGAGAAAGACGATAAATGATCAAAAATATTCATGTGACTGTCTCGGTGGAAACTAGAATATTACAAAATTAGATTGACCTTTTTCCTTTCCGTGAGTAATACAGGAATCAGCATTTTTATTAAAAAATATTTTCAGTGGTAAGCAATTTTGAGGTATAATCCAACCAAGCAGAAATGGAATCGTTTCTCCCCCAGTTCTATTACAACTCCACACCACATGGCTAAAACGAGGTGCCAAAGTGATCACGGTGTCGAAATGGAATTTTTTTATTTATATTATTTAACTTTATTTATATTTCTTTTTTTGTGATAACACCGTCGGTCTGATCTTGTCACCTTCGTGCTCGTACTTTTTAAATATTTTTTAAATTGTTCATACGAATTTTATCTCACGCAATTTATTCAGCTGCACGAAGCGTCGCCGAAAAATTTGTCTTTTACGATGCGAGCCCCTTTAAATGTTTATTTGCACGAAATAAATCCAAACTTTCAAATATCTTTTTAAACCTGGCGGTAAAATTAGCGGCATAATTAAGATGGATTAAGCTGTGAAATAAATCTTCCTTGCAAGTGACGCAAGGTTATATTACGTCCGCGCCAATGAGCCCATTCTTTTTCTGAATCCTCTGCAGGTTCGAGTAATTAATGCGTTATTAAAGCGTCTGCCGGTGGCAAAATGCAACGTCAATCGATTCCCTAAATATCTCCCGTCTTATTCGCCTCCGTTATTACGTTATTACTTCTGCCACGTCTCAAAGAGAATTTTTTATTTTCTTTTACTTACTGCATGTAATGATCGCATTATGTATTATCAACTTATGAGCAAAGTTCAAATAAATTAATGAACTTGTTCTTTAAGTAGATCGACAAATTGTAGAATACAAATTGCAGTTTACAAAACTTAGGATTTTTGAAATCAATATTATTTATAAAACACTACCTATGAATAAATAAGTATAACAAGTGTTTCAATTTTCTTGTTCAGTTCACAAGCGATAATAAATCGTATTTACACTCTTCTCTCTTGTTATAAAAGTAGTTTATTCGCAAACGTCACAAAAGTGACCACTTTTGACTTTTGACACTAAATGACACAGGTAAAAGTTTTACTTTCCAGACATGGAGTAAAAACACTGTTTTTACGCCTAGGCGTTTTCACTTTAACTTGACACATTTACCACTGTTGTCTCTTTCGCTTTTTACGAGTAAGCATTTTCTGGAGAGGTACAAGGTAGATTATCAGCATTCGACATTTTGCACTATAAACTACACCAGTTATTCACCAGTTAAATCAATCAACACTTAGAAAATCTCAACACAAATTCCGAAACTGACGCGTGACGTTTGTTATGATTTTATTGAAAAGCGTCCTAATTATTGAGGTGATTTACTTGATTATTGGTGTGTTGCTCTTTTATCTCCATCTGAATCATTTGCAGATAAAATAGTATGTGTTATTTGGAGTAAAAGTGAGTTTATGTGGCTCAGCTGAATCCAACTCCGTTCGGCAAAATGAACGTTCATCAGCTTCGCCACATAAACAATCACTTTTACTCCTAATAACATTTCTATTCTATTTCTAGAATACCGCTAATTAAAATAAGTGAGAAAGTGTAAAATGTTTTTAATATTGTATGACACAAAAAAACCTTTATTTACGTTGAAAAGAGGAATAACGTGTAATAATTGTAATGGTTGTCATTCTGAGGTAAAAAATAAATTGCTGTTGGAAAGTTAATACCGAAAATGTAATAACCTTAGAGACACGCTTTAGCCTGATTAATCAAGGGAAATATTTGCACCTCAAAACAAATGGCATAACTTAATTAACGTCGAATTTGCCACACTATGTCAGTTGCTACTTTTACAATATTAGGACGAGACATTCGTTCTAATTAATCAAATTAGAAGGATCGCTTGGTTATTTTCAAGCGGTCTTTTACAGCATTAGCCGAAATACTCGTATGCTGTTTTTATTACCCCAAACCTGAAGCCTTGAGACACTTGCTAAGTATTTTTGAAGTGAATTTAGTAGGGTTAGAAAAAATATGAAATGAAATTCAAATTTTTTCAAGAAAAATGTTCTTGGACAAGTCGATTGCGTTTTTCAAATTGCTTTTGCTTTTAACTTTATTTTTTACCTATTACGTTCTAAGTGTTTGAACTCTAAACTTACCTGCTGGATCTTACAATGGCATCTTACAACCTTTTATGTATTTTTTTAAAACTATTATTAACAGCTTTTTTGAGCTTGTTTTTTGTTGTTACTATAAGTTACTATAGTTACTATAGGTTTATTGACGTTTTTTTACGTAGAAATTTATGAGGTCCCACTCTTAAAATCTATAATATGTTTCGCTCATTGATATATTTAAAATTCTTCGCTTGCACGTGGGAGTGTCGGTTGAATCCTTGGGTTGAAACAGCAACACGTGACGTCATTAGCAATATGAGAATTCCAGGTGCAAGAGAAAACGTGTTTTGAGCTATATATGTCGTAGTCATTGGGCGTAATGCGTCATTCCGCGGAAAGCCTAGTCATTGGCCGTACTGCCGGCAGAAGCTGTAATCAAATGAATATTCCTTTGTTTGACTGAAATTTTACGTCATTTCAGGGATTGCCTACTTAATTCTCGTCAAACAAAGTAACCGGTTGAACCATTACATCTTACAGCGTTTGACGGAAGTGTATTTAGTCATTTGCCGAAAGCTTGTGTATATTTCGGGCCGTAATATTTAGTAATTGTTCTATTGAAAATGGATAATCATAGGAGTTTGTTCTATGACAAGTTAAATGAATATTTTTTGAAGAACAAAGATGCCAAAAAACCCGTGGAATTACGAAGAAATGAAGGAGGTAAAAGACTTCTAACCTCAAAATACACCTTTATTTTAATTGTACACATTTTAGGCTGCAAAAGATATTTTACTTGCCAAACAAACTACTGGCAAAAAAACTCGTAGGCAAAAAACAGTGCCAAACAAATCGCTGTGTGTGTTTAAAAAAAAAAGTGATGTGTAATTCTAGATGCCACAATAGTGCTACGTGTTTAAATAAATAACAATCTAAATACATGTACATATACCTAATATGTTATAGTTACCTACCTACAATTGTTAGAGTTAATATTTTGAATTACGTTATGTTTAAAGAATATATTTTTATTTTTGTTTAATTTACCTGAATGCAGAAAAATATATTTTTATCTGTTGTTTATGTCATGTACTTAACGTTTTTTGTATGATTTTATAATATTATATATTTACATTATTCCAAATAAACGAAACAAATATTTTGCTACAATAAAAATATTTTGTTTTTTTGGCTTTTCTTTTCTTCTACCAAAAATCTACGTTTCTACAGAAAGTATCAAACATTTCAAGACTTTTCAGCAAATGACTAGATACACTTCCGTCAAACGCTGTAACATGTAATGGTTTAACCGGTTACTTTATTTGACGAGAATTAAGTGGGCAATCCCTGAAATGACGTAAAATTTCAGTCAAACAAAGGAATATTCATTTGATTACAGCTTCTGCCGGCAGTACGGCCAGTGACTAGGCTTTCCGCGGAATGACGCATTACGCCCAATGACTACGACATATACACGACGAAATTTCTTCTTGTTCCATTCTCTTTATACAAAGAGTAGGAGACGTGTAGACATCATCGAAAAACTAAAAGATCATCAGATTTGCCACAAACTCGGCAAAAGCTCTCGTGGCTCAAGAGTGCGAATTTCTTGTAAAGCGATCTCCGAAAACTTTGGGACCAAATTACATTGAAATAACTGTAATCGTTGAATATGTAACGAGGGTTCGAGAGCTGTTGTTGTAGCCACAACGGCAAAGTTACCCTGTTTGAATTTTCCGCAGTATGTGGCAATAATTTAAAAATGAAATATTTATAAATATAGAAATTCGCCAATAAAAATTTTCCACAACATAAAAGCAATTTCGTAAGTTGGTAAAGACTTCAAGCGATATATTTAGGAAAAGGCAGAGAAGGGATCTGAGAGCAAGCAAGCGAGTACCCATAAAAGAGTTTCATACTAGTTTCAGCAATAAATTACATTCCTTTTAAACATGTATTCGTAGTTCTCGGTTCCGCATCTATGTACTAGGGCAATTACATATAAAGCTTGGTGCCATTTTCTGCAATGGAATCCTAGAACCGCTGCCTATGTGACTCCTACGGATGGTAATTGCAGATAATTTGCGCATATTTAAGCTAACTAGAACAATATAATGGCTTTGAGGGAAAGAGGGGAAAATTGAGAACAAGGATAATAATTGAGAGTTTAATGACTTGGGGAACTTAATTTGAATCGAATCGGGCTCAAGCCACAGACACATATTACATCAAAAGCAATGTTCAATTTTTTTTAAAGTGAATAATGTTAACGTTAATATTTACAAAACAATACAATGATTGGAAATTACATTTTAAATATTTAGGTATATAATTTTCCAGTCGCAGTAAACTGAACAATAACTTTATATTTCAACTGCATTAAAAATCCGCGTTCGATTTTAGTATGATCATTATTAGCACAGTTTTCGGCAACTCAACTGCTATACTAGTCCACGTTATTTATATTGCAAAATATAAATAAAAAAATTGTATAGTTGCATAATTTTTTATTAGTTATTAAACTCACTTCATGTAGTTACATGTTTTGTAATTTTATTTTTTTTTTGATATTAATTATAGAAGAGCTTGGATTATATTTTGATTATTTGGAAATGTGAATATTTGTTAGAAATCTGAATGCTTTATTTTACAATAAAAATGTTGCTTTAGCTGTTTACTTCTGAACATCATTCGTATCGTCCGCAGTTGGTAAAATTTGTAATATTGACATTCGGCAAAAATTTTAGTTTTTGATTAAAAAACTAATTTCCACCATGCTGATGTTTATAAATAAGTGCACATCTCGGATGTGCCGATTGTTTTATTCTGTGTAGTGACATACAGGGTGATTCAAAAATGTCGGATCAACTCTCGGGTGGTGATAGAAGATTTTCAGCTAACCATAAAAATGAATTCATACTTTTATTTTTTATTCTTCGACACTGTCAAAATTTACGGTTTTTCTCCCGTGTAAGGAAGTTTTGACAACTGTTTGGCATTTCTCAATACAAAATGTCAAATTATTTTTAACAGATTTAAAGCAAGTTTAAGCCTTGTTGACTCTAATTCGAAGAATAAAATGTTGTATTCCACTCGTTTAAGTGTAAATCGGACGCTTTATTCCACCTCGTGGATCCACTCGGTCAAATAAAGAGTCCGATTTACACTCAAACTCGTCGAATAAATAACTATTATTTTTTAGATTTAATTTACTGTTGAATTTGCTAGTTTGTTAAATGTTTTTTACACTATGAGACACAAATTGCGGTGATTTTTTTCAAATTCAAGATTACAAAATCGGAACGGCCAAAAACTTAATTCAAAGTCTAATCTTTGAAGAGCTTTATCTTGTGAAAAAAGGCTCAAACACTTTTTTATCATGGTTACTTTTACCTTAGTTGGATGTCTGACACTTTTGAATCCCTCAGTATGTTGCGTGATTAACGTGTGTTATTATTCAAACAATCAGCTTGCTAAAACTTGCTTAAACATTTTCTATATTGTAAAATTATTTTTTGTTGCCATTATTGGCACGATTGGATGTGTGCAAAATTTGATTTTTGGGAACAAAGTATATAATAAAGTACTGAGAGATAAAGTACTGAGAACTAGTAGTTTATTATTTTACTCAATATTATTTAATTGATAAAAAAGTTTAATATTTTTTCAAAAATATTTTAGCATTTTCTTAGAGTAAAGTGTAATTTTCGTTGGCTGGATTTTCGTCGAGAATATTTTTTACTTTTGCATGTAATTATTCTGAGGGATCAGAATGGCACCAAAAATGGCGTCGAGTAATAAAACACCTCCTCAGCAGTGTCATATCCTGTAATAGAGTGCGCCGTTACTAGATCCAGATGCGACAGATTTTCATCAGGAAAAATATAATAAGATGTGTGATATAGCCATGAAAACTCAAACTCACAGAAATAAAATATTTCAAGCAAGTTAGAGTCGAGCATAGTAAAATTTTTATAATACTTTCATACGAAATAACCGGCTTCTATTCTCGCCGAATTTTTATTTTCTGTGGTTTAATACTTGTTTTCATATCGAGTCGAGATAAGCTATTTCTTCGTCTGAACTTGACACACTATAAACCACTTTTTGTTATATTGTCGTAAAATAAATGAAACGTCATGGACTGATAGATAATCTGTTTCGTGGCTTGTGATACTGTTTGAGACCAATCCTTGCGTTTCCACGCGGTATTTGTGATTATATTTCATTTGCATGCTTATAGAGCGACATCGTAGCATCGAATAAAGTTGAATTAATATGCATGTACTGTATTGCCTTACGCTTTAATGCGTAAATTAACAAATAATAGTCTAGCATTAAAGCGATGACTGTGGACGTTTAAATTTAATTTGCAATTAAGCCGATACTGTAACAAACAGCCACTCATCGGATTTGGTTTCAAATGTCCCAGTTATTACCATAAGCATTGTCATCACACACAGAGCTACTATCTTATTGTACTACACAAATTGCATCGGTCAATGCAATGTCAAAGCTTTTATAGCTAATTATAATTGAAAAAACTTGTTCCAACGATAAGTTACTTTTTTCATTTAGCGGTTTAAAAGCAATTTTAAACTTAGTACTTTGTTAAGTAAGGGTCGCATGCATGGTGAGATCAAGGTTATTGATTACCCTTTGCCTTTAACAGCTACAGCACAATGAAATATAATTAAGTCAAATTACTTTGACCTTCAACTTTTCGGTGAATAATTTGAAGAATTAATACAATCTATCAATGTTTATTTTTTATTCAATGTAGTTGCATTTACTTTGTTAAAAAATATGTAATAAAACAATAAAAATTGAAAGTATTTGCTTTCTTTAACTTCCAGGAAAGGAAGGAACTAAGAAGTAACGGATTGGAGTTGAAAGAACGAAGGCTTTTGTTAGCTTTTATCACGCTTTATGTAGCGTCGTCGTTAAAATTTCGATAAATCTTTTGTGAGATTTGTTTAGCCAAAGCACCAGGAAAGATCAAATCACACAATTCGTATCTCAAATTAAAATTGTGAAATTTTTCTACTAAAAGTTTTAAGTGAAAATTTGATATGTAATGTTTTTGTGAGATAGTCATTTTTGTTTTTCGATGACCATGACGACGAAACCTTTCAGTTAATCTCAATGGTCGCACGTCGCAACTAACACAACTTGAATTCGAAATCAGATTCAACGCAAGGCAATAATGTTCTAGCTGACGGTTTGCGATTTTAAATGTGGATTACTTTACAATCTTGACAGGCAAGGATTGTTAGAGATATCTGTTGAAAATGCTGGAGGGATTTAGAACGTTTTTAGTGAATTCTTGAACTCTCGAGGGGTAAAACACAAAACGACGGCTATTTTAAGGCTTAAATGGAATAAAAAGTGGCAGAAAATAAGAATAAACTTACTTGAAAAAAGAAGAAGAGTAGATTATTTAAAATTAAAAGCAAAACAAGATTATTTATAAATAAATAAAAAGGAAATTGAAATTGACAATAGACATTTAAATTATTACCTTGCGGAAAGTTTCTAAGACCTATAATTTTTTAATTTGTGTTTTTGAATGAACAGTAATTATTTAAAATTGTGCTTAGCGTGTTCTTATAAAGAACCTAATTTTGTTAATATGTTATCTTCATTAAATATACAGACTTTATTCTGTATTAAAGCGTATAAGCTCTTAAAACTCGCTTTTACACGGCTCTGAAAGTTTTTATGGTTTCGGATCATGCAAATAGGGTTAAGTTAATAATGACGTGGTGGAAATCGCACACGCACGATGTACTATTATCCATCTTAGAATCAATTATGTATAAAGAATTGTGTTGGAAGCAACCACATTTAAATAATTCATGCGTCGGGTATAGTTGAAGCACCCAGTAGGTGAATTTATGTTGTTGTGGATTGATAGTGATTGTTATTGTCTCCCAAATCGGCTGTAATTTTCTCTCGGTGTCTTCGTAAAAAATAGGTTGAGCCTAGACCGATATTGCTTTTCTGCTACTACAAATGCGTTTTTTTGTGTTTGTTTTAAGACGGCCAACAGAAGGAACCATAGACGTAATTTGTCAGCGTGTGAGTGATGAGAAGAGCTCGTTCATCACACTGACGAGAATCCCAGCAGGCGTGGGGCCGTCCATCTTACCGGAGCACATGCTCCTCATACCGGAATTCTCTTCTAAACGGATTTACAATCATGTTATACCATTCGCTCACACAACGAGACGACAAATTATATTAATTACGTGTGTGAGTCGGCTGTCTAAACATGTACGTATTTGGCAGGATGCACCTGCGTGAAGAGACTACACAAGCTCATTGACGCAGTTTACGTACCTTGTTTGCAAATTATACTAATTTTATGTCCTATATGTCATCGACATTAAAGCTTTACCGCTGTGCAATACTCGAAATACAAACGAAACTGATTATGTGTTACGTTACATTATTTCATAGAAAAGATTTGACTTATATTCATACATCATGACTGAAATGAAAATAGAAAATAAAGAGAAACCTAAAAGAGTTGTGCAGATGCTTATAAGACAGAATTTGCAATGTTGCCTGAGGTTCATTCTTAAAATTCATATATGCATTTTGAAGTTTTTGTATTTGTGTCTTAATAATGATAACTAAGGCTCGGATTATATGCAAAATGCATATTAGTTATTAAAAGGTATATCAACAAAATTGTAAGTCTTCTATGCATATCTAATGTTTTTTGATTAAAATAAGCCAAATAAAAATGCGTATTTTGAATATTTTGGCAACTTGGTGCATATTTTAGGAAAATTGCATATTTGTGCATATTTTCTTCAAATCACAAATTTCCGATTAAAAATTTCAGTTTAAGTTAAAAATTGGACAGTTTATGATTTGATTACAAAATATTTTAAAGAGAAAACAACGGGTAATTCGTAAGCCAAACTCAAAAAATTAGTACCCTGCTGAGAGTTTCCTTTTTAAATTGTATTGAACTAAGCGTTTTTTTTTAAATCATTTGTTTTCAAAAAATAATAATTAATATAAAAGTATAAGTAAAAGTATATAATAATTAATATAAAGTAATATAAAAAAATGATCTTATTTTAAGAACAAAATTTTGTTTTGTGTTTGAGTTATTCGATTTTTGTTGTCTAAATTGTGATATATGTAAAAAAATAATTTAATATAAAGTAGATAGTTGTAATCCTTTAGATCATGACCTTCATGAAAAAAATGTTTTTTTTTTGGTGGGTTGCCATTTAAAAAAAAAATATATTTTTGTAAAACTCAAAAACAAAATAACAAAAATTTCGAAAAATTTTATTTTTGATAAAACATCATTTTTATAGAACTTTATAAATCATCAATTAGTTTTTGAAAAAATAAATGCTTTAAGCAAAAAACGTTTGACTATTTATTGTTCAAAATTTTGCATATCGATGCATATTTGGTATTATTGGAGCATGTTTCTTAATATTTTGTGCATATTTTTGTGAAAATACGTGCATATATATGCGCATATTTTACGGATTTTTCGTGCATGTAATCCGAGCCTTAATGATAACGTATTAGGCATACGTTGTTAATAAAATTTAAATTAACAAAATGTTAGCAAAAATATTTAAAATTAAAATGAAAAATTATTTAGAACCTATAACAATTTTGACATGCAACTACTAGAACACGTTCTATACAAAAATATTATAATAAGCTTTCTTTCAATGTAAACAAAAAATTTGTAAATGATTTTGGGTATAAGAAAATAAACAAATTAGCAGTTTTTATAATAATACATATATGATTACTATAATTACATTTTATAAAATGCGTTTAAAAAACGTTAACTTTTAACTATTCCTGTAATTACGTTATTCTATCACAGCTGTATAATTTAACTTCCTATTTAGAGAGCGAAAATACATTACAATGAATTCATTAATTGTTTTACCAATTAAATTAATAGTTATTACTTATGTAGGTTGCTTTACTTAGTAATGAAATTAAATTTCCCATTTCTAATTTGTACGAAATGTGACTCCGATTACCCTGTAACTAATCTATTTTAATCGGTTGCCATGCCACATGAAATTTTCTGCTTAATCTTCTCAACTAAAGGGAAATTAAAACAATTAAGTATATTTGTACTTTAACTGCGTTTTATATAAAGTTTCTGGCTCACTTATTCACACTAATTTATATTTACATACTATTTTATTATTAAGTGGCAATAAAAGAGCGTGTTTTAAAATAACTGGGTTTTAATTGTCGAGCTTGCTTAATTAATTAGTTTATTAAAGTGTCTGTTTTAATTTATGTGAGTGCAAATACTTTGTTGTTGACGGTTTATCGTAGTATAACGCAGCTTTTAGGTCCGTTTATGTTAAACAACTAAAAACAAACAAAGCTTGTTTACATGCGGAAAAGGCTCTTTCACCTAGCAAACAGGTTTGCAGGAAATGGCGGTCTGCATCATTGCTTAGTCGTGTAGCGTCAACATGAGCAATACTGAATTCCTGTAAATGGTCCTTACGGTGGATCTACTTCGACACGACTAGGTGCTCGACATCGGTCTTCACTTTAGATGCCGCATTGTAGATCAATTCGCAAATGTTTGCCGGGATATATTCACAAACCGACACGTTTTAGGGTGGAATATTTCTTATCACACGAGTTTACTTTTTTATTAACTCACACAATGCATGTACGAGAAATATTGGTTTATAAACTTCTATAACGATATAGTTTTCCATAATCTCTTGTTGATCTCTCGACTTGTTGATCTTGGAAATCCATTCCTGTTTCACGTCATATATTCGCTCCCCAATTTCAAACATTTGTTTTCCAACTCCAGAGATATTTAAAGATTGTATCTTGCCGTTATTAACAGTAGGTCATACATTTTGGTAGAATTGCTATACTCGTTTATATAACACTAAAATAAATGACTATACTTTATCAACGAAACATATTTTCTTTACTTGTTTTGTTTGTAATTTGTTTCGTTTCCAAAAAGATTATTCTTTTTATTACTACTAAAATACAAAAAAGAACAACACAAATAATGTCAAACACTACACTAACTTTTCAATTAATTTATTTATAGAGCTTACAGTGTCTGATAAATGAAGAAAGATGGTTCTTGATCCAACGGTTAGCTTTAATCTCGCTGGGGAACAATAAAATGAACTTTAATTTGTAGGCGAATTTGTGAATATTTAATTTTCAACAATATCTTTACCATTCTTGTCTCCACATTTTGGAAACTAATTTTGCAATAATGTTTTTATTATAATTTTTTATTGAAAGTTACATTAAACTAGAATGTTTACAAATTATTTAATAAAAAACTATTTGCGCACTCATGTTTGATATTAAATTTGGTATTGTTTTGTTTATTGCTTTGCGAATTTTGCAACACTCTTGAGTATTCTAGCTTGCAGTTTCTCTAACAAGTTAGGTAAAGTTTTAAAGTCTGTAAACTTTAAATGGCCTCAAAGGAAGAAATTTAATGAAGACAAGTTTAAAGATTGTGTTGGCTATTCAATCAGGTTTCTGATCGTCCAACCCGTTTATCAAGCTTGTCAATAGAAGCTAAATAAGAAAAGCACGTGCGATTCTTGTGAAACCGCGCATAGTGAAAGTATTAACTAAAACGTTAATTTTTTATAAATATTAGAAAAATTAAAAATTAAAAAAAAAACTAAGAATAAAAATAGTTTGAAAGTATTTGTTTTATATTAAAATATTTATTGGAATATTATTTATTAAAAAATGGTGAATGCCGGGTTAGCTAAGAAAAATGCAAAGAGTTTGTATGAACAGTTAGCCAAATTTAGGGCTTTTGATATCGTTAAAGATAATTTTGTTTAGATTAAAAAATATAAATATATACTATATAAAAACATTTTTAGTTACAAGTGATTACCATCTACTTGTATTTTTAATATAATTTTATGTCCGGGTATTTCTACTAACAAAGTTTTGTAAGATTGATTAGTTCAATTTATAATAATGAGATTGATAGCTGAAGAATACAATGCATGTCATAATTCAAAGCTTTGCTTGTTGTGGCTTTTCAGATCGATCATATTACGACAAGAAAATGCAAAATCTGATCTGAATTTCAACCAGCATTAAGTAAGTGAAAAACTATTCGGGTTTGGAGCAAAAAGTGGAAAAATGAATAAGAAATGAAATAAATCAGAATCCGCTAAACTTTGCGTGGGACTTAAAATAAATATTGCATCCGACGTTTCAACGTTTTAGCTTTTAATGCTTGAAACTTGTGTAAAATATATCTGAAAGGGCAAGTTTTTCGTTTAAAACTGTTGTCTGTGTCAAAAGGCGGCTGTTTATGAGTTTACCCAGTCATAAACATACAGTGCGAAAAGTAGAATAATAAGTTTTCGCATCCAGTTGGAAACTAAAACGTAACTCACTTAAATTTAATGTCTGCATAATTTTATCGCGTCGTAAAAAGAAGGTGTCACTGAAAGAGGAGCACGTCTTGTCCAGTGATGTTATACACACTTATATTAATATTATTACAAGTTATTTATTTAAAATTCTACCAGCATAAATCTTAATATCAGAGATTAGCTGTCTGGAAGGGCGTTCACGCATGAAATATGGGATTCATTTATCAGCGCCGTTCGGACGTCGTGTAAATTTCAGGAAATAATGTCAAGACTTGTTACGGCGTAATAAATTCAACACAGCAGGATTTGTTTATTAAAAATTCATAACATGTCTTTATCACTCGGAAACGATTCATCAGTTGGAAAGGATAACTTTAATTAAAAATGAAAGCCATTATTAGATTATTTCGTTTATAATTGTATCAAAATAACTTGATTCTTTTTATGAAGCCGTGATATATTCACTCATATTAATGCAAACGTTGTTGTCGCTGATTTGCAAAAAGCTTTCATGTTAATTCCAGGATTGTGGCAGGCATAGTTTAAAGTGTTCACATTAGGCTTAACATGATCGATAAAATCCATTAAAACGGCACATTTAAACTCGTTACAAGTTTTGGAATATGTAGCACGTTAAAATGGATTGAATAGTAAAAAAACCGTTTTTATGATGTTTTATAGTGTTGTAATCGGTGCATATTTGACACTTTTAATCACGCAGTCGAAAATGTATTGCACCATTTTATAGAGATTTTTGAAATATCCAAAACCAAGATTCAAATTTTTTGAAACAATTATAATTATATATTTAAAAAATAGGTTTTTAAATGTAAATTAAAATGAATTAATTTGTTTGGTTTGTTGGGCAGCTGTATTTTTTTGTTACAACAGTGGCAGGCATTTTTTTTTAATTGAAAGCTGCGAAATTTGACGTTAATTGAAAATCTGGCTTGTAAGAAGCTGTAATGAATTTCAATGAAAGAATTATTATGCAAATAATTAGTTAAACAAAATCTGTTTATGTCAAGTTTTAATTTGCTCTCATTCCAAGTTGAAAATTAGAGGCAACTTTAGTGAAGAGTAATTATTTTCTGGAAGTAGAAATTCTGACAGGCAATTCTTCTGCATCTTGTTGAGATCGTATTTATTTACTTTATAATTATGTAATCATTTATAAATTTTTCAAAAGTTTTTTATTTGTGTGTCAAGTTTTCTTTTAAAGACGTAAATCGTAAAATTATGAGGTGCTGTCGAAAGTTTTCTTTGCCACATCTTGAGCAAGAACAAATTGTATTTTTAACGTATTATGCAAAAGTGTGAAGAAGTCGGTGTGATGTTCACACTTGGTGCAAACTTTTTGCAATGTTTGCAAAATAAACAAACTCAGGTCTCTAAAGGTTCTGTTCAGGGAAGGCATAAATTTAAACAGGAGACTTGTGGAAACGAAACAAAGCATTAGTCTTTCTCTAACACTATTTCTTTCCACCTTAGACGCTAATGAAAATCACAAAACGAATAGAGGGATAATAAAGACTTTCCACTTACAAGACCAACGCTTTGGATTGGTTTTATATTTTTTGCCACGTTCATTAGTTCTGTGTAGAAACGCTTACCTTATGCTGTATCAGCGATTGATTCGCTTTGATCTTTGTGAACAAGTGAACGTTTTTCACAAAAACAAAATGCGTTTATAGCCTAAAAATAATTTTATGAAAGAATATATTGTATATAAATGGAAATAAATAATATTTCTCACTTAAAGAGGTCACGAAATATTGTCGTGACGTTTTTAAAGAAAGTTAAAAACAAAGTAGTGTCATTTTCTTAGATGTGAAAATAACACGCGATACAACAAAGTAAGATTCGAGTAGCTTACACCCACGGGATAAGTTAATGCCATGTCCATTTTCTCTCTCTAAGGTGTTCTAGGATTAAGAAACCCTCACGTATTTCACGTCAGATAATCGTTAGCTCATAATGATTAAGAGGATTTAGTTGGTCAGATTGACAAGCATTTGGTCTTTGTAGACATACTAGATGAATTAGAAAGCTCTTAATCATAATCTTCTAGACCTCAGTGTAAATATTGTAACGTTAGTTGTTAGAACCCGAAGTAATAATACAAATTAAAAAAAAAAGTTCTAAGCAGTTAAATTTAATTGAAATTTTTATAGTTTTACAAGAAATATGAATGAATTTCTATTTTAAAAGATAAGTTTGTAATTTCAAGAAATTTGCTATGCAGCTTTAATTGAATTAGCCGGCTTTTAGCAATTACGACTATATATTTAGCTTGTTAACTTGACAGATATATCTAAGTTTTATGTACTTTTCTCATTACTTAACTACTTTCTAGAAGTCATCACACTTTGCCCAACAAATTAACGACAACGTTAAACTTAATTGTAATTTTTGTTAATTCAACTATGAAAAATATGTCTTTTTAAATTTTATCTAAACATGAGTGTGAAACACGTGAGTTATAGCCTTCAAAAGATGTCCTACTTACTTCACACTGTATTTGCACCTATTCCAAAGTATTAACTGAAAGTTAAATGTAAATTAAAGTGGCCGTTAGGGTGTGTCAATTTACGCATATTGTCATTAAAATGTCACTTAAATTTAATCGTGGATTAAATTGCTAACTGAAGCAGTGTAAAAGGCTTTTATTAAGATTTAAAGTTTCGTTTACCTACTGCTTCACATGCATTTTTGAGCCCAAATTTGCATAATTAATTTGCATTATGAAGTGCAATTATATACATCAGGATGATTCTTAAATAGACCGACAAAATTTTATCACAGCTTCCTAAGGATAAATGGAGACAAACTGTACCCTTTTTACGTTTATACCTTTTAGGGGCAAAACCCCCTTATCCGTGCYACTTACGGCGTTTATGAATTGTTGCAATGATCAAGTACATTTTCATCACGTTAATACCATGGTTTCCATTACCTGTGCTAACACATCAGTGGCGTACGCTTTACTTCGAAAATAACTTTAATAAATTTTATTTGGAGAACGTTTAAATAAAGAATTTTTTAAATATTTTTTCCAGCATGTTCTCATTTGATACTACCAAGGATAAAATTTTGTCGTTTATTTAAGAATCACCCTGTATATTTATAAAAATAATATTGTATCTGCTTTGACTGCATAATTAAAATTATTGTTTTGTTGTTTTTAAATAATTGCAGACAACATTCATAATAGCTTTTGTGTTATTACAAGTCTCTAAGATAATAATGATATTATGTTGAGACATCCTGGGCGGTAAATGTAGACAGTGTGACAAACCAGCTATTGTTAATTGAACAAACTGCGTCAACGTCTTGTAGACACCTACCCTGCTTCCTCTTTTGTGTTTCCTTTAGATATAGTACTGCAGAAATTTGTTTTGTGTATAATACAGCAATACATTTGTCATTTTATTTGTTTACAAGTTTACACCTCTTATTTAAAAAGAAAAATGTGGATTTATTGTAAAAAAGTAATTTGCAGATTTCAGGTTGCTAGGCTAGGTTGAACGGCACTTTTATTTGGTAAATTGTGTTGACGCAGGCGGGTTGAAAAAGACTGCCTGGAAATGAATAATATTTTACACGTAAAAATAAATCGAATAGTAATACTTCCGTGAAAGAAATCGGATTGAACACCGATTCCAGTAAAAGCAAAACGTGCTAAATATATTCGCCACGCCTGAGTATTTTCCAGTTCAGTACTGGTGAATAATGTCCTGTTAAGAATTGCTACGAAATCGGTAGCTTTGGCCGAGACTTTTAAGCACGAAGACACATGTTGTCAGAACTAAGTCGCCAAGAATCGATAGGGTCCTTGGTGAAAGCCAAGCAACTTTCCTGTCCCCAAAGAAAACTAATTTAATAGACTGGTCGTGTCTCACGTTTGACTTTCTGGAAACCAATCTAATAAACTGGAATCATAAGAAACTAGAGATGGAGTTCTCGATTGTTGAAGCTAGTAATAATGATTAAAAAAATTAGAAACTAGATTAATCTAAAGTTTGTTTTCATCACGTAAATGGGCTATATCTGTGTATTTGAACACGTTCTGGGGCTACTGCAGATAGAGAATTCCAATTTCCTAGGATTTTGGCTCGACTTGGTTGATAACAAGCCGTCCTATTCGGTGTGCTCTGTCTTAGAGATTTGTGGGACTATCGTGTTTTCGCTGAGCTGGGGATGCGGTGGCATTTTGCAGCCTAATCTTTCCTTTGATAGTCGTGCGGTATGTAACTTTATCTCCGTTAAACAATCCCAAAAATCGACGCTTACTCATATTCTCTTGCACGGAAAGGGCTAGAAAAGGCCAACACTTCTTGCAATTAGATGATATTCGTGTCGGATTGGATATTCTCCCTCGGACAATCACGACCGCAATCTGAAGAACGCAACCACTCGCAGTACTGTTATCGTTGCCTTCACTTAATTAAATGAATATTCATGAATGCGCTTGTTGAATATTCCAACCGGCTTTACCACAACGGAGGAAAATTGTCACGGTATAACAAACAGAGAACCAAATGTACATATTTTCAAACTTTTCGTTATCCCACAAAGTCGACATTTCATATTCCGTTCACATATGGTTTTCAACTCGAAACTAAGCCGGATAATTGCAGTTTAGTCCAGATAGCCCAATACTAGACAATTTTAATGTTTTCAACAGAAAAGTGTAGCAAAATTGACTCATAAAATGTTTAACTTTGTAAGAAGAAGTTAAGACAAGTCGGCTCGATTTAGTTTTTATGGACAATTCGGTACAGATCACATGCAGAGTATATAAAAGTGAGAGACAAAAAGTTTATAAGAGCGTAAATTTGAAGAGTAAAACTGTTTCTGAACTGCACAGATGTTCAGAGAAACGGAAAGAATATCTGCCGCCGTTAAACTTCATCTAAATGGAAATTGCCACATATTGCTTGCCCTAAATTTACGGCATTTTCCAGAAAAGATAAGGGAGCAAGAAACGCGGAAAAATATTTTCTTTTTTAGCTGCAATTGAGTGAGCGTTTAGAAAGCGAAAATTATCAATGGATTACGGGCTATTATTAAAACCTCTAATCAATCACTGACTATGGACGTAATGTGACATGGACTAGTGACCCTTCGCGAATCAATCATAATAAAAAACAGCACTGGCGGCAAAGAATAATTTAGAAATTGCGTTCAATGGCTCAGTTAATCGAAGAGATGGAACGTTATAGAACCCCAAACCCCAATACGGGATGTTAAAGAATAAGAGCCGAACCAAGCTGATGGGTGCGCGGGAGACCGCTTACAGGGGCGGCCGTCGACGTGCTGTCTTTGGATAAGTAGAAGAGTTAATAAAAATGTTTATAAAACTTGTTGTCTATTTGTTTTAATAATTTGAATTAAAACAATCAACATAAAACTTAAACATAAAAAAAACTAAAAAAACAAGTGCTTTTTATAAAATAATTAGAAGGATGTAAATGATAACGTCATTCACGCTGTATATGTATAAAATTTGAAAAAATGCTTACTAACTTCTCATCAAAAGTTTTATTTTTATATTTTATTATTTTTTTAATTAATTCCTCGATTAATTCTAACATGTGCTTCCATGTAATTACTAATTTAATTTAATCAGTTTAGGGGCAATATTTTGGATTTGTACACGGGCGGGCACGGCGCCCACTTGACTTGGCTTGGCCCTAAAAAGAGGGTTGTTTTATGCTACGTAGAGCGTGGAAATTTAATTTTTTTACGAATGACTGGCAATAAAACTAGAAATTTAAGAAATGTTTTAAAATGTATTTTTATATAAAATCCATCAACAACTTTTTTAAAATTCACATCTGAATTTGGTTTATTTGCAAGACAGATTCGATTAGTTGTTTCAAAACTACGCAGTTTGAACGTTTCAAAAACAACATTTGTGTTACATTTTGTTTTGTTTGCCTATTATATGCACCTCAAAAGTATTAATTTTTGTAGTAGAAAACTAAAATTATTGGTGCCGAATGATGAAAAATGCTTTCAATTTAATTTCTAGTTGAACAAATTATAGTGCTCTCGCATCGAATGCAAAATTTGCACAATAAAAGTGTAATAAATAACTTTGTACTTGCATTTTACGAGTATGTGTTACACAAAACCCTTGGCAATGCCAGTCTTGTGGCAAATAAAACCACCAACTACAAATTTATTTCAAATGATCAATGGTATACACCCACCTTTTCTTTTTTCCAAATCTAGCAAAACACTGTGATTTACAGCTTTTATAGCATCATTCCGCACAATGTAATGGAAGCGAAATATTTTTTTATTAATGCCTGATATATCTTTATGGCTTATTCCGACACGGGACCGTGCAAAATTCTAAAGAAAGATATTTCATCCTGTTCAGATAAAAATAAATAAGGATAAGTATTTGTATTGTTATTACGTTCGGAGGGTTACAAGGTAACTTGTCATCTCATAAAAAATAACAGCAGGTAATATTTTTCCTTGAAACGTATCTGAGAAAATGAGAAATAGAATGTAACAGTCACGTGGAAAACGCAGCTTTTGTTTTAAATAATATAAATTTTCAGTCGCACTGCTGGCTATGTGATCCACTGTTTGCCTAGCATTCAGTGTTCACACAATCGCAGAAAATTATTTATACGTGTAAATACTTGGGCGCAATTCGTTAATAAATTTTTTAGTTATCCACCTAACTGAGAAACTGTAATTTTGAGGTAGAAAATAAAATAACACATCCGTCTGATTAATTACTTAATAGGGTGCATTAAATAATGGATCAAAATAAAAACAAATAAATAGACTTTGTCAGCGAGTTTTTTCGAGGTGAGAATAAAGTGATTTAAGTTGAATCGTTTATTCAATAAAAATAAAATCGAATTATTTGACATAGTAGTATTATTACATGGAAGTGTTTGGCAATGATACAATGATAAATATTTCAATTTTAATTAAACGTTTATAAACAAATATTTACAAATTTACAAAATTGGGTTAGGCTTACGAAGTACTATGATATCACTTATAAAACATCACAAATAGTTCATATATCTAGTCCCTTGTCAGCATCACGTGTTTGGTATCACGGGAATGAGGGCAATGAGAAGAATGCTACACTTGGCGAAAGAGTACGACGAGGATGAGCTGGTGTTGGCATGTTGCATGGCAGCTGGTTTTTCTTCTGTAACAGAAATAATGCAGAATTACCCAAAAATATTCTTAAACGAATTGGTGAATTGATGCGATTTAATGCGGCTCGGACGCTTTTCCAGTACGCATGGCTGGCCTTAAATCCCAATTGCATCAGAATTTCAAAAGAATGGGAATTTTACGTTTAGAAATTTAATTATAATTTCAGAGCATAATCTACACTCCCATATGCATTTTTAAATTTTATATTCAAATCCGGGAGTGCAATTTTGCCTTTGATGGTGTGACTGAATTAAAAGTAAAGCCTTTGGAAAAAGTATCGGCTTCGGGTCTGTTTATGCCGACAAAAACTTACGATACGGTTTTGAAGAAATAGGGACAATAAAATATTCCGGTTAGGAAACCTTTTCGTATAAAAATATTGTTCGACCCTTTTCCCACAATAAAATTGACTAGAAAATCGACCTAATACATATTTCCCCGTCGAGCTAAGTTAATAGTTGTATTTTCTATCTACGAGTTTTATTTTGAAAGGCGTGTAGAGTTTAAATACGCCCGGCCAAATTTTCCACGCAATTAGAACAGAATGAAAGTGCAAGCCAATAAAGTTGATTGGTCATTAATTTGGCTTCGGATTTTTTCCAGCGCAAAAAAGTAAAACCTACCTAATTGAGTTTTACGTGACATTGGTTTCTTTTTATTTGCAATATTGACTGTAATCGCTACATAAACACAATTTTATGGTTTAGTTTTTACTGTTTTCTTTACGAGTAAGAAGGGACGACAAACCTATTAAAAATTGAACTTTAAGAAGAAAAAAGTTTACTTGCTGTTATTTTTTTAACAGCTTGTAACCACTGAACCCAGTATATTGATTTTTTAATATATAGGTGTATTTGACGTAAGTAAACATCTGTCACTCTTTTGTTACAAAGGCAGTTTAATGCGTTTAGTGCTTTAGATCAACACTGAATAAAATATGATTTTTAACGATTAATTTAATGATTTTGGTAAATAATGTACCTATTAATTTTTTATTGAATGATCAAGTTAACACTTTCCCATTTTCTACCTTAATTGAATTAACTTGTTTACTTTCTACCGATAAACTGTTACTTAAAGCGACTTTAAAGTTTTTAAAAATGATCTTAGTTTTATGTAAGACGTGAAATTTATTTTCGAATAATTCAATTATGTCAACTTCAGTAACAATTTTTAAGAAAAATTTCTTCGGAAAAGCCTGTGGTGCCTATCAACCTCTGTGCGTTTTTACAATAAGATTTAATATCCCTAGCGGGTTGACAAATACTTTTGAAATTCCCTTGTAGATACTTTCATTGTCAACGTAAAAATATATTTTTATTCGTCAGAATATCACCTGTGTTTTATATCTTATGCTAAAAGCCCACTACTTTACGAAAAAAGCTCCTAAAGCCTATTAAATAACATTTTTTATGCAAAGTGAATAAGGTTTATATGTATGTATAAAAAATAACATAAAATTCTTATTTTTAAGGACAACAGACACATAACTTTTATTACCTCTACAAAAGGAAGCTATTGATCTAAAGTTGTCCTAATTAGCTAATTTTTAAATTATTACGTTTATTTTAAATTTGTTTAACAATTTTTATCTACATATGTAAGCTGTAAAAATTACTAGTGCATAATTAGAAATAAATAATAAAACATGTGTTAAAAATGGTGTATGCGCCGGGCGAATGTAATAAATTTCTGTTATAATATTGTTTTTTAAAAATGTTTTGATGTTTTTATTTGATTCAATATTTTTTTTAATGTTTTTGTCTCGTGTGTTTAGAGAATGTTGCAATCAAAATTACACTTTTAATTATAACGAATCTAAGTGCTGTTATGATTTTTACCAAGAAACAGTTGTTTTGTCAGAGTTTATTTGATTTTTTAAAAATTAAATTTTGTTGTGCAAATAATCGAAAAAACAGGTAAGTTTAGAAATCAATGTTGTATAAATAATTAAATAAAAAGTTTGCGAAAGCTTAGTTTTGATAGAAAATACGCTGCAATAAGGTAAAATAATATTATTTATATAAATATAATTACTTGTATAATGCTTTTCCAAAATTATCGTATTAACATTTAATAAACAAATTAAAACAGTGGCTATACGGCGCAAAAATTTTGTAAAGCAATATTAAGCGTGATTTAATTTACTTAGATTCAGAACTTCATCTTGTAGATCAATCGACTGTTATAAATGTTTCAATTTTCTGCAAAGTTAACTCCTGTTACACGCAGATAAAACATCTTAAGCACCACATTACCATCAATCACATGTAATTTGAGAAAAAATGAGCGCTTCAAGTTCAAATTTCATGATATCATATTTAAAAAGTGGCATTAATTAAGTCAAGAATACGTGTATCATCTTAACGATTCCGCAGTTATTGCACACCATTAATCTCAGTCTTGCATGTAACAATGACAATAAATTTCGCGAAACGACTCAATAAAAATAAATACTGCATTTTACGTCGGTTCTAATTTCCTCGTTGGTTGTGAAAAGCGATGTATCATTAAAAATGATTGGCTGGGAGAGGGATTACGTGGAATCGAAATTAATACGATTACCTCTAGACATTATGAGCCATCGGCGATACGATCGTATGACTGGGAGGTTTAATTGCAGGAAACACTCAAGAAGTTGGAGAGGCGCTTACCTGCAGTGGCGTTAAGGACGTGGACGTTAATGGATGCGGGCACCGCGTTGGAGGGGCTGCAAGTGTAGTTGCCGTTGTGACTCTTATCGGCGTCTTGAAGGAGGAGGACGCTGGAGGAGCGGCCCTCTTTGACGGTGACTCCCGGGTCGTAGTTAATCATTCTCTGCTCATGATACCAGAAAACGTAGGCAGGAGGCTCCGTCGAATGCCGCAAGGTACAAACTAAGCGAAGTAACGACCCCGCCCGCATATACAAGTCGGGGGCACCCTGGATTTCCGCTAAGGCCTCTGGAAACAACACAACACTTCCATCAACGGGGTCGAGCTCATAATTGGCCCGACAATAACCCCGCCTAATTAAAGAGTCGGGTTACGAATTTTTAATGGTGATATGAAGTTGGCTTGTTAGGATTTCTAATTTAACAAGGATTTTTCCAACATTATTTAATTTTGCCTCAGAACGGGATCAAACCGTCACATCAAAGACTAGTTAGGCCAAATTAATGTTACATATTTTGCAGCATAACACAGATAATTAATTCTAATTAAAGCGAAAAGTTTTAATTTATTCACGAGTGTTCCCTTATTTAGATCGGAAATTATTCCGCAAGGCAGTGACAGACTGGAAATATTTCAACGCCACAAACGCAGCATATTTTATTCTTAAAGAAAATTTTATCTTTTCAAAACCCGAAGATTTGGACCAAAAATTAATTTGTTTTTTTGCGGTACTCAAAATAACGCTATGTTTTCGCAACTGTTGTATCACGTGTTTGTTTATTTTACGCACGTTTACTTCGTGGTAGACACAAAATGTGTTGTAAAATGTGTAAATTTAGTCAAAACAGTTAAGCAAACAAAAAATCATAGCAGTGGTTAGTTGCATTTATAATTTGTAAAAGAGTAAAAAAAAAACATTAAAACTTAGAAAAAAAATTAGTATTTCTAGTAGCAAGTGCTTGGACCAAGAGTTTATAACAGCCTTGAATAATTAACTTTTTATAAAAACAGCCTAAAATCCGTTAAAACCATTTTCCGGATTGTTTGAAGGAAAATAAAATTGTTTTTAGAACCAAACATCGAACACAAAACGAATATCTTGTGTATTTTAGTGAGAAAATTATGAACTTAAGAAAAATGAAACTCATTAAATTTAAATTAAAACGAGGCGGATGTAAGGAAGCGCGAAAATTTGTTTGTGAATTCACTCTCTCAAGTATTGAAATATTCATTCTTTATTTTCGTTTTTCTTTCCGGGTATTCCGCTTTTGAACAGACATGTGTTGGAACTCGTATTTTGTGCTTTTGCTTCTAGTTTTTTAAATTTGGTATTACGAATAATGTACTTACTAGTGACCTTGAGTTCGATGAGAATACTTGTCGGTGGATGAGTCGACATTTGGCACTCGTAGAAGCCAGCATCCGAGGGCTGCACGTGCTTGATAAGCAGGCCCCAGTTTTGAAGATGTCGAACATGTTCCACTAAGAAGCGGTCGTCGGTATTGTACGTCGTGGGACCGACTGTCAGGAGGTGATAATCCTGTTTACGAATCCACGAGACCTGGAGATAAAAATTCAATTAACTTCACATAGGCACCAATTTTCAATTACACTGTAACGGAATGGGAAGGCTGCTTCAGGTGCTGAATTTCGAACAGTGCGAGAAAAGAGAAGAGTACCTACAAAAGCGTAATAATGATGCCTCAGGGAGCGAAAGCTCATTTTTAGTTTGTTTGCGTGAAATCTGACTTGAACTGTGCAAATGACGAAGTTAATATTTGTTTTATTGCCAAAAGCGTTCTCAAACTTTGAAAATTATTCCCATGACTTTTTGTTATTTGAAGATCTGAAGTTACGATTTCTTCTATTTAACCTCATTTGAAAGTGTACGCAAGCTTCGCAAAACAAACTTAAATTTTGCAAAAAATATTAACATTCAGCACACAGACCGCCCTAATTTTAATATAATATTGTTTTAGTTTTTTATTTATCTCAAATTTTGAAATTTGCTTTTATAACGTAAAAACAATTTCTATTCAATACCCCGAACGCTTAATGGCTTGTTTTATTAAATTTCGTTTGCAGCATTTTATGAGCGGTAACAGAAAATTTTATGAATATGTATAAGCTTTCTAAAACAAAAAAGTTAGCTTGTTTGATTTATAATTTACTCTTTGTACTTTTTAATTTAAAATCTACACAGACCTCCAAAGTGTTCTTTTCATTTGGGAATCGGTTTAGTTGGACCATAAAGAGAATGGTGGAAAGTCTCCAAATAAAAGAGATATTTACACAAGACTAACCCTCACATATCACTTTGGTCAAGATTTAATGGATTTTTCATGGCAGTGATACCTATTGATATATGATAAAAATCCAACATTTTGTTCTTTATTAAAATATTAAAAAAAAAATAAGATATTACGTGTTGAAACGTGTTTCCAGTTTAATTTTATATAACGATATATTGCCTTATAAAATGTTGAAAGGCTGTAAGCTAAATCGAATTTAAAGCTATAACCAGACCAATATACCTAATTCTCAATTTAATCTCGTTATTTTTATTGACAGTTCCGGCGTTAAATAAAATCTACAATTCCGGAATTGAGTGTGTACTTACGACACCATTATTGAATTTTCTGACGACGCAAGGCAACGTCGCAGTTCCTCCAATTTGTGCGACGACCACAGTGCAATTTTCCGTTGCAAAAACTCCTGACTTATTGCCATTTGACATACTTTTCACCGAATTGCTATCTACAACACTTTCTTTTCCTTTTCGACGAAGCTCATAACTTCTTCTGTGACGAAACATAGCATTGTCAACGTTTCCTGTAACAATAAGGGAAAAACTCTTCAATTACTTTGATTTTCTTGTATGTTTTTTACGGACAAATAATCTCCATATTGAAGAATTTCGGGTTTATCCGCAACGAATGTACTTTGATACATTTCTTATGGACAAACGGATTCATTCTTTACATCGGAACATGGCTCGAATTTTGAATTCTTATAAAATATAAATTGACTGTAAAAGTTTCTTTATGGAACAGCAGCATAAACGAGAACCTGATATACACGAGTTCACCATGCATGAGTTTTCCATGTGAACAATTTATATCACATCGAATTCAAGTTTATTTTTACCCATAAAAGTTACATTAGGCATTTTCTGAAACTGAGACTATATTGTTAAAAATTGTTATGTTAAATGAGTATTTCTTCTTATTAGACTCGCCGTATATTTTCGCAAACTTCTAAACTAGTGCATGTTTCAAAGGGCTACTTTACAAGTAAATTAGAAAAGTTGAAACAGCTACGAGCAGTGATCGGAAGTAATGTATTACTTTTTACGCTACACTTTTGAGGAACAGAATAAATTACACTTGCGAAATTTAGTAGTTCATTAAAAGATTATAGCAACAAAAATCAAAGAAAAAGTAAAATTTCTTTAGTTCAGTAAGCCATTCACAGTATTATTTTACCATTTCTAGAACTGGTAATTAAGAAACTATTCCAGAATTGGTGAAGTAAGAATTTAATTAAACAGAACTGTTCAAAATTTTTAATTTAATTAAAAGTTAAATGTTTGTGACACGTATCCTACACTACATTTACATAAAACTGTAATAAAGTGCTTGAATAAATAATCGGATGGCTGAACATAAAGCTAAGCCATTACTAGATAAATTGTTTGTTTAATTGCTTTAACTATGCTATGTCAAAACAAATTTATAAAAATTGTTTTATTTTTCAAATAAAAAGGATAATAATTAATAATCATAAAAATGTCATGAAAGCTTTAGCAATAACTTCGTCAGCTCTTTACGTCTGTAAAATATTAAAATAGCTACTCTACAGTTATGGAATATGAAAGATATTTTATAAGTTATTTACACTATATTTAATGCGTTAATTTTCCAACACTGTTTTGATAATACTCTAAGAAAATAAGTTTTAAAAGCAATTAGAGAAATTAAATGCTAAATTGTTTGCAGCTTGTATTACCAGTAACCAGCAACGCATTAAATTTAGACAAGTTAATTTAAAGCGTGAAATAAGTGGTTGAAATGTTAATTTCTCGCTGTTGCATCTTCACACTTACACTATTAATTCAGTTACAAGACAAGCGTTTAAAATTAATTTTAAACCAAAAGATTAGTGTGTCTCTGTTTTTAAAAATAACACTCGATCATTATTTAACGGTTTTAATCTAAATTCATTGTTAACAATAAAACAACTAAACATACATTAACGATTTGATTTCTCACAATTACTCCTCGTAAATCCAGATGATTAATTTAATGAAGAAGAATAAAATTAATAGGATTTGTTGGAATCGTGTGTCAAATCGTAATGTTATAGTATGATTTTAGCCGCAAATAATTAATTTCATTATTGATGAAAGTCCTAAACCCAAATTAAATTAGTACGAGAGTGCGGTTGGGTAATGGTCCATGATGCTGACGTGGATGGTCGATCTTACCGATATACAGATAATTGACGAGCCAAAATCAGAAATTTACCTAAATATTTATACGATGTTTCATATTTTTCATGCAGTTGGGAGATTAGTATTTGCTTTAATACACTTATTGCCAGTACAAAATTGCTTTTGTAGTAAGCGTAGTTAAAAGAAAGCCAGGCATAAAATGACCGTAAAGTGGCGAGATTAAAAATTCTTCAACCGATAAGATAAAACCTATATTAAAAAATGTTAAAAAGCTTAATTTAAAATTTTCATTTTTCTCAGTTATCTTCTAGTTAATTATTCACTAATTCGCGTCGACTATGGCTTGGGTTAAGGAGAGGTTAATTGAATTTTATTGTATCTTTATAATCATGTTCTTAAGTTAGAGTTATAATCCTGTGGATTTTATACCAAGTGGTTGACAACTTCAATGCTAAATTTATCAGACTTTGACAAAAAATACGTATTTTGCTACTTGGGAGAAATTAAAATGTTTAATTTCTAACCTGTTATTCAATTACATTGTAGTTCAGAACAGGGATAAAAAAATCCTTCGTTATGGTTATGTTGAAATCTATATCAAGTTATTAAATTTGCGAATTGAAACTTTTGAGCTTTCGTCGACTCTTTTATCCCAATTACAGACTAGTAAATGGAATCTGTTGTTAGCTGTTGCTTCAGGTGCAGTGTTCTGCGCTGATTTTAGATTAATATAAATTACAACTGAAAATGTAATCATAAATCTGTTGAACCAATCTGAAAAACTTTTAGCTATTTCGAGGATATGGTTAGCCACCAATTTGCGTGTTGTAGAAAATTTCCGTAAACTGTGGCAAGCGTAGATGCAAAATTCAACGTAAAGTTTAAATTTAATTTATTAAAGTTATGTTAGTGTAAATACTTTGCTCATTTACGTATTTTATAAGTTAAACAAATTGCCTGTACGAAATGAAAAAGTTTGAAGTGATAAATGTAAATAAATCGAAAACAAATGTACGCTCAAACGTTCATCAATATTTCATGTTCGGTGTGAATTTACATTGTTGAGTTTGCAAATGAGAGATGTTTGGTTTGTCAGAACACTGCAAAAAATGAAAATTTGTTTTTATTTAAATGAAATTTACAATCGCTTCGAGTTTTGGTATTTGTACTTATGAGAATTAATCTATAAACATAAAAGACGATTCTTTGTATATTTTATACATTCTTAAGTAATTTTAATTTAATGTGGTTGTCTGAGCGAAATTATACCACCCTATTAGCACAAAATATTTCTAATTAAACTGTTTGTTGTAGACAAACTGCATAATAATTCTTTGTTAAGATATTTAAGAGCGTAGTAACTCAAAACGAGATTCTCCAAAGAGTCTCGGTATTGTATTTATTAGAATAAAACTGGTAGCGGAACAAAGCACTCCAACATTAAGGGCTAGTATTATTTCAACCACAAATGCTGACGTACAAAATCCTGTTTCGTATGATTTTAGACATTTATCATAAAAACAATCGTAAACGCCACATATTTCATCTTTACGTAAAGAATGTTTAAGAGATAAAGAAAATATGCGAATGCAGGTATTTCTTTTATTTTTGTTCCAGATTGAAAAAACCTAAAGCTATTAAGACCATATTGAGGTCGCATCTAAGTTTCCAAATACGATTTGCTGAAAACTGATATTAGGTTTTGGGTCTAAGTGTAATTAATTGAATGGCTGTGTCAAATAGTTCAAATAGTATCAAAATATAACAAATACGCCTAGAACACGATATAAATCGAAAAGCTCCGTTCTCAAAAGAGATCTGAAACATTCAGCGTGTGGCTCGTAGGATTCCAATTCCTCCCGAGATTGGATCTAGATTGAACCGATGATACTCTTAAAACTCTATATTTTAAATTTGATGTCAGTGAATCCAGCCGACAGTAGCAACGAAATACATATTGCGATTTTTTCGTATTAGATTTCATAATAATGCGTATTTGATACCGGCTCCAAAAAATAATCAAAAAAATTGAACTTTTATTATAAACTTATGCCTCAAGCGAGGGGAAATTTCAATTTAGAATAATGTTAAAGATTTGATTTTTTAAATCAAGATAATTCAATTTCAAATTTTTAGAATGAAAGAACATTCTATATTTTTAAATATTGAAAAGGCTATACGCTAACATTAGG